>NC_092860.1:152696596-152787293 GCF_032062135.1 Pyxicephalus adspersus | reverse complement strand
GAAATTCGGATTCATTGCGAATTACATTTTTTCTGAAATTCGTATCGAATTCCACTTTGTCAGCTTCGATTTGTTCATCTCTAATGATGATGTATGGGAGGAGATTATTATTATTATTATTATTAATATTAATATTAATATTACTAATCTCTTAAATAGGTGATAAGAACAAGACAGAAGGCTTTTCAGTGTCACTTAAAGAATCCTTTCAAAGTGTATACATTTTTTATTAAACTTTATTTAATTCCAAAAACTATTTGATTAAAATTATGTACAAAATGTTAAGTATATGTATATATAGTTGCACATACAGCAGAATACACATTTGACTTTCATAAGCCTGAATAGTGTTTGGATAATATATTCATTTGTCTCCCTTCCCGACGTGTTTCGCCCCTATTATTGGGCTTCGTCAGGGGATATTAAAACACAGGTGCAGACTTGACTTATAATAACTTATGAAGCAGCGCAAATCTGGGTGTTCTGATATAAATAAAGATATAAAAATAAAGAAATAAAAAATGACTATTGTAATGAGGATGTTTAAGAGCATATTATATAAAACAAAAAACTGGCAAAATACCTTTTTTATATGATGCTAAAGAAGTTTCAGAGGCAAAAGATCTAACAGATGGTCTGTGAACCAGTGGATAGTAGAATTATCCAGTAAGACGTCCGGGAACAAGGACAAGCCAAAAAAACATATTATTATTACTAATATTAGTATTATTATTATTAGGTATGGGGGCAGATTATCATAATAAAGTTAAGACGCAGATACGTATGGTATTAAAAAATACGTTTTGGGGCAGATCCTCTATAGAACTGTATACAATGTAATCTTGCCCATATGCCATATGGCACCTGTGAGTGCAGCAGTCAAATTCCAATAACAACAGGGGAAGAAAGGGGTTGCTGGTTGCTGGAGCTCAGGATAATGGGGAGTAAAGTCTCACCTACTATGTGTTGTTATAAAATACTTAATGTGTTCTTTAGCTTCCAGCGTACATATTTGTATGGTTGTAAATACATCTAGTAGCCTGGTTAAAATTGTTTTCTATAGTTATATATATACTTTAAATAGTTTATACTTAAAATGCTTAAATATTCTAAGCATTTCAAATGCTTAAAATGCCTAATATTTAAAATCTACAGGTAAACTAGGTCATATAAAAATGTGATAAGCTTATTAAAAAACAATATTTCATTAAATGAAAACGTGTTTGAACAGATAAGCATTAGAGGCTCATTCAAACATTACCTTCATCTATAAAGGTACCATGTTAAAATATTACACACTGGGCCCACTGGGCTGGTATTGCTTCACAGTTGCATTGGATTTCTTTTCCTGAAATGCCATAATTAGTTTAGTTAAATTTATGTACAATTACCTGTGATTTTTTCTGCTCTTTAGTCATATGCTGAAATAAAATATGTAAGGATGTATGTTTTCATGCTGACAAAACACATTTATAGTCATACTATAACCTAAATTTCCCCATTTGGACAACAGATCAAACTTAATTTTAAATAGGAAAATAAGTTCAAGTTGCAGAGAATCGAAAGTTGCAAAAAGTCTTACAATTTTCTTTTGAAAGCTTCTACAGGTCACAGGTTACATATTACTCTCTTACTAATAGGCTTCTGAATCCGTTGGACACTTCAAAATGACCACACTCCATGCTCTCCAAGAAAACTTGTAACATGTTCTTTGTCATACAATGATCACACTCATTATCTGGCTGTGGTTAAGCGAGGTGAGGTGTGAAATGAGGTGTGAGATGAGAGAGGAGGTATGGGATAAGAGATGAGGTGTGAGGAAGAGATTAGGGATCATGTGTGAGATGAGAGATGAGGTATAAAATGGGAGATGAGGTGTCAGATGAGAGATGAGGTGTGAGGAAGAGATTAGGGATGATGTGTGAGATGAGAGATGAGGTATAAAATGGGAGATGAAATGTCAGATGAGAGATGAGGTATGGGATAAGAGACGAGGTGTGAGGAAGAGATGAGGGATGGCGTGTGAAATGAGAGATGAGGTATAAGATGGGAGATGAGATGTCAGATGAGAGATGAGGTATGAGAGATGAGGTATTTATTAATATTATTAAACAGGATTTATATAGCGCCAACATATTACGCAGCGCTGTACATTAAATAGGGGTATCTTACTTTCTTTAAATTCATCAGTGTAAAAAGCTGACAGAACAGCAGATTTGTTACTGTATATGCAGAAATAAACAAGAAGGATTTAATGGGATATTAGTATTATACATTAAATACTATGTAGTGGAGCTAGAATATTGTGCATTTTTTTTTAAATGAAAAGGTTAACTGTTAGGGTATGCAAATAAAAATAGTTTGGTTTTGTATAATTCCAGTATGGTTTACTCACCAGATGGCTTGTCTGTAGATGTTGGGATGCTGGTGACTGAGGGCATGGTTGGCAAAGGAGGTGGAAGGACCTTAAGGTTTTGGTCTCCTTGAATCTCATTGGTAGATATTTGATTGATGCGATTATAATTGGGTGTCTGAAACATCCGGTTAGGCTGTTGTGGAGGTTGTGGTATCGGCTTTGACTGAGGTACCTTTTGGCACTGTTCTTCCAGCTGCGCAATCACAAGAGATGAGGTATGAGATGAGAGATGAGGTGTGAGAGATGAGGTATGAGATGAGAGATGAGGTATAAGTAGGAGGTATGAGGTGAGAGGAGATGTGAGGAGGAGATGAAAGATGAAATGTGAGGTGAGAGATGCAAGGTGTGGTGAGAGATGGGTGTGAGGTGGAAGATGAGGTAAAGGATGAGGTAGAAGGATGAGGTGTGGGATGAGGTATGAGATGAGAGATGAAGTGTGAGGTGAGATATGGGGTGTAGGATGAGGTATAAGAAGGAGGTGTAAGATGAGGTATGAGATTAGAGAGGAGGTGTGAGGAGGAGATGAGAGATGAGGTGTGAGGTGAGATATGGGGTGTAAGATGAGGTGTGAATGAGGTATGAGATTAGAGAGGAGGTGTGGGGTGGGAGATGAGCGATGAGGTGTGAGACAGTCTCCACCTTCTCTTATGTAGCTCAAAGCAATGGAGGTGGCATTTAGAAGGATCTTCATCTGCTATTGCTATGACTGAGGTAGTTTAAACGTGACATTATCTCCACCAGCCCATTAGTGTTCTGACATTTTCTTCTGTCAGAGTTTTATGTTTACTTCTTTTGTGAGACAGTGACACCTATTCCTTGTCATACAATAATAAAACATTACTTGAATCATTTCCAGTTGGGGGAAGGGAGTGGCAAAATATTAATAATAATAATAAGAGTTTATGTATTCCTACATCCTGCTGTTAGCCCTGAAATAGTTGTTATAGAGAAGTTGTGATATCCTAATACATCTTCCTGCAGAGACCATTGCATACTTCATTTTGGCATGATGGAGTAGGTTATTTATTTAATGTTTTTACGCTAAACAGCAAGAGTAAGGAATCAATGGGAATGTCCTTGGAGGTGGTGTGTTTGATATGGTTTCTCAATTGTAAAAATGTAAATGTATAAAGGCTGAAATAGTGACACAACCTGTGTGATGATAAGGAGCCAGGCGCTCACTATGGGATCGGGGTGTAATCTCAAATAGGTGCCCGTGCCTCCATTTAAATGGATATTATTCATAAACAAGTACATTCCTAAATTGAGAAAAGTGTTTTGCAGTAGACAATATTCCACTCAGTACTGTATTTGAAAGTCCATGTATTGGAATCAGAAACATGTAATATCCAGTGAGTCTTAAAGATAACAAATTCTTTAAACTGGAACTTATAAACATGATTTAAATCCTGGTTTCATGTCTCCATGAGGGAATTCATTACCTTCCTTCTCAAACTTCTATTCCTCCATCCATCATGGATCGACATCCATGTCTATGTCCTCAATCCTCATCCCGGGCTTCCCAGCAATCCTTGCTTCAGCTAGATCACTTAACCTCATCACTGAATGTAAAGGGCACAGCAGCCAGCTTTAGGGATATTAAAACACTTTGCATTACAGATCAATAATCAAATTTTGTAATAAATAGGCTGAGTACAATTATTATCTCACTACAGATGTAAACGTGGTGTAGGTGTGTAGTTTATTGTACTATTTTAAATCACTTTTTAAATGTACATAATGCATAGGTAAGACATTTATTTTATTCTATTTCCAAGCAAACCTGTTTTTGTATTCAAGTCGGGTCTAAACAGAATTAGATAACATTTTGGAAAGAATATACAGCAAAGAAGACCAGAACTTGAAGCAATAATTGCAAAAATCTCCACAGCCACCATATATTTCCCTCTGGTGCTCAGATAGGCCGGGATCATGGCAATCCACACACTGCAGAACACCAGCATGCTGAAGGTAATGTACTTGGCCTCATTAAAACTGTCCGGTAATGTCCTGACAAAAAAAGCTGTAATGAAACTCACAGCTGCCAGAAACCCCATATAGCCCAGGACAGAATAAAACCCAATAACTGAACCCTCATTACACTGAATGATGATCTTTTCCTGATAAGAGTGAATGTCTTTATCCTGGAAGGGGGGAGAAATAGACAACCAAGTGATACAGATTATGACTTGAATAGATGAACACACACACATTAGACAATTGGGAAGTTTGGCTCCCATCCATCTTTTCCAGGAACTTCCAGGTTTGGTGGCTTTAAAAGCAATGCACACCATGATACTTTTAGCAAGCAGAGAGGAGACAGCGACTGAGAAGATGACACCGAAAGACGTAACACGCAGCATGCAAGTTACATCTAATGGACGGCCAAGGAACAAGAACACACAGAGGAAGCTCAGCATGATGGAGGCCAGGAGAACATAGCTCAGGTTACGGTTATTAGCTTTAACAATGGGGGTGTCCTGGTAACAAACAAATATTCCAAATATTATACCAGTCAGAAGACAACATAGAATAGAGAGAGATGTACATGCTGCAGCAATTTTATCAGCAGTGTAGGAGAGAAATTCCACCAGTTTTGGAACACACCGATCTTTCTTCGCATTTGCCCATTCTTCATGAGGACATTTTATGCAGTTTTCACTATCTGAAGAAATTGAAAGAAGATCACAATGGGTTAATTAAGATATTAGTAGAATGTATTGCTTTACACAAACAGAATCTTTCTAAATTAAGACATTTTATCTTAGCCACCACTTATATTGCATGGTAGCACTGCCAAGTTGAAAAAATCTAGTTGCTGTGAATTTGTTTATTTCTTTATTCCCGGCTGCCAGTTTTATTGTAGGAGACATCAAATCATTTTTAGGCACTTGTAATCTGAAAAGCTCATCCATTCCATCTTCCCTTTATGTATTCCAGGATTCGATCTACTATACACTATCATTCAAAATGTTTACACTTTAACAAATTCATCTCAGGAAGGAACATCTTGTAAAGTAGATGGACACTCTGACCTAGAGGAAACCATGAAAATACACAAATATTTGAACTCATATATTAGGAATGGAATCCCTTTATTATTCCAACAGGATCTATCCATCCCAAGAATTACCATGTGAATGAAGACTACAACCGCTGAAAGAAAGACGATGCAGAACTGAAACATTTAAAAAAAATCGATTCGGTATAAAAGAGAGAAAACGATGAATTGGCTATAGGGTCCCACCAATGTCACACAATATTCTGAACCTGAGTTTGACTTGGGACAAGTTCAAACTTTACAAAGGGTTAGGAACATGGCTCTATAATTTTTTGTAGTAATGCAATCCAAGGTGAAAATAAAACCAAAACATTTAATTTAGGGCTATTGGGGATAACAGGGAAACCTAATTAAAAACTTGATTGTTCTCTGCTATGTGTTGTAGGAAATTACCATCTTTAATAGGTACATTTTATTTAGGCTAATAAATGAAGTAAAGCTAAGCTGAAAGAAAAAAATAAAATATAATCTTATTAATTCAATAAAAATCAATTTGTAGGTTCCATGCTCTACTCTTTTAGTAAGTCAACTGTATTGACTGTGTGGGGTAAACACATCATTCACCAAAAAAGCTTTGCCCTATAGACAACGTCTTCCCATTCTCCACCTTTGTGCTAGTTTGTCTTACACACAAGTCAATGTGTACATAAACACATCCATTTATATAGAATAAGTGTAGAGGAGGATGAGAAAATTGGTGTAAATCTTCAGTCGCCTTGGTCTCCTTGGTGGTTTCCTGACTAACTATAAAAAAACAATTTAACACGAAGATTAAACTCTACCAGATGCATTGGATATCTCTCCTTCTGGACATATGACACAGTCATAGCAACATTTATGAAATGAAGATCCAAACATTTTTCTGCTACCAGGAAAACAAGGTCCTGAGCATCGAGATTCCGGAACCTGAAAAAAGATACATACAGTCCATATATGTTAAAATGCAGACCATTATGAGTGTGATTTTTTGCCACATTAGAGTAATGTCATCTATGAAAATGATATCAATCTGGAAAATGAATGCCTCCACTAGGGATGGCCAGTCAATTTTCACTAAGTTGTTTTTCCTTGAAAAAATTGTGGCAACATTTGAATTTGGATGCATCTTGGATTCATCAGTCTAGAAAACTTTTCTCAAGAAAGTAAGATCTTTATCCTCATGTTTCATTTTTATTGCCACTTTGAGCCATGGGTTCTTATTTTCTGAGCAGGCTGTTAGGACATATTGATAGAGGACAGCCATCATGGAACATATAACTATTTTCATGACTCTTTTGTGAAGTATTAAACCGAAAGTAAACCCAAAACTAACCCAAAACAATAAAATCACATTTACATTCATTCCTGCAGATCAGTCTATCTGTCAGGAGGTTTCTTTCATCGGGTCCCGCGTCGTCCTGGTATCCATCTTAGACCCAGAGGGAGAGCCAGGGACCGCCATCTTCTACTGTCTTCTTCCGTGTTATTTTTCCTACATCACCCGATTTTGCACTGCGCTGATGCTCTGAACTCCCATTCATTCCTGATCGCCTAGGCGATCGAGAGTTAAGAGGACAGTGCTGTACGCTTTTTATTGAAAAAAGAAAGGGGGTTGCACTTAAAAAACACTAACAAACAACATTTTTATTCTAAATAAAACGGTTGTCTACCCTTTTATTTAAAGTAAAAATTTTGAGTTTAGGTATGCTTTAACTTTTTCATTTCCATGATACTTCAGTTAGGGATGGACAAGAAATTTTCACAAAGCTATTTGATAGCAAACATACCCAAAATCTCAAAATATAATTCAACTTCTTGTAAATGTGCCATTAAAAGTTTAAACATTTTCAGAAAAAACAGTTCATTACTTTCAACACCTAAAACTTTACCATCTATTGAGGAAAAAACTTTGAAAAATATATGCAGAGCATTATGAGTTTCTATCTATATATAAAAAGTTATATCACAAATATTCTATATATCATCAATATTGAAATAAAGACACGTCTTACTACCAAAGAAAACCTTCCTATTTCCAGGGATACTTGAAAAATTGCTATTAATGGGAACTGATGAATTAGGTTCTGAGTATATTTAATTTCTGTAAACATAAATATTTTTATAGTATTTTATACATTAGGCCAGATTGATCAATAAAATGAGCGTACGCTCGATGCGCGTACATACACGCTGATAGGCAAGTTCTATTCCCGCGATTCTAGCGAACTCGACTGCCAGTTTCCTGCAAGGATGAGCAAAGATCTCGAATATGTCAATTAAGGAGATTAATTTTCAGCTGCACGATTCAGGAGGAGATGTTAAACTCAATGTATATATGTATATATAAATGTATACAAATACATATGCATTTTTATTAGTACTATTTTAACTGGACTGGTTTGTTGGGTGGTGGTGGGGGGGAGTCAGGTAAGTTTGCTTGGATGGTATTCATTGATGTGATTTTTTGTAATCCTCATTATTATTAGTTTCACCTGTTGCTGCAATGTTTTTGTGCCTGGTTTGTAATGCCAGTTTCTGTTGTTTAGCAATTCTTCAGCAATGTGTTGTCATATTTTCCACAAATGTATGCATGGTTTCCACTCCAAAGTACTACTTGACCCCCTTCATTGCCTTTGTCCTATTGTCACATATTTGTATTTGAATGTATTATGTACATAGTCCACACAACTCCTGTGTTCATTTGTAGTTGTGTTATCGGTTTGTTATCATTGTGCTGTGCTGCCTGATCTTAGCACTATTGTATACAAACACACTTGCACTTGCTGTTCAAACTGGTTGTGAATTAGTTGTCCAGCTGAGTTGCATACTCATTCTAACACACCTGATGGTGATGGAAGGAGGTCCAGGTCCAGGAAGGCAGAATTTTGCAATCAAACAATATGGCCACAAAAAAATAACATAGCATAACATTGACTTCAAAATTGCAAAATGGACATTAAAACTTTCAAAGTTAAAAAACAAAAGCAGCGGTTGTGCTAAAGGGTAAGCAAAGTATCAAATGCAGCAACATATAATAATTAGGATAACACACAAAACAACAGCCCCTCCAAGAAGAAAAAAAAAAAGAAGAAAGGAAAAAGCAAGTTAAACAATACCCTTATATATGCTAAAATTTAGGCACATAGGTTTCTAGTTGATAGAAATTTGCTTGCAATTAGCACTTGCGCAGTCTGTCAAAACTGGCTGTTTGATTCCATAATTTATTATTTACATATCATTTATTGATCCTTTAAATTTGTACACTAGTAAACAGATAATAAATAGATGTAATTAAATTGAAATAAAAAAAATAAATAAAATTGATTAGGATTTACTAATTTAGTATTTTCTACATATATATATATATATATATATATATATATAAATATTGAAGTATATAATTATATATATATATTTATACTTATGAAAAAGTTTACATATATATCTGTAGAAGCAAACAAGAACGTGTGTGTGCTTGTGACTTTTATGGGAAAATCTAGTCTGATGGCAAAGCCGAGGTTTAACCTGAGGAAAGTTGCAGTATTTACCCCCAGGCGGCTGCTCCGATCAGGCATTGTAAGCGATTAGATAGGCGCCTATGTAGAGGAGCTGAACTCTGGTAACTTTTGCCTAACTGGAAAATATTAAGTCATTTTAAAACATGCTTATTTCTTAACATTTCTAAACAGTTGAACAGCACAAACATATTTGAGACAAAGATTTCCTGCTTTATGACCTTATATAATAGTTTAATTTCCCCAAACTGAGAACACCCAGTCTCCAATTACCTTACAGTTCAGTACAAGCTAGTGACCAAGCTAAAATGAGGTTGACTCTTGGACAAATTGCTCTGGATTTGGGCTGAATTAATGCTAATATTCATTGTTGCCCAACTTGTGTCCCGAGGACAGCATGCTGCCCTTTTTACACAGCCCTGTAGCCCAAGCAAGCACCAGTCAGTCAGACAGTAAGCAGTGTATTACGTATCTAGGCTCTAATGTATTTGTTGCTCACACCTTATTAGTAAATTTCCAGGTAATGGCTTCATTGTTGATGTGAAGCTGCTTTTCTTCTGGGCCCCAGGGTGTAAAATTTCCAATATCGGTTGTCACTAAAAAGTTAACTTCATTTATTAACCACTGTGTTATTTTGTAGTAATAAACAAATTCTCCATTTTCATTGAAGAATGGCACCAGATTGTTTGATTCAAAGGAATACTTAATTCTTTTCAGTAGATAATACAGCTAAAAAAGAAAGCCAAAGCCAATGGTTTCAAATGATTTTTTAATGACTACATACATATCATCTTTGTTTCTGCTATAGCTACTGTGTAACTGTATCAAAAAGAGGAGATGGCCATGGACTAGGAAAGACAGTAGGAAGAATCAGTTCTGAAAATGGACACAAGCATGCTGAATGTAAGCGGTTTATTGGCCATTTAGGGTTGAGTTGTGCTCATAATCATGGCTAAGTAAGATGGAGGATGTGCAGGACTTACATATGTGAAAAGGAAAAAGGAAAGTGGGAATAAATGGCAAGGAGAGAAAAGTGACATAATAACAGATCAGGAGCTGGCCAGGGCCTATGAAGAATGAAGAGTGATAGGAAGACCCAGAATACACCTCGATTATGGACTTGGATTTTAAAATGGTTTCAGATCAAGAGATGATTATGTTTGAAGATAAAGTAGGAAAAGAAAAACATGACATGACTAGAGATCTAGGAGGGTGGACAGGATTGCATATAAAATTGGCAGTGGAGTGCAAGGTGAACATGGTTGGAGGGAAGCAGACATGGAATTGATTTATAGCTGGTTGAGTAAGCAGTTGTGTTTCCAATCTCAAAAGATGTAATTAAACCTAACGGATGGTCATGGGCATTGTAAGAGAATGTGCAGGTCTGCTTGTATACCTGCAGCATTTGGCACAAAGATTTCCATATGCAAAACCACACTTGCATAGCCTCACTGTCCCTCAGTAGACTATTAAAACCCCACAATTTACTCCTACATTGTTGATGGAATAGTCTTTGGCCTGTGATTTACCTGACTGGAGCCTTGAATCGCTTGAGACTCAGATTTAGCTTCTGACCAGATTTTAGGATTCCCCTTGGTTTTGATGCTTAGATCCCTACTGCCTAATCTGACCTTGGCTTGTTATTCTACCCTGCCCCTGCTTATCGCTTAATTCTGCACCTCCCAGATATTGGTGTCAAGTTTGGGTCAATCTCAAATTCATCCATAATATTAATTTTTTGATCCAGATAGAACAAATGTAAACCTTTTTAAGGGTCATCGATTGGACTTGGCACAGAGCTGCATTTAGAAAAAAAGCCACTCCATATAAAATCCAGGCCCTTCAATAGGCTCAGGACCTTCCTGTATAAGAAGGGGGCAGCGAAATTGTGTGCCCCCTCTTATATCCATAAAAGGTCCTCTGGAAGCTGTTGTTTTCTAAAAAAAAAAAGAAGGGGAGAAAGTATCCCCTTTCCCTTTGGAGAAAAACAGCCCATGTCTGCCCCTAAGAGTGCCAAGGGCCATCATTGGGGGAGGGAGGCTTTTCCCCACAACCTATCCCCAGTGTTGTGGAAGTCTGCAGGTGAGGGGCTCATTTAGAATCTGGAAGCCTCTTTATTATGAAGGACCCAAAATATCTGACCCACATTCAGGGGAATAAGTACAGTGGTATATATTAGCCCTTATCTATTGCCTGAAGGGGTTAAAAAATCCCTAAAAATAACCAAAACCACACTTTTGTAACGAGTGCTTATCTGTTCAGGGTCCTATGCTGCATGGTGTAGTATCCCCCAATCATGATAAATGATCTAAGGGCAGGTGAGGATAAACTTCCACTACCCCAAGAATATGGGTGGGTCATATAGAATCCAACAAATGGATAGGACAGATGCATCTTTGTGGGAAAAGTGAGTTCAGTTCTTTGCTGGATAAAAGAAGCTTCGTAGGACATCAGACCATCAATGGATGGAATATTTTTTATGTGATACTGACAGCCATTGCAGGATGTATCTATCATCACGGCACATGACAGATGCTTATGGATGGATAAATCTTCGGGAGACACTACATATCAGCAAAGGTTCCTACAATGGTAGGCATTAGTTTTAAAAAGAATAAAGAATTGTTTTTGTATGGTGTGGTTATTTAGGAATGGGTAAAGAGCACAATGGGCAGGTGGAATCTAATTTGTTTTCCAAAAATGAAGCAGGCAACATACTTTTTGCTACTTTTTTTTTTGGGAAAACAAGATTTTTAGAGGATCTTTTATGAATAGGAGAGAGGGCACACATGCTCACTACATGCATGCAGAATGGTTGCAAAGCTAATGAAGGGTCTGGTTTTAATATTGTGGGGGTATCCATCTTGTTTTTTATTTGAATTTGAACTTTAAGGCTCAAGTAATCTAACCAGCAGACTATGACAACTTTGCAACCTGCTGGCTGAATTAACTGAGCCATGTACTCTGTGTAATGTCTGTTGAATTTAATCTGCCAATCATTTCAATAGGATTTGAGTTTGGCTACCAATAAATCCATCCGTCATTAGCTAGCAAGTTACTGACTTCATGCCAACCTATCTTCCATATGACATTTGCCTGCCCTCTAGATTGTCCTTTGCCTCACCTCTGGACCTTGGGCTCTCCCTTATGCACAATGTACCTATATATGGTACATCCTTGACACCCATGTATAGCCTTTGGCAATGTCTCTTAACCTGTTTTTTCTCTGTGATTCAGCCTTGAGGTCACTCCTATCTGCCCTTAACCCTGTCTAACTCAGTGGGTACCTGATTCTTTGTTGTTTTTTCCCTCTCAGATGCCATTCTTTGCTCACTTAAGTCTTGGACAGCCAAGGGCAAGGACGACATAACTATGCTCCCAAGGCTTTTTCAGGGAGTTTAGCTGTAAGTGATGAACGCAGGGATTGGTGCATAAGAACATACTGTTGCTTGACATGGATTCCACACTGGTACTAGGAATAATTCCCGCATTCCTGCTCGTGTCTACTCCTTTTTTTAAAAAAAAAAATAAATGATAATACATTTTTTGCATATTATTATTAAAAATGCCAAGGTTTGCTATGTACTCTACCTTATGCTTATAATTAGTGTATTGCTTATCACCAGGTTTTTCTTTAAGTAACATATTCATATGGTGAAGTGCCTTAGCCAAGGCTTCTACAGCGTAATAAATTCGTGGGGAGACTCCTTGATTGAGAAGTCCATCTATAGTTGGAATAATTTCATGGTAGCTCTTGACTATTGTACACCTAAATTCCTTCTCTCCCTTGTGTACAGACCAGCACTTCGCAATTGTTAAGAAATATTGAGAACCTGGTGAGTTATTTGTACTATTCATCTTTTCAACGCCATTAAAAAAATGTTTTTTGCCCGGGAGAAATAAAGGGTATAGTTCTACTGCAAAACTTCCATTAAGTCCAATGAATGAAAAAAAGTGTACTGAAGATTTAGAAACCCAAATCGGAGGAAAAATAACAATTTTATCAGAGAAGGCTGCTTCAAATATGAGGAAAATTGTATTAACATAGAAATAAGATCCACATACTACAATAACCTTGGAAGTGAATTTTTTCGTATGCTGAGTAATTTTTATGTGAAGTTGCTCTGACATTTCATCTGAAATTGTGTCAATGCTAAGTGAAAATGTGTGCTCAATACAAATCCCATTAATACTCATGTACTTGGTTAAAATTTCTGTTTCCTTCTCTCCGGCATCATCATTTGTGGTGAGAATTACAACCCACGTCCAGGCAAAATGTTTTAAAATCCTAATTAGAGCCAAATAATTGATGTGGTCATTCTGGACTGTTCGGAAAACATGCGGATAAAGACGCCTGTCAGTAAGAGAATAGTCTGTAGCTCCATAACTGATCTGTAGAAAAGAAGAATTGTAAGATCTATTATACCTGTCACTACCAGGATTATGGCATACCGTACCAGCTATTGGTAGGTATATCAGATAGGTAGATCAAAATTTAGGTTTCTCAAATTTTTTAATTCTGACCCAGAATTGGAAAAACCTTTGATCCAAATTATAATTGACTCTGATTAGAACTACTGGACCACCACTATAAATAAATAAAATTTTTGTTCACTCTGTGTAAATAATTAGTAATGGCAATTAGCACATGTAAACATTGGGCAGTGTATTTTTACACTTTTGGGAGAAAAAACATTGTTTAATTACAGTTGAACATGGCCAATCGCGTTCAAGCAACACAAATAGTAAACAATTGTCAAAATAAAATTTTTCAGCTTTTTTGATGTTTGGTGGCATCTTAGTGGCATCTAATCCCCTATTGTCTCCATGTATCTAGTTCCCATCTGCATTTATTCCACGAATGATTAAACAGCATTTCTCAGGGTTGGTTTCCTGATGGTGAATCAGAGAATCATGCCTAAATAATTTGTTTTGAAATGACTACTTGTAGTGTCCCATCAGAAACCATTGTAAATCACTGACAATGTAGCAGCATAATTGTCACGCCAAAATAGAAAATGACTAACCAAAGACCTCCACAAAAGGACAATCTGATATTATCTATTTGAAATCTGCATATCTGAAACTAATAAAAAATTATTTATGAAAAAACTTAAAAGACTGTATCAGACTTTAGTAATTGGTTTTAAATTTTCTTAAAATAGTCCTTTTAAGCATTTACATATTCATACTACACTTACGCATCTCCAGCACTATGCAAAGCCCATACACATATCACAAATTTTCTTGCAAAAGGATCTCACAATCTAATCTGGGCAGCATGGTGACTCAGTGGTTAGCACTCTGGCCTTTGCAGTGCTAGGTCCCAGGTTTGAATCTCTGCATGGAGTTTACCGATTCTCCCCGTGTTTGTGTGAGTTTCCAATGGGAACTACGGTTTCCTCCCAAACCAACAAAAACGCAGTTAGGTTAATAGGCTGCCCCCAAAAGTTGCCCTTAGATTATAAATAATGATATATGATTATGGAAGGGACATTAGATTGTGAGCTCCTTTGTGGGACAATTAGTGATATGACTATGAACTTTGTAAAGCGCTGTGTGATGTGTCAGCACTATATAAATACTGGATATTATTAATGCCCCTAGTTCTAAGTCATTAACATAATCTAAACTCAATTTTGGAATGAAGCCGAATAACCTACCAGTATAGTTTTGGGTTATGTCAAAATTTTAATCTTGAACCCTAGCCCTAGTGCTTAAAAGGATTTTTTTTCCTTTTTCCTTTTCTAATCCTTTGCATTAGGCTTAAGTGACTTGATAATAATACCATAATATCAACATCAAATGGTTAATTCGAGGTGTAAAGGGGATAAAGCTGACTGATGTGCATGTGATTTATTCCTATATTATTTTTAATTGGCTTGGGGAACACCTATAGGTATATCTGGAAGTTAGAACTGGGACATTTGTATAGTAAAAAATACTTTTACCAAAATCCTTGTGGGGGTCAGGGGAACCAGTGGGAACAAAAGGTGACAAATTAAAAAATGTCCATTTGAGGATCCACTGAAGATAGTATTGTCACAAACATTTCTGCAGGGGTCTGGGGAACATGTCCCAATTAAAAACAATCTAAAAAAGTGTTTCTTCTAAAAACGTATTTTTTGACTATATTTTATCTTTGAATTATGAAAAATGGCCCCTCCCCAACACCAACAATTGTGGTTAAAACACTTATGTTCAGGGACTTTACATTCATTAAAAATGTGGTGACCATATTTTCTACAAAAAAATGTGAATTTTGAACACTTGTAACCAAAACAATCTTAGTTTCATCCATTTCTAGTTACTATACATATATTGGCATGCTAGGATGAGTTTTTTCATTAAGAACCTACCTGTGTATATCCATAAATCCCCAATATTTGGGCCATTGGAATTGTTGTTGCTGAAAAATGATCACCTATAAAGCCCAGCAGTTTGGCTTTTCCTAAACACGAGTAATTAGGAACTGTCTTCTGTGGCCCAGATAAAATTTCTAGAACATTTCTTACAGCCACTCTGGGTTGTAAAATTGAATCAGTGATATGATATCCCAGTGTAATATTGGGTAAAATGTCCAAGTCCTGATTAATATTGTGTATAGCATGACGAAAAACCAAAATATTTACCAATGACCGGAGATCATCACTGTGGAGGCAAAAATATTTATTTTTACAAAATTGTAATGTAATGATACTTTATTGTGACATTTCTATTTAGTATTGCCACCTTTGCTAAGAACACAGTAAAATGCCACCCATGATTGGCTAGTAATATCAGGATTAGAAGAAAACATTCACATATAATTTAATTTTATTGATGACGGGCTTCAGTATATAAGCTAAAAAACCTAAAATTTTCATTTTTTTCAGTTTTTTTATACTTAGGATACCGTATCTGTAGTTGACACTTGGAGGGTGACTTCTGTTTCTTTGTTAGGTGGAGCCTAATTCTAGGAAAATTGTATTTTAATAAGGAGTGCAAGAAATAATTGTTATTATTTATATCATATCTTTAGATACAAATCCTATGAGCTTTATTAGGGTAAAACACGTAAAAGAGTATTCTTGTCTTGAGATGGATTGGTAACTACTAATTAACTCAATAAATGAACTTTTACATATAACCTGGAGTGCAGCTTCATTTGTGAAATGACCTATAGTTTTCAAGATTTGCTCATCATCTTCCTCCTCTTACACCTCTGTCACGTCATCTTCCTCCTTCTCCAGGAACACTGCATTTACTTTCTCATCCACAGCACCCTTTGTTTAGACCTACAAAGTTTCACGGAGTGTACTGTGATATTCAAGAGAACTCTGCAGGCCCAAACGGATACTTGGTTGACCCCACACAAGCTTCAAACAGGAGAGATTATAACTAATCCTGGGTCAATGATTTGGCAGCCTTTCACCCTATTCATCTGAACCTTGTATGGTTCATGTTATGACCTTGATAGTTCAGCATTTTTTAACCAACTACCCAGGCTTACTGCCACTTCTGGATAAGATCAGAAAAGGTTGCTTTCATTTTCTGCCTTGGTGTTACCCAGGCACCACTACCTAAACAAACTACCCAAAAACAATTTGATTTGTGACATCCCTACACATAGGAATTCAACTGTTTAAATGATAATGAAGCCATTCTATCTGCAACAAAAAACATTCATAGTTTATGTGATGAAATATTTGAACATACTATGCTAGGTAGAGCTTGTGTACTTCATTCATGAGGAATAGCTTCAAATTCACTGTGATAAAGCAACCAAAAATATCAATCATAATCAGATAGTCATCTTTGACAATATCCCAGTAATCTGCATGCTGGAACAGACATTCATGGGCCACGGGACAAGGAAGAGGAGAATAAGAAGAAGGAACAGAAAGATCTGGTATCGTTCCAAAGTCAATAATGGCTGAGTAGTACCCAACAAGGCCGGTTTAGCAACCTTGGAAAATTAGGGAAGGACTCCTCTTTCATGGGATTCTGTGAGTGGAGTAAGAGGAAAAGGCTATGTTAGTGACATGTCTCTAGAACTCCGGAGATGGATGAGGAAAAAGCCAAGGGAAACCATTGTGGTGCCTGATCCATATGAACATCGGTCTATATTGGTAAGAAGTATCAGCCACATGAGTGCCTTCATGTTGCCTTGTTTACAAATGTCTTTGAACACATAAAATCAGAAACATTTATTACTAAGTCACCACCCTCCTGCATCCACACTACATGGCCCAAATCATAGAGCTCATTCCAGCAGTGGGAGAGGTCAACATCCAATAGAAAAGTATGCTTATGCATAGGATTTGCTGCTGGCAGCAAAGATTATTTTACTATGACTGCAGCTCTGTTATCTGTCTAGGACATGTAAAAAACAGCAAACCCAATACCACAAACAGGAATGTGGTCTAATAATATTAATTACAAAATTAGTTGTGCAGGCTCACCTAACAACGCATGTGCTCCTGGCATAGATTCCTCCTCATCTTTCAAACCCATTACCCTCTCCTCTTCTTCGTCTACCCCATCCCCCCTACACAAAAAATACATAAACCACATTTTTTTGGAAACACCCCTCCAAAGTCGTTTTGTCTTTATTATGAAACCTGATTGTTGATTAAGGGTGAACTGAAAACCCTGACAACTGAACCTCGGGTAATGTTTAAAACCAACAAAAACACAAACTCACGGTAAGAGAAAGATGTAGAACTCATCACATGTTTTATGAAAAGTTTAAAAGATTGCAAATCATACAGCAGTGTAAAATTGGTTAGCAGCAGGAGGATTTTAATCAAGGATAACAGGCTAAATTGTCCTCGAGACAAAGAGTACAGGCAAGTGTTTTACTACACAAGATACAGTAGCGTAAAACTAACAAACAACAGGATAATTTTACTGATCAAGACTGGGCCCTAGTTTGCTTGAAAAAAAGTATAAAATAATTATGATACTGCAGAGGACACATAAAAGTAAAATTGGCCAGAACAGTGGGGGAAATAGTCATAAGGGGGTATATGCCTAAAATTTATTTTATCAATAGGAATAAGGGAGTACAATGATTACGACTGATATGATGTGAAGTGAGTAAATACAAGCATTTTAAGGTAAATTGCTGCAGAGATACAGACCTCCACAAACAGATAGTAACAGTAACTTCAAATCCAAAAAATGAAAAGGTTTGACTTTGATTATAGACGGGACAACAGTTAAATCTAACAGCTGACCTCAAATCAACAACAAAAAAACAATCACAAATCAAATACTAATTACCCCAATTTCTATCAGTTTGACAGTTTTTTATGCTTTCCCTACAATAGCTCCCAATAAACCACAGGTGCTCTATGCCCCCTTTTTATAGGAAAGGGACTTTTGATTAGGTGAGCCTCCATATTGAATATTCTACGTCTGCTAGTCATATGTAAGGACATTCTCTGTGACACACAGGTTATTTATTTTCTTACATATAACACACTGTATTTTACAGTATGTAGTGACCATACACAGCCTCATGCAGCTCTGGGGTCAGACAACCTGGGACTTTTTTGTTGAAAGTGAAATTAAAAAAATAAAAAAATAAATGAAAATTAGTTAAAGCAAAACTCCTACTAATACAATTTTCCTAATACATGTCATTGAAAAGGTTGCACCTCATTTCATCCATTGTCAGTGTTATCTGCTATTTGCTGCAAGTGTCACCCAAGCCTTCTCCCCCCTCCTAACAGTTCTGCTAGAGTTCATTCCAACATTGTGGACAAGATGCAACTCAAATGCAAATTCAATACTGTAATAGTAAAAAACTGCAAAAATGAATTTTTATGACATGGCACAGTGATACAATTATTTACCATACTAGCAATGATTTTACTGTTTTAATTTATATTTATCCAGATGCTCCATCAATAGAACAGTTTTGGGTGATCTGATACCCATACTTACTTTTCAAAGGCACAGAGACTTTCTAATCATTAATTCCCTGACTATACAGAATATAAACTTGTAAAGCATAGAACATTACAGTGTAAAACAGTATAGTAGTTCAAATTGTTACTTACTCCACAGAATATTCTCGTTTCAGATAATTCCTCGATGGCAATAAATCTGTAGTACCTGAAATGATAGTGAACACTCCTCCTATAATAAAGTCACCATTTTGAAAAAAAACAAATTCATCATTTCCTCCTTTTAACCTAAGGTCACAGACCGGTGTTAAACATTGATTGTTGTGTGTGCAACATGTCATCCAGAGGATGATCCAACAGAGACCGGCTTCATTTGCAGATAGTGCAGCTGTAGATTTAATTTTTTTATACATTAAGAATTAAAAACAAGAAAAAAACAAAATCACCTTGTTAAGAAGAATACACCTTTGTGATTTTGTGATATGAAACTTCAAATGGGTTAGTTGCATCTTCATAGTATGTGGCAGTACTGTTATCTCAGCTCTTCCCACACTTTTTATACTATTTCGCATCATGTATTTCTCATTGAATGTAGCTACGTCAGCCTAAATCTAAGTTTAGCTGGCTGTTTCTAAACCAATTTTTCGAAGTTATAAATGTGCACATTGATAACAGTAAAGATGGAAATTATTTTTAAGGTACTAAAATAAATCAAACAAATCACAACTAACTCCAAGCAGTACTTTCAACAACCTTTATTGCGTAATCCAGATACAGGCTGAGTTCAAACACCAAAGATCAATCCGATAAGAGAGGTACAGAAGGATGAGGCAGAAGGCGTAATCAGGGGCAATCCGACTTCAGGGCAGGCAGATATCATGCAATAGTAATTAATCAGACTGGGTTGCTGTGGGTAATAAGTCTGAGCTGGTAACAAGACACGAGGGAAAACACGGAAATCCAACAGAAGAATGCACCCTAGCACACTGTAACACAGAGGCTATAATGGGCATGGGTGCAATAGACTGGTTCTCATAAATGGGTCTTATTGCGCCACCTGGCACTATTGGATTGTGGAAACATACTGAATATTGAATCCCCTGTGGCTGATTTGGCCGTAGGAAATTCAAACTGAACATGCCCCGCCTGGCGGCAGAGCAGCTGGCTGCCTTGCTCCCGAGGGGTACAGGAGGCATGCATAGAGCGTGCCTCTTACAACAGGACTCCTGGGCCGTGCTGTGCTGTGCACGCCCACAGGAATGCTGAGAGGTTTGCAGCACTGTGCACATCTGCAGGGATGCTGGGGATGCTACTACTGTTCGGCCAGGGCCAGGGCGGATCTCTCCACCAGAGAGAGGAGACACGCTGGGAGCAGAGCAGCTGCAGCCCCAGTCACGCTGCCTGCTGCAGAGGTCTCCTCTATGCTGCCCGCAATCTCCGGGGTCGTCACGGACAAAATACAAAATTAAGTACACCCTTACCACCTCCATAGGAATTAGAAGGGTAAGTAGCAAACAGTAGCTGGTAATCAAGTACACTTTAATAATTGGTCATCAGTGTGTGACCACCCCTATACTGCTAGGGAACTTTGGCAGTTAACTAGTCAGGAGCATTTTGGTTTGTATATACACAATGATAATGAGGAAAGATAACAGCAATGAGCTTAGATGAAGCAATTGTTGTTGCCCATCAATGTAGGAATAGTTATACGGCCATTTCCAAACAATTCAAAATCCACCATTCTACGGTAAAAAAAAAAATATATATATTTTTACAGTGTGTAGTGGAAAACATTCATGACAGTTGCAGGAATAGATATCCCTGGTAATTCACCCCAGGGCAAGACTGTTCAAGACCTTGTAATGCTCATAAATTGCAAAAAAATCCCAAAAGTTACATTTTAGTTTCCGCAAGTACATTTAGAAAAATACTAATCAAGTATGGCTTGTTTGGAAGAGTTGCCAGGAAAAAAACATCTTCTACCTAAACAGATGAGGATGGCAGTATGATTTAGGTTTGCAAAGTTGCACTTGAACAAATTACACAACTTTTGGAACAATGCCCTTCAGACAGATGAGACCAAGGTTGATATATGTGGTTATAATACACAGCACCACATTTGATGAATACCAGACATAGCAAATCAGCACAAATAACTAATACTAACCATCAAGCATAGCAGCCACAAAACCTATGCATCTTGCATTATTTAGAGTGAGATATAAGGTTATCTGTACAACAGCTAATGCTTTGCCATCGTTGGATCATATCCCACCATCCCAAGTACACCACCAAATCCACAACAGAATGACCAAAAGAAAAATGAGTCAACATTTGAACTTGTGCAAGGGTACATAAGCGGGTGTCACTTATGTGCAAAGTGCTGTGAGAAGGTTAATTTCCCCACATGATGGTGCCTGCTAGAGGCCCTCAGAACTATGAAATCGCAAATTATGCTTTGTAATGGTCCCATAATCCAGTTCCAAGGTAGAAAGTTGGAATTCAGATTTTATAACAAAAATTAAAATACATATTTTGGAAGAAAATGCATTAGGACTAGTTTATTTGCCCATTTATTTACGCTTTAGTAACTCCTACTCAGCATGTTGCTGCTGCTGAATCTGAGATGGCTGGTTCAAACAAAGGGAACTGATTGGAGTGGGAGAAATGAGGAATAGCCTGCTAAAAAGATGAATAACTTACATGGCCCTTAAAGGAAAAGGTTGTCCTGGAGGGCATGAAAGGAGATGTTCCCAGATAGTATTTGTTGAAGATCTACATGCTTATCAACATCAAGATCTTTGGTCAATACTATTTTGTGACCCTGTGTTCTACCATCACTATGGTTTGGATGAACACGTAGGGAGCTGGGTTACTATAGTTAGAGGGAGTGGTAGGGGCTCCCAGAAAAGGAAGGTCAGCCCTTTGTTTGAGAAAATTTGCCCAAATTATGTGAAGATGTGCATGTGGCAGAACCAGAGGTGGCAACTCTAGATGTTACTGCTACCCCTAACAGCCAGGCAATGCAGGAGAAGGCAATGCAGGAAGGTGCAGACAATAGATTGTCATAGAGGATTCTATGATCAGGAGGACTGATAGTTTGAATAGTTTGCTGCCCAGATCTCTTCAACTGGTTTGCTGTCTCCCTGATGTCAGGGTTGGGCATGTGGTGGATGGAGTGGACAAATTACTGGGAGGGACTGGGCAGCTGTCTTTAAAAAATTAGGTTTAAAGTTGAAGGAAAGGACCTCCAAAGTTATATTCTCTGGAATATTGGCTGTGCCATGCACAACACAGAAGAGGGACCTCACACAGCTAAATGCATGGCCTAAGTCCTGGTGTTATAAAGAAAGGTGTGGGTTCGTAGAGCACTGGGCTGACTTTTCATTGGAGTACAACCAGTTTGGAAGGCTTTCTGCTATGCTAGGGGAAAGATTTAGGAGAATGGTGGAGGGATATTTAAATTAGGACAGAGAGGGTGGGACAGTTAAATAAAAGGCAGAAAGGTCAGACAATGGTCAGCCACTGGTGAAGGGTTGATTGGGGATAGTTGGGGGGAGGGTATGGATAAATATAAGGAGTTCCCCATGTTACACACAAACATTTGATTGTGCAGTACTAATTGTACTGAAAAACAAAAGGATTTGGCAAACAGTGCTGGTAAATGCAGCAATGGTTTAAAGAGCCTGTTCACCAACGATAGAAGTCTGGCAAACAAAATAGGGGAGTTGGAAGCCTTAATAAATGAAGAGTTGGTATTGCTGAATCTTGGCTTTGTTCTTCACATGACTGGGTTGTAAATATTCTTGATTATATGATCTTTCGTAATGACAGAGTCAAACGAAAAGGTGGTCTGTGAATGTGAAAGAAGAAAATGTTGGTGGAGCAAGCGATGAGGTTGAGACATTAGAGTAGAGTTGAATGTTGGGATGAATAACACTCAACTAATTATTGGAGTCTGCTCTAGGCCCCCCAGTGCTAAGGAAGAAACTACTAGCACAGATTGAAAATGTTTAAATCATGGGAGATTTCAACTACCCGGACATTGTCTAGAGTAATGGCATTACAGGAACACCAAAAGGGAGGAAATTTATGAATTTACTAAAAGATAATTTTATGGTACAGTTTATTGAAGCCCCAACTAGAAATGATACTCTGCTAGACCTAGTTCTTTCTAACAATGCAGAGCCTATAACAAATGTGCAAATAAAAGAGAATCTGGGTAGCGTTGACAATAATATGATTTAATTTGATGTAAGCTATAAAAACATACAAAAGCTGTAAACAGGAAGCAAAAACCGGAAAGAAAAAAACATTCAGTTTTAAGAGAGAAAATTTTCCATTATTAAGGGTGGCTCTCTGTGACTTAGAGTCGGAGACAATATTGTCCTCAAAGAACACAGAACAGAAATGGGAAATTTTCAAGTCTGTTATACACAAGAACACTGAAAAATATATTCCAATGGGTAATAAGATTTTAGAGGCCAAAATTAAAACCTATGTGGCTCATAGCTGATGTTAAAAAAGCTATAAAGAACAGGTAAAGAGCATTCCAAATAAATAAAAATGAAGGATTACCTTCATCACTTGAAAACTATAAAGAACATAACAAAAGATGTAAAAGGGAGATACA
The DNA here is from genome assembly GCF_032062135.1 of Pyxicephalus adspersus. Lineage (NCBI taxonomy): Eukaryota > Metazoa > Chordata > Amphibia > Anura > Pyxicephalidae > Pyxicephalus > Pyxicephalus adspersus. The sequence continues at coordinate 152,763,793 of NC_092860.1, read as the reverse complement.
ATGTGCAAAATTTCAAAATGAAAGACGGATTTCAAAGGAAAGTAAGGCAAACCCCCACATTTTTGTTAAATATATTAACCCCACAGATGGTTAATATATAGTACCCCACAGATGGTTAATATGTAAGTTAGGGTCAATAGGCTTAGAAAAGCCAATCTGTAAATGGATAGAGAACTGGCTTAAAGATCACTTCCAGAGAGTTGTAATTAATGATTCATACTCTGAAAGATCTAAGGTTATTAGTGGTGTACCCCAGGGTTCAGTGTTTGGGGCCTTTACTGTTTAACATCTTTATAAATTATATAGAGTTTGGGATTAAAAGTACCATTTCTGTGTTTGCAGATGACACCAAACTATGTAATGGAATTAGGTCCATACAGGATGTCATCACAGCTGTTCTGCATCTTTATGTTTACTATTTGCTTTATGTTCTTTGTACTGTTCATATTTTACTCATATTTACTATTTGGCACGTTTTGCTTGTTTTTTCGATACTTTATCGAAAAGAAAAAAATAGCAAAATAGTTTTGTCAAAAAAATTGGATGTGTATAATGTATATGTATACATGGGGCATACTTTTATACTTATGTGGGTAAATCATTATTATTATGAAATTTAGGAGCATATTATTATAACTGCTATGATGACTTATGGAAGTAGATTATTATTTTTATTACTATTAATATTAGGTATGGGGACAGATAATCATATTAAAGTCAAGATGCAGTTTATTATGATGAAGACACATAGAGATAAGGTATTATAAATACGTTTTGGGGCACATCCTGTATAAAACTGTATACAATGTAATGATGCCCAATAGATAAGCATTAGTGCTTCATTCAAACACTACCTACATCCACTACCTATCTTCATTTCCTCTTTTAAATATTTAATATGTTAAAATGATCGTTTCACATCCATCAAGGACACTTTGATGTAATGCAAGACTTATAGCTAAATTGATGACTGCAAGCTGCCCAGACCTTGATGCAGCAAAACAACCTTAAAGTTCTTCTTTTGAAATACCATAATTAGCTAGGAGGCCACAAAGTGGCACAATGACATAGTGTGGAGGTGGCAGCAGCATCAGGAGGCCACAGAGTGGCACAATGACATAGTCTGGAGTTGGCGGCAGCATCAGGAGGCCACAGAGTGGCACAATGACAGAGTGTGGAGGTGGCGGCAGCAGCAGCATTAGGCAGAGACCAGAGAGTGGCACAATGACAGAGTCTGGAGGTGGCGGCAGCATGAGTAGGCCAAAATGACAGAGTGTTGAGTGGCAACAGCATGAGGAGGCCACAAAGTGGCACAATGACATAGTGTGGAGGTGGCAGCAGCATCAGGAGACCACAGAGTGGCACAATGACATAGTGTGGAGGTGGCGGCAGCACCAGGAGGCCACAAAGTGGCACAATGACAGAGCGTAGAGGTGACGGCTGCAGCAGCAGGATCAGGCGGAGGCCACAGAGTGGCACAATGACAGAGTTTGGAGGTGGCAGCAGAATCAGGAGGCCACAGAGTGGCACAATGACTGAGTGTGGAGGTGGCAGCAGCATGAGGAAGCCACAGAGTGGCACAATTACAGAGTGTGGAGTTGGCGACAGCATCAGGAGGCTACAACGTGGCACAATGACAGAGTCCAGAGGTGGCAGCAGCATCAGGCGGAGACCACAGAGTGGCACAAAGACAGAGTGTGGAGGTGGCAGCAGAATCAGGAGGCCACAGAGTGGTACAATGACCGAGTGTGGAGGTGGTAGCAGCACGAGGAAGCCACAGAGTGGCACAATGACCGATCGTGCCGAGTTGGCAACAGCATCAGCAGGCACAATGACAGAGTCTAGAGGTGGCGGCAGCAGCAGCATCAGAAGGAGGCCACATAGTGGCACAATGACAGAGTCTGCAGGTGGCGGCTGCAGCAGCTTTAGGAGAAGGCCACAGAGTGGCACAATGACAGAGACCGGAGGTGGCGGCAGCAGCATCAGGAGGATACCACAGAGTGGCAAGGTGACATAGTGTGTAGATGGCTTGGCTGACATCAAAGTTACACATGGGAGTACTCCTATCTGCTTAGATCATCAAGAAATCGTTGATGACCTTTCTCTGTTCGTATAGTCGGTCCAACATATGGGGGTTGGAATTCCAACGGGTGGAAACGTTGCATTTCAGCCTATGTTGGGGTATGCCGTTTTGCCGCTGCAGCTCAAGGAAGGTGAAGTGGCTGAAGTGCATGCAAAGTTTCCTGGCCATTTTTATGGTGTCTTGCAGATGGATGGAAGACTTCAGGAACCGCTTGACAACCAGATTAAACAGCAGGGCGCATGGCTCAGCCTTCCTTGACGCAACCCCGACACCATGTTCTTCCCGTTGTTGGTCACCATGGTTCCGATTTTGAGTTGTCGCGGAGAAAGCCAGGATTCGATTTCTTGATGAATCACACAGAGCAGTTCCTTCCTTGTGGCACTCTGTTCGCCCAGGCAAACAAGGTGCACAACAGAGTGACACCGCTGAGCCCTGCACATGTGGCATGCTGGAGGAGCATTGAGAATTGTCCCTGCAGTGGAGGCTGAGGACACAGTGGAGGATGAGGAGGCAGAGGCGGACTTTGTCGCAGGACCAGTGGCGTGAGAACGCAGAGGCAGAAGCGGTGTCACCTAGCCAAGTTGCGGGTGTGGCTGTGCTGAAACCAAATTCACCCAGTGGGCCGTAAAGGACATGTATTGTACCTGACTGTAGTTACAGCTTCATACGTCGGCGCTGCCAAATACCTTGGCAAACACCGACAGGCTCAATTACTGGCCCACCTTCTGTTCTACATATTTGTGCAGGGCTGGTACTGCCTTTATCTCAAAGAAATGACCGCTTGGGACTCTCCACCTCGGCTCAGCCATCAGTTCTCTGAAAGGTGCAGAGTCCACCACTTGGAAAGGGAGGGACTTCAGCACCAGCAACTTGGACAGGAGCACATTCAGCTTCTGCGCTGTTGGATGAGTGCACGCATACTGTTGTCTCTTGGCAATCGCTTTGGTGATCCATTGCTGACAAAATGACTGACAAGGAGTAGGAGGAAGGGGGGCAGGAGCGTCTGGACCAGCAGAAGGTGTAAATGACATACAGCTCCCTTCGTCTGAGGTGGTAGAGCCTTGACTGCCTGAAAACCATTGCATGCCACTGGGTGATGCAGCGGTTGCTGCGGCAGGCTAGACCACCACATCGGAGCCACAGTTCTCCCAGGCCACTTTATGGTGATGCTGCATATGTTGACGCAGGGCCGTGGTGCCAACATTGGCACCCTGGCCATGCTTCACCTTCTGCCCACATATTCTACATATGGCCATGTTAACCTCCTCCAGCGGCTTAACAAAAACTACCACACCGTGATTTTTCCTCCAACACTCCACACTGACTGACTGCTACCGCCGCTGCCTCAGTGAACTCCTGCCCCACTACTTCCTGGGCAGGTAGGCTCCTGCAAAGCAGGTGGTCTACCCTGGGCAAGTTTGGCTCCTGATCTCCTACTGCTGCCACCCTGCTGACTCCAAGCCATGCTACCACCTTGCTGGCTCAGCCGCTGCCTCACGAGCAATCTGCCACCCTCTTCTCCTGATGATGATGAAGCCCCTTCTTCACCCGGCTCCCAAGTGTGATCGGTTTCATCATCATCGAGCAGTGTCTGCACGCCACTGATGTCATCCTCAACAGTCTCTGGGTCAGGAGCCTGACCGCTCGCAACACCACCTCCCACGCCACTCTCCTCATAGCGGAGTACTCTCCTGTATAGCGGAGCTGAGCCCACAGCATACAATATTTCTGTGGCTGATGGAACAGCAAAGGACAGAGGCAGGTTGAGGACAGGTAAGGGCACAGGGCCTGCTCCCGGCCATGCCAACTATGGGTTGTGTCTGATGAACCAACCGACTGTTGGCTGGGAGTGTCTGGTGTCACTTGAAGTGGATGACCGAGTTAACCAATCAAGAATAGCTGGGTTGCTGGTCAAGACACGACCGCTAGATGACACCAGGAGCTCAGGCCTCTCTCTGCGGCTCCTTCTGACACGCCCCCTTACTCTGCTGCGACCTCTGCCTGCGCCAGAAACATTTAGGCCTCTGCCACTCCTCTGTGCATGGCCTGCCACTTTCTGTCTGACATACTTTTACTTGAACTAAATAAATGAAAAGCAAATTTAAACACACCTAAAAGCAACGACTATATTTTTATTTTTGTACAGAAGTAGGCCACTGAACGCTTTCACCACAAATAACTGCAACAGTGAAGTGCGTATATATTTTTATTTTTGTTCAGAAATAGACCAATAAAGGCTTTCACCACAAATAACTGCAACAGTGAACTGCGTATATATTTTTCTTTTTGTACTGAAATACGCCACTAAACGATTCTACCTGCAGAAGTGAAATGCGTATAAATTTTTATTTTTCCACAGATATAAGCCAAGGCTTTTCAACATAGCAATTGCACCCCAATAACAAGAACAAATTACTGGAATGACAGAGCTGTATAATGGCTATTTGGATCCCCAAATAACCTTTCCCTGCACTTGTAAATCACTTTTCTAGCACTGCCCCTAGCGCCTTCTGAAATCTCTCACTGCACTAAGATGTTGTGAAATGATTCCCCCCTATCCTTTCCCTGCACTTATAAATCGTTTTTTCAGTTTTTTTTTTTTACAATGAGATTTTTTTCTATCACACTGCCTAGCGCCTGCAGACGTCTCTGCCTGCACTTAGAGTGCTGTAAAATATCTTAATCCAAGATGGCTACGGCTATTTATAGGGCTGTGACATCACAGGGCTGGCTGGCTGCTGATTGGCTGCATGCATGGCATTGTCTCTGTTGTCTCGGGGACAACTCAAAATCGGAACATTACATCATTTTATAAAAAATCATTTCATAAAAAATTGCCATTTGTTATAATGAAGCGTTAGGAAATTTGCATTCGTTGTGAATCTAATTTTTCCTGAAATTCAGATCAAATTCCACTTCATCAGCTTCGATTCGTTCATCTCTAACCATAGTTATAAAACAACAATATATATAAAAACAACAATGTAATTTATAAAAAAAAAAAAAAAAACTATCCAAATTTTTTTCACTGAAATTTTCCAATCAAGGGTGCAATATTATTGATAAATAATAATATAACTTAAATGCAGATTTTAGAAAAAAAAATATTTACATTTTTAGTAGACATCCCGGACAGCAGGGTGCTGCACAAAGTCCAACATCACACTCAGGACAGTAGAACCTGGTTTCCTTGCGTTTCTTCTTTCCTTTGTCATCGGTCTTTGAGCAGCAAACCACGCACATCCTTGTAGGTGCGGCCTTTTTCGGGGTTGGTGGGATGTGTTTAACGAATGGACGACCGGTCAGGAGTTCTGGGTTGACAACGGTGGAAGCACGACGTCCAGGTCTATTCATAGCCACTGATGGTGTTTGGTGGTTCTTGGCTATGGATTCAGAAACTTGCAAAATGAAGTGTGAATGATTCACAGGACTCTGACTATTTTTTTTTTGTACAGTATGTGGGCATTCCGTAGGCACTGCTCAACTAAATGCCTGAAAATCTTCTTGTAGTACTTCCTTTGCTGTTTCCTCATTGCTGGGTAAAATGTCATGGCTTGGTCAGCTCTGCCGACACCTCCCATGGTGTTGTTGTAGTCAATCACCACCTGTGGCTTCATCACGCTTTACCGCGTTTTGTGTGAAACAGAACGGTGGAGGCATCATGGACATTACTCATCAGGCACACATCTTTCTTGTCACGCCATCTCAGGGCCATCATCTTGCCTTTCTGCCAGGCAACAATTTCTCCTGTCTTCAGCTTCCCTTTTGCAAACAGTGCTGGCAGGTTGCGCCGGTTAGCCCTAACGGTTCCATACGCATCTGCTGACCTAGCAATGGCTTAATGAGGGATAGCACTGAAGATGTTGCCAATCCATATTGGCTGTATTTGGGGTTGAATTGTGTCCCTTTTCCAGTGTACAGTACTGTATTCCAAATGTAGCCAAATGAGGATTCGCACAGCATATAGGTCTTCACGCCAAATCGTGCCCTCCTTGACGCAATGTACTGCACCCAGCTGAGCCTCCCCTTGTAAGCCATTAGACTTTCGTCTGCTGACATCTGTTTCTGGACTATAGGTTTGCTGGAAATTTTCTTGTTGTCCAGCGTACCTGCATAAAATAAAAAAAAATGTATTTTAGGATATGTTCTTTTATAGTATGGCGAAGGTTGCAAGTAATATGTTAGCAAACACAGAGCAGCATATATGTTTGCATAAAAAAAAAAATAGCAAAAGATTTTAAAATGTTAGCAAACACAGAGCAGCATACATGTTTGCATAAAGGAATTAGCAAAAAAATTGAAAAATTTCAAAAAGTTAGCAAACAGAGCAGAACATATGTTGGCATAAAAAAATTTAAAAAGTTACCAAACACAGAGGAGGACACATGTTTGCATAAAAAAAAATTAGCAACAAATTACAAAAAGTTAACAAACACAGAGCGGCTTACCTGTTTGTCTCTGCAGCAATTTTTTCGATAACTTCATCAGTCAAAAACAACTTCAGGTATGCCAGGGGGTCTTCGCATTCAGTCTTAATTTTCATCCCCGGTGTGGCGGTGAAAAGAAATCTTGGCGGTGCTGCCTGTCCCACATCAAGGTCAATAGGACATCATGTGCGCACAGCACTGACCTCAAATTTCCTGGTGAATCACTATCGCTCGATTCCACAAGGGAACATTATTTCTTCTTCTGAAATGCCATTATTAGTTTAATAATTTCCTGTACAATTACTTGTGATTTGTGTCCTAGTGATGTGTTGAATCAAAATTGCCCTTTTAGTATATGTAGGATTTTTTGTTTTCATGATGACAAAATGCATTTATAAGCTAAATTTCCCCATTTGGATAACAGATGAAACTTCGTTTTAAATCATTATAGCTTTATAAACTCTTTTTTTATTATAGTTTTATAAACTTTATAGCTGCCAGAATTACTGAGCTGCCAGATTCCACAGCCTGGACTTATATCTGAGCTGCACAGGAAGAAGATTGTGATTGGCTGCATGTCTAAAGAGAGAACTCCGCCCACAGGAAGTGAAAAACGGTTTGAGGAAAAGTATGAAATGAGAGAATGAGGTGGAGGAAAACTTATAAAGTGAAAGGCAAGGGTATGAGGGGACCGGATAAAGTAAGATAAATAGGTATGAGGTATGTCAGTGTGAAGGAGGGTAAAAGGCCTACATATATGGCTGTGGGTGCTGTGTGCTCTATGTGGAAGTTCTGCTGGTGAGGACTCCTCATCTGTGTAAGTAAGACCAGTGACTGAGAGATTGTGTACAGCCCCAAATTGGATTTTCAATTTTTTGTTTGTTTACTTTCTTTGTGTATAACAAATATTACTTTTAGGAGTTTAAATGCTCCAACCAACACCCAGGGCCCTAACACAAGCTTCGCTGGGTCTTGTAGCACCGCTGGCTAGTCAGGTTAGACAGTACATTGTATTCTTTGTCAAATATTAATAATTTGTTGTGCATTGTTGGTGATTTTTAAGACCCGGTGTGTCTGAGGCATAGCATTGTAAAGGTGGTATTGAAAGAAGATACCACCCTTGCTACATATATACCTTTGAGAATTAGTGATTTATAGTTGCCTATTACTACTCACTTTCCCTTTCAGGGCCTGTAGCAGCACGTCATTGTCACATACATACGTAATATCCAACACAATAAAGGGTGTAAGCCCGAATACCTGTTTCTGATTGGTGTTATAATAAGCCTTGTTTTTATGTCACCATAACAGTAAATCAATTCAGAGACAGTGACATCTCCAAGAAAACTTGTAATATGTTCTTTGTCGTGCAATGGAGTATATTTAAACATTACTTGAATCATTTCCAGTTGGGGAAACGGAGTGGCAAAATCACAAGTCCTTAGGCATTCCTACATCTGGGTGTTAGTACTGTAATAGTTGGTATAGAGAAGTTGTGATATCCTAATATATCTTCCTGTAGAGTCCATTGCATACTTTCCTATGGCATGTTGGAGCAGGTTGTTTATTCAATGTTTTCACAGCTACAAAGCTAGAATAAAGAGTCATTGGGAATGTCCTTGAAGGTGAAGTGGTGGATGTGGTGTCTGATAGGTATGATATTGATAGTTATACCATTAAAAGAGTTACCCTTATCTCTAGTATCTAAGTCTAAGTATAAAATCCAGGGTTGTATGTCGCTTTCTGTCTTGTTAACATTAGTAAGCAGAGAACAATAAATCAGGGGCATAGAGGACAATACAAACCCATATGTTTAACCTCCCTGGTTTTATGATTAATCCTCGCACCTCCAACATTTATACGCCAGGATGTGAGGCCAGGGGACACAGATGGTGGGCATCACCAATGTGACACAGATGCTGGATGGGTATTGCCAAGTGGACACAGATGCTGGGCCAGCATCACTGGAGGATGCCGCAGGCTCGTGAGGACCAGGTAAGCCCTAAATTGCACCCCGAGTGTGACTCGGGGTTACCACTTTTGCTAATGAAATTTCACCCCGAGCAGCACTCGGAAGGTTAAACCTTTCCTACTCTATTCAATGTTGGACAAATAATTCAATGTCTGTGTAGCCATTTTATTCATTGTATGAAGGCTACTAGTGTGTAGTGACACTACCTCTGAGGTAATAAGAAGTCAGGGAACATAATACCTGTGGGATCAGGGTGTATTCTCTAAAAACTGCCAGTGCCTCCACTCAAATGGGTCTTGTGGGTAAACAAGTGCACTCCCAATTTGAAAAATATGCAATAGACAACAATCCACTTTGCATTGTTAGAAAGTCCATGTATTGAAAGCAGAAACAGATATCCCCCATCAGTGATAACAAATTTGTTCAAAAGGAGCATAAACACAGTGGACCTGGTTTATTAAAGCTCTCAAAAGTCAAAGAAGATACACAAATTTCATCAGTAAACTGGTGTGATCCATCACACCTGGAATTTCCTAAAAGAAATTTGTTAGCAAATGATTTCAATCCTGGACCAGATCCATTCCAGGTTGCTGGATCACCAAGGTTCACTGATGAAATTGTATCTTCTCTTGTCCTGGAGACCTTTAGTAAATCAGGCCCATTGCATAGTCCTTAGATCATGTCTCAGTGACGGGAATACTGTATAAACGCACAGTCTATTTTCCTCCACATGGACCGCATGCATCCATGACTGTGTCCTCTCTCCTTATCCAGGGCTATCCAGAAATCACACCTCCTATTGACCTCATCACTGACTTCTAAAGGCACAGCAGCCATATTTAAAGATGGCAAAACAAATTACAGATCAATAAATATGGAAATAAATAGGCAGAGTATTCATTGTACTACAGATCTAAAAGTGGTGTAGGTGTGTATTTATTTTTAATTTTTTTAAACGTACATAATTCAAAAGTAAAGAATTTATTTTATTCTATTTCCAAGTAAACATGTTTTTGTATTAAGGTCTGGTCTAAACAGAATTAGATAACATTTTGGAAAAAATATACAGCTTAGAATTCCAGAACTTGATGCCATAATTGCAAATATCTCCACAGCCACCATATATCTTCCTTTAGTGCTCAGATAGGCCGGGATCATGGCAATCCACACACTGCAGAACACCAGCATGCTGAACGTAATGTACTTGGCCTCATTAAAACTGTCCGGTAATGTCCTGGCTAAAAAAGCTGTAATGAAACTCACAGCTGCCAGAAGCCCCATATATCCCAGGACAGAGTAGAAACCAAAAACTGAACCCTCATTACACTGAATGATGATCTTTCCCTGATAGGAATGAGTGTCCTCATCATGGAAGGGAGGAGAAATAGACAACCAAGTGATACAGATTATTACTTGAATAGATGTACACACACACATTACACAATTGGGAAGTGTAACACCAATACATTTTTTCCAGGAATTTCCAGGTCTGGTGGCTTTAAAAGCAATGCACACCATGATACTTTTAGCAAGCAGAGAGGAGACAGCTACCGAGAAGATGACACCAAAAGATGTAACACGCAGCATGCAGGTTATATCTACTGGACGGCCAAGGAACAAGAAGACACAGAGGAAGCTCAGCATGATGGAGGCCAGGAGAACATAGCTGAGGTTACGGTTATTAGCTTTAACAATGGGGGTGTCCTGGTAACAAACAAATATTCCCAATATTATACCAGTCAGAAGACAACATAGAATAGAGAGCGATGTACATGCTGCAGCAATTGTATCATCCTTGTAGGAGAGAAATTCCATCAGTTTTGGAACACACTGGTCTTTCTTCGCATTTGCCCATTCTTCATCGGGACATTTCATGCAGTTTTCACTATCTGATATTTTGAAAGAGTAACACAATGGAATTTTTAAGGTGTTTGTAAAATGATTTGTTTTATACAATCTGAATTTTTTCAAATTAGTTTGTTTACTTGTTTATTCCCAACTGTCAGCTTTATTGTAGCGAACACAACAATCAATTTAACACACTTAAAATTTGAAACTCCCAACCATCCCATCCTCCCTTTGTGTATCCCACTGTTGGATCTGCTATAGGTTTTTTTCTTCATTTAATTGCAACTATCCCTTAAAATCTTTACACTTTCATTCATTACCAAATTGAGCTTAGGAAATAACAATTTGTAGAGTATATATATACTTGCAGCATAGAAAGAAATGGAAATACACAAATAACTATCAAGTAGGAGGAAATAGTAATGGATTCCCTTATTAGCCTAACTAGCCCTCTTCCGAGATGGAGATTAGTAAGCGTTCGTCCTTCTTCATGTACATACAAGGCCTTCTTCCCTCAACAGAAAAGAGAGAAGGTCTCCTTATAGAACCTGTCATTTCAATGGTAAAATCATGAAGCCCCTAGCTGACCCTGCAAAACAGGGGAATTAAAATAGACTCACATTAGTACCATTTACACATTCCTCAAATGGATTAAAATAGAAATAGTAATCACCTGTTAAATAATTACATTATTTTACATATTGGTTATTTTGTCTAAACATTTTCTGCATTGAAATTACCTTTACAACAAAAATGAACCTCATTAATGCAATAAAAATCTAATTATACGTTACATGCTATACTCCTTTTGTAAATCAATCCTATTGGCTGTGTGGGGAAAACACTCACTTACCAAGTAAATGTGTATATAAACACATCCAATTGTGTAGAATAAGTGCAGGGGAAGGGGGAGCTGGTATAAATCTTTAGTCTCTTCAGTTTACTTTCAATGCAGAATAAATAGTGCTCTTTAGTCTCCTGACTGACTAATAATACACAATTTAACACAATGATTAAACTCTACCAGATGTGTTGGATATCTCTCCTTTCGGACATATGACACACTCATAGCAGCATTTATAAATCGAAGATCCAAATTTTTTCCTGCTACCAGGAAAACAAGGTCGTGAGCACCGAGCTTCCGGAACCTGTAAAAAGTTATATACAGTATATTTATATATATATATTTATATATATATATATATATATATATATTGAAAAACAGACCATTATGTGTTTGTTATTTTCCCAATATGTCAATCAAAAGCAACTGTAATATAGTCAATAAAAAGAGAAGTAATCTGAAACTACTTTTTGCCCTGCACAAAGTAGATGTCCTAGTGGTATGCCAATTCTATATTGCTTTCATATAAAATCTTATGAGTGGTATAAAGTGAGCTTTAAATACTAAGAGTCTAAATCACTAAGAGTATGTAAATTTCTGACTTTAACTGAGATGTGTTCTCACTGTGCCAGCTCCACGAAAACTTACTATTCATGGGAACAGATGAATAAACTTCTGAGTATAATCCTGGAAGAATACTAGTTCCACAAGTACCCAAAAAGATCAGATTGTTCATAACTAATTACACTGACTCATCCACTACATCATCCTGGGCAATGAGCCATGTATGTGTGTATATGTATAATACACGCCATGAATTTGTCATTGGCAGTGTCCGTAGCCAGTTCTGATGTAAATGAAGATTAACCCATGCAATTTACAAAGCCTCAGTAGGGTATCTGTAATTTTGGAGCCAAGAGTCAGTAAATTTGTGTTGCTGTCAATTCTTATTGTTAATTCTTATTGCTGACATTGGAAACAGTTGGCATTGATTTACAATTCTGGGTGACATGATTGACAATAAATTACCTTTTGAAAAAATATTTTTTATAGTTTAAGGGTTTAATTATTTATCCAGAAAATGAAAGGATGTCAGCTACTTGGAATATATAAACAAAAACTGTAGGAGAACAGAAAATCAATGAAGTATCTTTCTCAATGGTCTTCTTATTTATTGCAACATTCACTCCATCTTTAAACACATTGATTATTAATAGCCAATATTGAATGTCTACCAATCAAATATGGCTTGGTGTCTGTACATCTACTTTCTTCAAGGGTGACATAATCCTCATTTCCTTTTCCTCCAAAAATAAGATAAATGTTTACAAAAGTGTTTGTGTTAGTTATGTCTTTATGCCTTCTGTGTACATTCTCTTCTAAACAAAAATATGTTTTTTTTTGGGACAAGTTACCCAGTTTAATTTTACTATTTTTTATCATAATCAGTTTTTTTAACAAATGTTAGAAAACTCTGCCTACTTTTACCTTACAGTTTAGTACAAGATAGTGACCATACTAAAGTCTGGGGATATAGGAACAAATTGCTCGGCGTTTGGGATGTATCTATGCTATAACTCATTGTTGCCCCAATCAGCCAGGCAGTAAGCAGTATTTAACTTATACATTTTAACAAACACATAAAAGCCTAGATAAGTTGCTCCCACCTTATTTGTATATTTCCAGGTAATGGCTTCATTGTTGATGTGTAGCTGCTTTTCGCCTGAAGCCCAGGGTGTAAAATTTCCCACATCCTTAGCCACCAATAACTCCCCTTCATTTACTAACTGTGTTATTTTGTAGTGATAAACAAATTCTCCAATGTCATTAAGGAATTGTACTGGCTCCTTTGACTTAATAAAAAACTTAGTAGCTAGTAGGTAATGCAGCTAGAAAATTGAAAAAAAAAAGAAAGTAAATAGAGTAAGAAAATTGAGTAGACAGAATGAGATTTGACAATGGGCAAGGCATGCTGAATGTAAACGGATCATCGACCATTTGGGGAAGAGGTTGGGCTCATAGTGATTGCTGAGTGAAAATTAGGCTTTGCAGGACTTATGGACGTATGGACAAGGGAAAAGGAAAAAAAAAAAAGTGGGGCTAATGGCAACAGAGCTGTGGTAAACCACTGCCGCAATATTGAAACCAGGCCCTTACAATAGGCTTGAGACCTTCCAGAAGAAAGGAGGCAGTAAACTTGTGTGACCCCTCTACTATCTATAAAGGATCCTCTGGAAACTGTTTTTACAAAAAAAGGAGGGGGAAGAAAGTATGTATCCCCTTTCCCTTTGGGAAAAAACAGACCCCTGTCTGCCCTCAGCAGTAGCAAGGCCAGCATTGGGGGAGAGGGCCTCTTTCCCACAATCTATCCCCAGAGTTGTGGAAGTCTGCAGGTGGGGGTTTTCCTAAAAAGGGCCCCAGATATCTGCCAACTCACCCTGGGGAAATAGTACAAGACCCCTTGTAGTACCTCTTACCCATTGCCCAAAGGGTAATAATCCCTAAAAAAAAATAATCCCTAGAAATAACTACATCCACACTATGGTTCTTTTTTTTAAATCAATGCTTTCCTTTTCAGGGTGTTTTGGAATGTGTAGTAACCCCCAGTTATAATAGATGATCCAAGGGCACGCAAGGCCAAACTACCCCACCCCTGGGAATATGGGGGTCATATAGAATACAGCAAGTGGCTTCATGGGACATCAGACTATCACTGGATGAAAGGAGGAGATACCAGCCATAGCAGGATGTATCTTTCTTAATGGGACATGACAGATCCCGTTGGATGGATGAATCATTGGGAAACACTACATTTAGAAAAGCTTTAAGGCTTAAGTAATCTGGTCAGCAGACTAGGATATCTGTCCAGCCTGTTGGCTGAAATAGCTAAGCTATGCTCTCTGTGTAATGTCTGCCGAATTTGCATCTGCCATTGACTTGGCATGGGACGCCCTAGCCTTCCTAACGCCCAAGATTCTCTTCCGATATCAGCCCGATTGTTGGACGAGAACCATCTGACATGTGTAAGTATCCTAAGGCATCCAGTAAAAGTATATACTGGCGCTTGACATGGATCTCATACTGGTACTGGACATTACTCTTGCATTCCTGCACTTATTTACTGTTTTTTCAAAAATGTTCAATACATTTTTTTAAATAAAAAATTGCATTGTAACATACTGACAAAAATGAACATCAAAACCCACAGAAGTGATGTGTCACTTTGTATAATATTCAAAATGCTAAGGTTTGCTATGTACTTACCTTATGTTTATAATTAGTATATTGCTTATCACCAGATTTTCCTTTAAGTAATAAATTCAGGTGGTGAAGTGCCTTAGCCAAGGCTTCTACAGCATAATAAATTCGTGGGGAGACTCCTTGATTGACAAGTTGGTCTATATTTGGAATTTTTTGACTGTGGCCCTTGTTTATTCTACATATATAATACTTCTCTCCCTTGTTGACAGACCAGCACTTTGCAATTGTTAAGAAATATTGAGAACCTGGTGAGTTATTTGTACTATTCATCGTTTCAATGCCATTAAAAAACAGTTCTCTGTCTGGGACAAATAAAGGGTATAGTTCTACAGCAAAACTTCCATCAAGTCTAGTGAATGGGAATAAATAAACTGAAGATTTGGAAATCCAAATAGGAGGAAAAATAATAGTTTTATCAGATATGGCTTGTTCAAAGGCTAAGAAAATTATATTAATATAGAAATAAGATCCACATACTACAACAATTTGAGAATTTGATTTTTGCATAGCATGAACAAGGTTTTTATGAGACTCCTCTGTCAATTTATCTCTAAGTGTGTCAATGCCAAGTGAAATTGTGTGCTCAATACAAATCCCATTAATACTCATGTACTTGGTTAAAATTTCTGTTTCCTTCTCTCCAGCATCATCATTTGTAGTGAGTATTCCTACCCATGTCCAGCCAAAATGTTTTAAAATCCTAATTACAACCAAATAATTGATGTGGTCATTCTGGACTGTTCGAAAAACATGCGGATAAAGACGCCTGTCAGTAAGAGAATAGTCTGTAGAACCATAACTGATCTGTGGAAAAGAAAAATTGTATGAATTGTTAAATCTATTATGCCATACTAACCAGCTATTGATAGATATATATCATTTTATATTTTTATGCATTCAACTACCACACTACCCACTTTCAGTACAATGCAAAGCCCAAATGCATATCACAAAATGTCTCTTTAAAGGGCTCACAATCTATTGCCTCTGCCACAGTTATAAATCATTGACATAATCTAAACCCAATCTGTGTGTGAAGACAATTAACTTACCTGTATGAGTTTGGGTTCTTTGCAGGTAGTGCCTAGGTCAAAATGTTAACCTGGCTGCAACACCAAGAAATAAGACTGACTGGGAACTGAACTCATCTCGGATCAGTGTATCCTAGCCCTAATAATTATAGTATATATTTTTTTTAATATTCATTTGCTTGAGGCTTAAGTGATGTGATATTAATAAACTATAGTACAGGTAGTCCCTGGGTTACATATAAGATAAGGACTGTAGGATTGTTCTTAAGTTGAATTTGTATGTCAGAACAGGTAAATTATTTTAATTATTATTTTAATGTAATTAGGAGAGGTGTTTCATTCAATATATTATAAGGCAGCGTGGTGTCAGTTACTGTACAAAATCCTCATTGTGAGTTAATCACAAACAAAGCAAAAAAAAAAGCAAAAAACTTCATTGAGTTTAGACATTTATTAACGTCTGGAGCAAGCTGTGATTTTATATGCAAACAGAAAACACTGCAGAGTTTGCCTTGGTCATTAAAGAGTTACAACCAAAAGATTTGATTTGCAAGTCATGCAAACTGCCCCCATTCCCCCATCAAGCCTTCATCCTGCACACAAGCAAGCAGGGAAGCCCCCTTCATATCTAGGAGTCGTCCATATGTTGGATGTCCGGAGACTACCTGTATCAACATCAAATGATTATTTACAGAGGTGTAAAGGGGATAAAGCTCACTATGCATGTCATTTATGCCTATATTATTTTTAATTGGCTTAGGAAAACTTAGAACTGGGGCATTTGCATAGTGAAAAAATATTTTTACCATAATTGTTGTTGGGGTCAGGGGGAGCAATGGAACATACAAAAAGTGAGAAGATCAAAAAAATGTCCATTTATGACAGGTAAAGCATGATTGATTTTTAAGCTGCCTGCCAAATTTTAGATTGTGTAAAAATTAACCGAATATAGTAATGTAACAAAAATTGCCATAGAGGTCAGGGGAACATGTCCCTAAAAATTTCCAAAAAGTGCATTTTTCGTAAACAAGTATGTTCTGTCTCTATTTTATCTTTGATTTAGGGTAAAACTGCCCCTCTGTCAAACATTAGCGGTGACAACACTATGTTCAAGAATATTACATTAATTAAAAATGTGGTGACCATATTTTCCATTATAAAATTAATTTTCAAACTATTTGAGGAAAAAAATGTTAACATTATGCATTTATAGTAAGTATATTGCGATGTTAGTTTTTTCATAAAGGACCTACCTGCGTATATCCATAAATCCCCAGTATTTGGGCCATTGGAATTGTAGTTACTGAAAAATGGTCACCAATGAAACCCAGCAGTTTGGCTTTTCCTAAACACGAGTAATTAGGAACTGTCTTCTGTGGCCCAGATAAAATTTGAAGAACATTTCTTACAGCCACTCTGGTTTGTAAAGTTGAATCAGTGATATGATATCCCAGTGTAATATTGGGTAAAATATCTGTGTCCTGGTTAATATTGTGTATAGCATGACGAAAAACCAATATATTTACCAATGACCGGAGATCGTCACTGCGGAGGCAAAGATAATTCTTTTACAGAAAAGTTATGTGATGGAACCTTTGTAGAGACCAAAGTGAAAAATCCCAACTCATCCAGTACAGCTCACTAGAATAAAACACTCACATATATTTGACTAAATATAAAAGCCGAACTTCAGGATACCAACTAAATATAAACACAAGGCTAAAATACATCTATTTGACCAGTCCTAAAATACTCAATTTTTTCCAGTCATTTCTGTATTCCAAATACTTCTGTAGGTGACACTTGGAGGCTGGCTTTAGTTGCTTTGTTAGTTGAAGCTTAACTCCAGGCAACTTTTATTTTAAACAGGACCCCAGAAATGTTATATCATATCTCCAGGTGCAAATTCATCCTATGAGCTTTTTTAGGATGGAACACATTAAAAAAGGGGGATTTATGTCCGGGGATTGATCGGTAACTACTAACTCAATAAGCAAACTTTTAGTTAAAACTTTAGTTTCACCAAGCATACTGCCCCTACTCCACCTCTACCTCATCTTTCTTCATGAACACTGTTTTTTCTTTGTGAACTACAGCATCCTTTGCTTGCACCTACAAAGCATCACTATTGTGCTGTTCAGGGAAAAGGCTCAAACTACTCTACTCTACTCTGCTTTATTGATTAAAGCCACACAGCATAACAGCTCCTGAGAACCCCACAGGCAGAAGCTAACTCTGACCTGACAAAGATAATAACAGCTGAGTAGTGCCAAACAAAGCAGGTGCAGTGGCTTTGGAAAAGGGATTTTCTTTCATGTCTATATCTAAGAAAATTCATGGGTTGAATAACAAAAGGTTATGTTAGTGGCATGTCTTTCGAACTCTAGTTATTGTCCATGAAGGAGGGAAAAGCCAATGGTCACCATTGCATTGCCATGACCCACATGGTGATGAATCTTTAGGGGTAGAAGGTTTGGACCACGTGATTGCCTTCATGTTGATTTGCTTACAAAATGACTATTTTGCACTGCTTCCTGTCTAAGAAATATACTGTAGAAAAAAGCAATTGCATCACCACCAACAGGGAACATATCCAATCAAAAAGGTTGCACACAATAGCATTCTGCAATCATTTTGATTACGAAATCAGTGGTGCAGGGCCACCTATAAACCCATGTGCTCCTGGTATAGCTTACTTCTCCTCCTTTAAACCCATTACCGTCCCCCGCCCCCCAAAAAAACCACATAAACCATATTTTTTAAATGACCCCCCCCCCCAAAGGGGGTTTGCTTTGAATCCTGAATATTTGAAGAAAACTGATTACAACTGAAATCCTGGTGTCATTTATTAAACAACACAAACTCATGGTCAGACAAAAGTAAAGAGCCCATCAAGTGTTTTACTAAAAGGTGTGAGACTGCAAATTATTCCTAGATGCTAATTTCCACGAAATAAAGAACACAGGATGGGCTTTTACTATAATAATTAGGATACTCCAGAAGACACAGAAGACACAAAAATGTAAAATTGGCCAGCACCAGAACAGTTTCAATTTGGGTAATAATCATAAGGGGTAAATGCCTAACATTATTTCACCAAAGAGGATAAGGGAGCACGATGAATGTGTTTGAGTGATATAATGTGAGGTGGCTTAGGTACACAGTGTTTTCCTGCAATTATTTTTAATTTGCTGTGAACAAAACCACCTCCAAAAACAAATGGCCAGTAACAGGTAAATGCTGTGCTTTGGACACCCCAAACTTAAAATGAAAAAGAAATGAAAAACCCTGAAATACCACTCCCTAAAACAAGAGTCTGAAAGGGACAGAGTAGGCTAAAAATAAGGACCTTAATGTTTTGAAATATAGTTTTACATAAACATTTCTGAAATTTGTGTTAAAAAAGTTTGACTTTGACTATTGACAGGACAAAGAAGTAAAAAGCTGACTGAAAAAAATTGAGGGACAATAATGTAATAATAATAAGAACAAAAACAGAACCAAGAGTTTTTGTCCTCAAAGAGCTAGCAATCTAAGTTTTATAAGACTTATGCTAAGTCTCCTTGTCAAACAGCCCCTCTGTAGACGTGGGCTCTGGGCTCAGGCAACCCATAACGTTTTTGAATAAACGTGAAACGAATGAAAATGGAAATCTCCTAATGATATAATTTTTCTAATATATTGAAGAGGTTGTAGTGACATTGTAAATAACATTTCCCCTGATATCTGAATTTTTGACATGACTCAGCATTACAGACAATTTTTTAACACTAACTTTTAATTTTATTTTTATATTTACCAGATGCTGGGTCATGTGAGTTATGTGTACTTAGTGTTCTGATGTCCAAACTTCCCCTTCATGGGATCATTCACACTTTTTAATCATTAATATTTACTCAACTATATACAGAATGTAAAATTGAACTTGTAAAGCATAGAAAGTTACTGTGTAAATTAGTATAGAAGTTCAAAATGTTACTTACTCCTTAGAATAGGAATCTTTCACATAATTCCTTTCTGACTTTATATCTGCAGTACCTGAAATGATAGTGAACACTCCACCAATAATAAAGTCACCGTCTTGAAAAAAACCAAATTCATCATTTCCTTCTTTTAACCTAAGGTCACAGACCGGTGTTAAACACTGATTGTTGTGTGTGCAACATGTCATCCAGAGGACAATCCAACAGAAATGATATTCATATGCAAATGATGCAGCTGTAGATTTAATTTTTTTATACATGGAGAATTAAAAGCAAGAAAAAACAAAGGAAAAAAGTTTACCTTATTAAGAAAAATTATTCCTTTGCAGTTAAAGGATTCTGTGATATGAAACTTCAAATGAGTCTGTTGCATGTTCATAGTATGTGGCAATGCTTCTATCTCAGTTCTTTCCAGAGTTTTTATACTGTTCAGTGTCATCAAAATCTCATTTTCTTGAATGTAGTTACGTCAGCCTAAATCTATATTAGGCTTTTTTACGCTTTTAAACCAACTGCTCAAAGTTATAAATGTGCAAGTTGTTGATAACAGTAACACAGAAATTATTTATAAGGTATATATATATAATCTTGTCCTTAGCAGGTCTTAAAATTAGGTAAGTACAGTCACACATTGACAACTACACACAACAAAGTTAAGTACACCCTTACAAATTCCATGGAAATTAGGGGGGTAAGTAGCAATCTGGAGATGGTAATCAAGTGCACTTTAATATTTGGTCATCAGAAAGTGTGTGTGCTGGAGCATTTGGGTTTGTGTTTACACAAAAGACAAGGAAAGATATCACAATGAGCTTTGATGAAACAATTGTTGTTGCCCATCAATCTAGGAATAGTTATACGGCCATTTTTAAATGATTCAAAGTCCACCATTCTACAGGGAAAAAAATTATCTACAAGTGGAAAACATTCATGACAGTTGCAGGGATGAATGTCCCCAGAATTTCACCCCAGGGCAAGACCTTGCAATGCTCAAAGAAATTGCAAAAAAAACAAAAAACAAAACAAAAGTTACCTCTCAGATTTCATGCATTCTGTGTGTGTTGATTTATCATATTAACTTCTGTTGTGTCATCACCAATAGCGACCTGGTCTGATATCTATTTTGCCTGAACCAACATATGATAAACCAACACACACAGAATGCATGAAAGCACACTGTTACACAGAGGCTTTTACCAGGCAATGGGGAAATGATCTGCTTAAATGGGCAGAATGCCCAATCACCTTGCGCCACCTGCCACTGATTGGGTGGACAACTATACGGAATTCCCTGCAGCCGATTGTCCACAGGAAATTCAAACTAAACATGTCCCGCACAGCGGTGCATCAACCGACTGCCTTGCCCCCAGGGGGGTACAAGAGTCGCGCGCACATCTTCCAACAGCACCCCTGGAACGTCCGTGTCCCTGTCTATGTCCTCAGGGATGCTGGGGATGCCGCCTGGTCGAACAGTGCTGAGACGCGCTGTGAGCAGGGCAGCAACGGCATCCTCCTCACTGCCTGCGAACCCCAGGGACCCCACAGGCTCACTGGACAGGTAAGTACCATACATTACCCACCCCTTCAGGAAGGGCCTCATCTCTGGGTGATTTTGGTGAAACTCCGACACAAGTTCCTCCACATGTACGCAGTAGGCCGGCACCCAGCACTTCACTTCTGGTCCAAAACCCTTCCAATCAATGAGATATTGCAGGGAGTTACGCACCTTACGACAGTCTGAGATTCTCTCTGTCTCGTATTTGGGTGTTACCTGCACCTCAAATGGATGAGGAGATTCTGAAAGGAGACAAGAGTCGTCAGCAGATTTTAATAAAGAAACATGGAAGGTGTCTACCCCTCTCAAGGAACATGAAAGCCTAAACCTATAAGTTACTCTATTTATTCTCTGATATGGGCAATGGACCAATAAACGTGGGTGCTAACTTGGTTGAGGGTTGGCGGAGAGGAATATTGCAGGTAGACACTAGTGTTGGTCGAATAGCTCACTATTCGATTCAACCACTATTCGGTCAAATGATGCATAATCATTCAGGTGATCGACCGTCGAATTCGAACTCCATTAAAGTCAATGAGGGAAAAATTTGGGTTGTTTTTCGGGACTGTGTAGAGTTTCTACAGCCTATAAATATATTTAAAAAGACATGTCAAGACTCCCCCAGCTCTGCACAACACTGTACAAAATATATTTAAAAAGACATGTCAAGACTCCCCCAGCTCTGCACAACACTGTACAAATAAAAAAAAAAAAAAAAAGGAAGTCTTTTTTCTGTTGCTGGCAAGGCCATTTTATGGGGCAGTCAAGGGAACATGCCGGATTTTATACGCCTGCCCACTGCCCAGTACCCAGCTCTAGATGCCAGACTAGACTCAAGCTCAACTGGGTGTTCTTTCCCCGCTGATTCCGCCAAGCCCGTTCCCTTTTTATGTGGTTTCGCTACATAGTAGGTAGGGACAGATTGGAATCTCGTTCATCCATTCATGTCTCCAATAGCTACAGCTTCGACACTGTCCATATAGGTGATCGCCTCAACCTCTAATGCCCTTCTTGCTCCTCATGCTGTTACTGCTGCCACCTGCCCAGTACCCAGCTCTAGATGCCAGTTACCAATGCTGTCCGTGCTCTGTCTCAGAGCCCACCGCCTCCTCTTCCTGCTGTTCCTGCTGCACGCCCCAGGCTTAATCAATATGAGCCATCAGGATGAAGGTATACTCCCAATGAGCCAGCTGATTTGAGTGGGTGGCATCTTTTACCCTGGAGCGCAGCTCGAAGCGTAAGTGGAAGTGCATGTCAATCACATCCAATTGGTGCAAATCTGCACCAATCTGTGGCGCTGTAGAAATTCCCTTCTATGATGTCCCAGCGCACATTAGGAATTGGGTACTCTAGCACTTCACCAGCTTTGAATCCAACAGAAATGGACAAGTTGCATATCACCAGATATTTGGGGCTCAGCATTCCAGTGAGCCGAATAAACAGGTGGTCCAGGTTGGTTTTGCACATTTGCAGTGATTGCTCATGATACCTGATAACATCCTATATACACGAGTTGATGATGACAACTTCAGGCTGAGGTCCATGCTCAAAGTTGGCCAGAATGCTTTCTATGTACTCTGAAGAGACCCGGGTCGGGAAAGTTGGTGGTCAGTTCTGTAATGACGCACTTGGCGGTATATTATAGCTTTGTGCATTTCACCCAGAGATCCCTCAACGTGTTGTTTGCAAATGACATCTCACCCTTCCCTTTCAGCTGCTTCTCAGTCCGAAAGTAATCATTCTGCAGTATTTTCACAAGATGCTTGTTGACGGATCTTTGAATGGAGTCTCCCAGAACGGCCACATACTTGTTGTGGAGAAGTCTCCGGACGGCTGCTGAGGTCAATAACTTCATGGCTCAATGTGGTCATCCAGGACCTCTCAGTTCCTGTTAAATATACCGCTGTCTCCCATCTCATCCCCCCAACATATACAGAGGGACGGCTGTCCCACTTCCCAGTTCTGGGGTAACATACACAAAAATTCAGTCCGATAAAGCGTAGTACCGATGGATGAAGCAGAAGATTTGGCCTTCTACATTCAATCACCAATTTCAGATTACACACTTCAGGGTATCATTAAAGATGCACTACACCTAGCTACTAATGCCTCCCACACTCCGTCTCAGGGCCTGCTATCAAGTGAAAGCACATGAAAGGAAACAGTTCTTGGCAGAATCAGTGGGGAATGAAAATCCTGTTGAGCTTGAGTCTAGTCTGGCATCTAGAGTTGGGTACTGGACAGTGGGCAGGCAGCAGAAGTAATAGCAGTAGGAGTAGGCAGTGGGCCCTAAGTAGTGTGGATGGCATTGTTAACTGGCATCTAAAGATGGGTACTGGGAGGAGGAGGCGGTAGGCCCTGAGACGGAGCAAAGACGGCATTAGTGGTTGAGGCCATCACTTCATATGGACAGTGTAGAAGCTTTAGCTACTGGGGACATTGCTGTGTAGGGGACTGCCTTTTCCTATCTGCTAGCTGTAACTTTGTAAAATGCGACATGGACAGCATTGTTAACTGGCATCTACAGCTGGGCACTGGGTCTTGGGCAGGCAGCAGTAACAGCAGGAGGAAGAGGTGGTGGGCTCTAGAACAAAGTGTGGACGGAATTAGTAACTGGCATCTAGAGTAGGGTACTGGGCAGGCAGCAGCATCAGTGAAAGCAGGAGGAGGAAGCGGTGGGCCCTGAGAAGTGTGGATGGCATTGTTAACTGGCATCTAAAGCTGGATACTGGGAGGAGGAGGAAGTGGGCCCTGAGACGGAGCAAGGACGGCATTAGTGGTTGAGGCCATCACCTATATGGACAGTGTAGAAGCTGTAGCTATTGGAGACATTGCTTTGTATGGGACTGCCTTTTCCTATCTGCTAGCTGTAGCTTTCTAAAATGCGGCATGGAGAGAACTGTTAACTGGCATCTACAGCTGGGTACTGGGCAGGCGGCAGCAGTAAAAGCAGGGGAAAGAGGTGGTGGGCTCTGGAACAAAGTGTGGACGGCATTAGTAACTGGCATCTAGAGTAGGGTAATGGGCAGGTGGCAGCATCAGTAACAGCAGAAGAAGGAGGCAGTGGGCCCTGAGACGAAGTTTGGACAGCATTAGTAACTGGCATCTAGAGTTACGTACTGGGCAGACTGCAGCATCAGTGAGAGCAGGAGAAGGAGGCGGTGGACCCTGAGAAGTGTGGATGGCATTGTTAAACGGAATCCTGAGCTGGGTACTGGGAGGAGGAGGAAGTGGGCCCTGATATGGAGCAAGGACGGCTTTAGTGGTTGAGGCCATCACCTATATGGACAGATATGGACCTATGGGTAGAAGCTGTAGCTAGTGGAGACATTGCTTTGTAAGGGGTTGAATTTTCCTATCTGCTAGCTGTACCTTTCTAAAATGCGGCATGGACAGCCTTGTTAACTGGCATCTACAGCTGGGTACTGGGTACTGGGTGGGGGGCAGCAGTAACAGCAGGAGGAAGAGGTGGTGGGCTCTGGAACAAAGTGTGGACGGCATTAGTACTCTGGCATCTACAGCTTGGTACTGGGCAGGTGGCAGCATCAGTAACAGCAGGAGGAGGAGGCGGTAGGCTCTGAGATGGAGTGTGGATGGCATTAGTATCTGGCATCTAGAGTTTTGTACTGAGCAGGCAGCAGCATCATTTACAGCAGGAGGAGGAGGAGGCGGTGGGCTCTGAGACGGAGTGAGGACGGCATTATTATCTGGCATCTAGAGTTTGGTACTGAGCAGGCGGCAGCATCATTTACAGCAGAAGGAGGAGGCGCTGGGCTCTGAGACGGAGTGTGGACGGCATTAGTTACTGGCATCTAGAGTTGGGTACTGGGCAGCAGCAGTAACAGCATGAGGAGGAGGCATTTAGCACTGAGACGAAGTGTGGACGACATTAGTATTTGGCATCTAGAGTTGGGTACTAGGCAGGCAGGAGCAGTAACATTATGATTCAAAGGTGGTGGGCAGGCGGTGGGCTCTGAGACAGAGTGTGGACGACATTAGTATCTGGCATCTAAAGTTTTGTACTGGGCAGGCAGCAGCATCATTTACAGCAGGAAGAGGAGGAGGCGGTGGGCTCTGAGACAGAGTGTGGACAGCATTAGTACCTGGCATCTAAAGTCAGGTACTGGGCAGGCATCATTTACAGCAGGAGGAGGAGGCGGTGGGCTTTGAGACAGAATGTGGATGGCATAAGTATCTGGCATCTACAGTCGGGTACTGGGCAGGTGGCAGCATCAGTTACAGCAAGAGGAGGAGGAGGAGGCGGTGGGCTCTGAGATGGAGTGTGGACGGCATTAGTATCTGGCATCTATAGTCAGGTACTGGGCTGGCAGCAGCATCATTTACAGCAGGAAGAGGAGGAGGCGATGGGCACTGAGACAGAGTGTGGACGGTATTAGTATCTGGCATCTACATTCAGGTACTGGGCAGGCGGCAGCATCATTTACAGCAGGAGGAGGAGGCGGTGAGCTTTGAGACAGAATGTGGTGGACGACATTAGTAGCTGGCATCTAGAGTTCGGTAATGGGCAGGCGGCAGCATCATTTACTGCAGGAGGAGGAGGAGGCAGTGGGCTTTGAGACAGAATGTGGATGGCATTAGTATCTGGCATCTACAGTCGGGTACTGGGCAGGTGGCAGCATCAGTTACAGCAAGAGGAGGAGAAGGATGTGGTGGGCTCTAAGACGGAGTGTGGACGACATTAGTATCTGGCATCTAGAGTTAGGTACTGGGCAGGCAGCAGCATCATTTACAGTAGAAGGAGGAGGAGGTGGTGGGCTCTGAGACGGCGTGTGGACGGCATTTTTATCTGGCATCTACAGTCGGGTACTGGGCAGGTGGCAGCATCAGTTACAGCAAGAGGAGGAGGAGGAGGCAGTGGGCTCTGAGACAGAGTGTGGACCGCATTAGTATCTGGCATCTAAAGTCAGGTACTGGGCAGGCGGCAGCATCATTTACAGCAGGAGGAGGAGGCGGTGGGCTTTGAGACAGAATGTGGATGGCATTAGTATCTGGCATCTACAGTCGGGTACTGGGCAGGTGGCAGCATCAGTTACAGCAAGAGGATGAGAAGGATGTGGTGGGCTCTAAGACGGAGTGTGGACGACATTAGTATCTGGCATCTAGAGTTAGGTACTGGGCAGGCGGCAGCATCATTTACATCAGGAGGAGGAGGCGGTGGGCTCTGAGACGGAGTGTGGACGACATTAGTATCTGGCAAATAAAGTTGAGTACTTGGCAGGCGGCAGCATCATTTACAGCAGGAGGAGGAGGATATGGTGAGCTCCGAGACAAAGTGTGTACGGCATTAGTATCTTGCATCTAGAGTTGGGTACTGGGAAGGCGTCAGCAGTAACATGCAGTAGGAAGCGGTGGGCCCTGTGACGGAGTGTGGACCGCATTGGAGGTTGAGGCCATAACCTCTATGGACAGTGTAGAAGCTGTAGCTAATTGAGAATGGATGAATGGATTAACGAAAATCACACTTTCCATACCTACTATCTAGTGAAACCACATAAACAGGGAACGAACTTGGTGGAATACGCGGGGAAATTCATAAATTTTTTATCATTTGTGAATATCTAGCAAGTGCTATCAGTTTAATATCTGTATTTTTTTCACATAAATACATACATTTTTATGGGTTTTATGATACATACCAGGTGCTATCAGAATGACATATCTGTATTTTTTGGAGAAAAATATATAATTTTTTATGGCCTTTTGGAAAGATACCAACTACCAAGTGCTATCAGAATTAAATATCTGTATTGTAATACAGCATTTTTATGGATTTAGAGATATATAGCAAAGTGGGATCAGAACCTTTTGTCTGTATTTTCTGTAGAGAAATATAGAATTTTTTATGGTCTTTTGGATCGATACCAAGTGCTATCAGAATTAAATATCTAGATTTTTGGTAGAGAAATATAGAACTTTTTTATGGCTTTGGAGATATATAGCAAAGTGGGATCAGAATGAAATATCTCTATTTTCTGGAGAGAAATACTGAATTTTTTATGGGTTTTAGGATAGATACCAAGTGCTATCATAATAAAATATCTGTTTTTTTTACAGAAATACAGACATTTTTAGTTTTTTTGTGATAGATTGCAAGAGGTATCCTAAATTAGACCTCTTGTAATTTAACAGAAAAGCCAGAAAAATTTCTATATTTATCCATAAAAAATACAGATGTTTCATTCTGATAGCACTTAGTATCTATCCAAAAACCCATAAAATGTTCTTTACTTCTATAAAAAAAAATACAGATATTGAATTCTAATCCCACTTGCTATTTATCTAAATAGCCATACAAATAAAAATATCTGTATTTTTTGAAGAGAAATACATACATTTTTATGGCTTTTTTGATAAATAGCATATTGTAGCCTGAATTAAATATCTGTATTTTTTTAATAAAAATTTTGCTGTTTATTTTGATAGATAGCAAGTGGTATCAGAATGAAATATCTGTATTTTTTTACAGAAATACATACATTTTTCTGTTTATTTTGATAGATAGCAAGTGGTATCAGAATGAAATATCTGTATTTTTTTACAGAAATACATACATTTTTTCTGTTAAATTTGATAGATTGCAAGAGTTATCATAATTTATAATTTATATATCATAATTTAAATGTATTTATGTAAAAAAATACAGATATTTAATTCCCTTGGAGGCGGAACACATGGAACACAAATAAATCGTCCATTTCCTTGGCTGAGGACAACTTGGGTAGTGGTATGAAGTGGGCTTGTTTCCCCATGACCCATGACCCAGACTACTGAAAACCCAGAGGACCATGGGAGGTCGTGATAAAATACATAGGTATGTGGGTCCATGGAGACTGGTTACATCTCTCAGCACTTGGTGGCCCCCAGGACTTGTTGTACAAGGGATGGTGTCAGGCTGGCAGCTGACAACGAGCCAACAAATACAGAGTACCGAATAATCAGGAAATCCAGAAACAAGCCGAAGTCAAAACACAGGAAATCAGTCCACCAAGCAAGGTACAAAGGGAAAGGCAAAAGCAAATTCGGGGTCTCAAGCAAAGGTCTGTCCAGGCAGAGTTCAAATGGAATGTCAGAACAGGCAAAGGTCGGGAACAAAGAAACTCTCAAAATCACAGGTAAGCCCAGCAGGCGCTATAACAGGCACTGGTGACTTGGAGCAGAGATGCTTTAAAGTGCCAGCAGCCAAAAGCAATGCAGGATAGAGTCAGGAGCTGATCAGCCTCTACAATCCGCTTCAGCTGTGCGCAGCCCAACAATGCATGCTGGGGATGCGAAAAATACATCAGGTTGCACAACTAAAGGGATGCATAGGCTGCTGCTATCTTAGTTCTCCTGGCTGCTGCAAATGACATTGCTGGAGAGAACAAACAGGGCTTTATACTGCGATGATGCACAACATGGAGTCGCCGGACAGAGCATTTCCTAACAATCACTGTGACAAAGCAGTCCAACTCATTACACTAAGCTTCCTGCTAGGCCCTTTAGCATCCCTAATTATTATAGGAGGTTCTTGGACATGCACGCATTAGAACATGGAAGCGTTGAAGTTGCATAGTTGCATATTTAGAAACTGGAGGTCCTACTAGATGTAGAGGATAGAGGAACCAAAAATATTTGAGGATGCACAATTAGAACACAGAGGTCTTTGAAGGTGCATAGTTTGAACATGGAGGTCTTGGAGAGGTGCATAGTTTGAACATAGAGGTCTTGGGGATGTAAAGTTAGAACATGAGGTCTGGGGTGTCTATAGTTAGACCATGGACTGTGTAGGGTTAGAAATTGAAAGTTCTGGGGAAGCTAAGTTATCCATATAGATATAGATAACTTGGAGGCATTGGGGCATACATAATCAGAACACAGACATCTTGGAGAATACATTGTTTGAAAAAGCAGGTCCTTGGGCAGCTAGAATGCCCTGAGGGTGTATAGGTAAAACCTGTAAGTTCCAAGGCACATCTTTAAGATACAGAAAGTCTTCAGGGTTACATGGCTATAAAAAGAGAATTGTGGGAAGTGTCTAGTTAGGATATGTTGATCTTTGGTCTTGCATCATTAATACATGAGATCCTGAGTTGTGGATAGTTAGAAGTTAGATTTAAAATTAAAATTAGAAATTTAGGATACAAATTTTCTGGGGCTTTCATAATTAAGTGTGAGGATCCTGAGGCATGGAAAGTTGTGGAACATGGGTATTTATAACAATTCCACAGTTCCAAAACAAGAAAAATTCCTGGAGCATGCATTGTTAGAACACAGATATCTTGACAGGTGCACAATTAGGAGATGGAGATCCTAGATTGTGCATATTTAGTACACTTTAGTGCACATTTAGTACAGTGGTTCTGTAATGTTCATATAAAAATAGGATTCAAGCAAGAAATTCATTTAAGTTGGTAAATACAACTGTAGAGAGATATAGAAGTAAGTCTTAGTGGAGAATTACATGTTACAAGTGTGAACATCACATGATGTGAAATATTAAGAAGCAAGAAAATTTCTTACAAATTGCTCAAGCTATGTGCCTCATTCCAAGAAAGCATATATGTTTATTAAATTCTGAAAAAAAATTTGGACTTTTAGAGGCAAATGAAACACTTTTCTGACAAGGGTGGAAATGTTGTATGGACGTTTCTCAGTACAAGTAAATGTGTTTGAAAATCTTAATGAATCAAGAATGGTATTAGCCAATAACATCTAGCAAAATAAATGAATTTAAAAGTGAATTTGACTACAACATTTTACAAGGCTTAAATAAAGGGATAATAAATAAGAACATTTTTTCAAACTTGACTACCCATCTTCTTCTGTCTTTTAAAACCCTCTTTATTTCCGACCACTACATATCTCCTCTTCTATTGGGTGTTACTTCCCCCACCTCCTAGATTGTAAGATCTTCAGGGCAGGGTCCTCTCCTCCTCCTGTGTCACTATCTGTATCTGTCCATCATCTGCAACCCCTATTTAATTAACAGCACTAATTAATATGTGGGCGCTATATAAATATTCTTTATTATTATTAATAATAAAAATAACCATTTTATGCTCTTAAAAAGTGCACAAAAGTTTAATGAACTCTCTAGGCTTCCAATAATCTCTGGGATTAGAAAGCATATTGACCAGCGCTAGCCACTATATAGACAAAAGATTATGACAATTTGTATATACTATGAATATATATATATATATATATATATACTCTTATTCTTGAAAAATACTCCTGAAATATTAAAAGTGATCTAAGTTTGACTATACCAAAAGGGGTACTACTAGTTGAAACTGATATTGAAGCCCTCTATTTAAGTATTCCCCAAGCAAAAAGGATTGGGAGTGGTTCGGAGGTTCTTGAAGGAGAGGGACCTGGAAAAATGAGTTTATCCTGTTAATTTTACAATATATATTTACAAGGAATACCTTTACTTTTGATGACCAGATCTACCTCCAGGTACAGGGTATGGCAATGGGGAACCAAATGTGCCCCTAACCTTGCCAACCTGTACCTGGGGAGTTGGGAAAATGATTTGTTTTCCAATAATGTACTGTCGATCTACTTTCACCACATGAAATGGCTTTCCCTAAAGAAAGTTAAAAGCCATTTCCTAAATCAGCGAACAAAAGAGAGTAACCCCTTAACAGGTACATTCCCATGCAGTAAATGCAACCACTGCACCATTGCATTTAAAGAAACTCAGATAAATTTCATATTTCTGATACTGATCAAAACAAGAAATAAGTCAAATTGAGTGGTAAATTGCTGTGGACAAAAACTGTGGAAGGTATTACGTTGGGAAAACAAAAAGACAATTCTGAAAAAGAATATACAAACTTCTTTACAACAAGTGGAAGAATATTAACTCCTCTTAGTCATCATATGAGGATGTACCACAAATTTAATCTGGAAGAAATAAGATTTGTTGCTCTGGAAAGGGTTTATCGTGATTCCAGAGGCAGGGATTTGGACAAAAAATTATTACAAAAAGAAACAAAATGGATATTTAGCTTAGAAGCAACAAACTTTCCAGGATTGAGTTTATTAGTTTTAAATCCTTCCTGTAGATTTGCTACTTGTTAAAGAAGGAATATTAGTCATTTACTCGCTATGTTTTTTCCATATTTGCATTATTTTTATTTATAATAAATTGGGTATGTGTTTTTTTCCCCTCTTCATTAAATAAATTGTTATCAACATTTTTTGATAGTAAATTTGACATTAATTAGGACAATTTGAATTGTAAAATCTTTCCCTGGTAATTGCGTATCCTCAATAATCTCAGTAATCTGCTTTTAAATTTCCTGCCCAGCCATGCCCCCCCGGCAGACCGGCGTCCCGGCTTTAAAAGAGGACCATTTGATCGCCGCTGGAGCACGGGACAAAGGTAAGGGGGGCTTCTAAAGTTACCCCGAGTGTGACTCAGGATTACTGCATTTTGCATGTAAAAGCCACCTGAGTCACACTCGGGATTGCTGCTAGGGGGGTTAAATGCAGATTTTAGAAAAAAAAAATGTTTGGTGGTTCTTGACTATGGATTCAGAAACTTGCAAAATGAAGTCTGAATGATTCACAGGCCTCTGACTATTTTTTTTGTACAGAACGTAGGCATTTAATTTGCTGTTTCCTCATCGCTGGGTAGAATGTCATGGCTTGGTCAGCTCTGTCCACACCTCCCATGGTGTTGTTGTAGTCAATCACCACCTGTGGCTTCATCACTTCTTTCCCACGTTTTGTGTGTACCAGCACGGTGGAGGCATCATGGACAGTACTCATCAGGCACACATCTTTCTTGTCACGCCATCTCAGGGCTATCATTTTGCCTTTCTGCCAGGCAACAATTTCTCCTGTCTTCAGCTTCCCTTTTGCAAACAGTGCTGGCAGATTGCGCCGGTTAGCCCTAACGGTTCCATAGGCATCTGTTCTGTGTTGCAGAAGGAACTCATCAAGCTCAGGAGAGGTATAGAAATTGTCATTTGTGACACAATAGCCCTGACCGAGCAATGGCTCTATGAAAGATAGCACTGAAGATGTTGCCAATCCATAATGGCTGTATCTGGGGTTAAACTGTGTCCCTTTTCCAGTGTACAGTACTGTATTCCAGATGTAGCCAGATGTGGATTCGCACAGCATATAGGTCTTCAAGCCAAATCGTGCCCTCTTTGACGCAATGTACTGCACCCAGCTGAGCCTCCCCTTGTAAGCCATTAGACTTTCGTCAATGCTGACATCTCTTTCTGGCACATAGGTTTGCTGGAAATTTTGTAGAATCATCTAAGACACTTCCCAAAATTTTTCTTGAGTTTTGGTGCAAGGTGGGTAGTCTCATCTAATTCTTCATTGTTTGCGAAGTGCAGGTATTTCATGATGAGGGAAAAGCGGTATTCTGGCATGACTTTGCCAAAGAATGGAGTGGCAATCATTTTGTTCTTGGACCAGTACCACTTCTGCACAGGTTTGCCCACAACTCCCTGCAGGATCACCAAGCCCACAAAACAGCCAAATTTCATCCTTGGTCACAGGTTCCCACCTTCTGCTTCTTGCAAACCTCAGGTGTGGATATGTTCTTTTATAGTATGAAGGTTGCAAGTAAAATGTTAGCAAACACAGAGCAGCATAAATGTTTATATAAAAAAAATAGCAAAAAATTTCAAAAACTTAGCAAACACAGAATAGCATACAGGTTGGCATAAAAAATGTAAAATGTTAGCAAAGAGCATAACAAAATTGAAAAGTTAGCACAGAGCAGCATACATGTTGGCATAAAAAAAAATTTGCAAACAATTTTAAAAAATTAGCAAACACAGAGCAGCTTACCTGTTTGTCTCCGCAACAATTTTTTCAATAACTTCATTGGTCAAAAACAACTTCAGGTATGCCAGGGGGTCGTTGCATTCAACCTCAATTTTCATCCCAGGTGAACAGGTAAATGGAAATGTTGGCGGTGCTGCCTGGTCTGCATCAAGGTCAATAGGGCACCATGTGCGCACAGCACTGACCTCAGGTTCAGAATTGTCCAGGTCAACTTCACTTATCATCACAATCAATATTCAACAATCCGTTAAAACTCCTGGCTGACTCACCAATAGCATTTGAAAGAGTACATAGGGCTTTGCGACCAAGAAGCAGGGAGAGTGACCCTCCTAGAGATTTTATTTGCTGCTTACTAAGTTTCTCACCAAAAAGAAGAAATCATGAGACAAGTACGTGCCAGAGATCACATCTGCTTAAACGATGTAGATGTTCAACTATATCAAGACCTATCAGCCGTCACCCTTCAGCAACGCAGAGCTCTACGGCCTCTTCCCTCTATACTGAGGGACCGTCGTATCCAATCATACAGGTGTAGATTCCCTTTTGGCCTCTCAGCTACTCTAGATGGGAGAACGTACTATCTACGCACACCTGATAATCTTCCCATGTTCTTGCAACATCTTCGTTTGCCCTAGATGGATTTAACAGATTGGCATGTAGAACTGAACTTACCCAGGCAAAGATCTACGCCTCCGGACAAGATCTTCCTCAAGCAGCAAATAGATGGAGACGCAGTCCAAGAAGAAATAGAAGGCGCTAGTACCACCTTCTGATGCTTTTCCCACTTCCTATCATCTCTGAAGGCATCTTGAACTCTGCCTTAGTGGCTCCCATTAGGAGTATTTGATAACAGTTTTTTTTGTTTTGTTTTTGCTTACCTTATTTATTTTTTTTGCACAGATTTTGAATGAGCCCTCAACTATCCAATCTTAACAAATATTCCCACAGATTCTGAACAGACTTCGATTTAGTAAAATGGTTAACTAACTTTTAAGTGATGATTTTTCTAGATCATGGTCATGTCAGGCCATTCTTAAAACTGTGGAGACTAAAACAATGGGTGTTGGTGGTGGTCTTAGTAGATAAATGTTCTCAGAGAACTAAGTGCCAACCCTTAGTAAGTAAAGTATCTAATAATATGAAGAAAGGTGAGAAAAACAGAGTTTTTGGCACAAAAACTGTATTGGTATACAATGAAATAATGATACAAAACAAAGACAGGTTCAACATATGCCAATTAAAGCATTTGCAGATGACATCCTTCTTACCTTGACAAACTCTGAATCATCCCTACCAGCACTGCTACTGACTTTGGATAATTTCCAGTCTCTCTCTCATTTCAAAATGAACTACATGAAATCCTCAGCCTTAATCATCTCACTTCCCCCACAGGTTGTTACAGACTGCCAAGCTATGTTCCCATTGCTATGGAAAAATAAATAATTCACATATCTTGGTATCCAATTGGCAACATTCATACTCTTCAATTTAAATTTTGTCCCTCTCCTTACCAAGATCTCGTCAGATTTGAAAAAATAGAATAAATCTGCTTTTTTGCGGTTTGAGAGAGCTGCCATCCTTAAATGAATATTTTACAGAGACTCTTATACCTGATGCAAACAATACTGAATAATTTACCAGATTCTTTTTTTAGATCCCTATCTACAATCTTTCAGACCTTTTTAAGGGGTCAAAAACCTCAGAGAATTTCATTCCTCCATCTAGTGGCAGTGAAACACAGAGGAGGAATAGGACTCCTAGATGTCTGCAAGTACTATTGGGCCTGTTATCTCACTAGGATAAATGATTGGCAGGCTAGCGCACAATCAAAAGACTGGATAGCCCTAGAACAAATATATTCCGCCGCTCCTTTGGGCTTTAAGCTACGTACACACTTCCAATTATTATCGTTGGAAAACCAACGACGAACGATCCTGCACGATATCTACGAACGATCGTATAGCACCGATCCTGCACATAGAGATAACGACACGATCAATCGTAGATATTGTACACACAATAGATACGATCGTTTGAGCGATAGAGGAACTATGTGCACGACAGGAAAGTGAACGAACGTTCGTTCATTACGCATGCTCAGACCATGGACGATCAACGAACGATCGTACACACGAACGATGTTCAACGATCGTCGTCCAATCCGATCCGCCGGTCCGGTCGTTCGTTTCCAATGACTTTCCTCGTTCGTCGGCGTTGTTGGTTACTTTTTTTACGAACGATTTTTGCCCAATTGATCGTTCGTTGTTCGTTCGTTTTGAACGATAAAAATTGGAAGTGTGTACGCACCTTAATCCTATGGCTCCAGAGAAGTAAAATGCATGTAAAACTTTTAGCCAACCCCTTTATAGGTGCTTCACTAAGGATTTTTTTAACTGTAGTCCGCAAATTATTTAACATCAGTACCAGGCCCGCTTACCCTAGTCTGGTCCAATCCAGCCTTCCCACTGGGTTTATCTGAAAATTTTCTGAAACATTGGTGTAATGAATGACAAATAACAGCCAGACACTTCTTTGAAGGTGAAAGTTACGCAATAGGCAATCGCTATTGGCAGAAAATGAAGAAACCCCAATGCCTTGGTTGACTTACTTACAACTAAGACATTTTTTATCTACCTTCGATATGAAAGACCCATGCTCTAGACAGCTCACCCTCTTCGAGAAACTGTCTGTAGCCACAGGCCCACTAAGACATACGATTTCGGCTATATGTAGGATCCTCCCCAATCCCCCTGAAAACCTTTTGGATCGTTTTCATAAACAATGGGAATCAGACTTAAACCAGACTTTTACAGATGAGAAATGGGAAGATATCAATGTATTAACAGTAAAAGGATAGCAAAATGTAAACATCCAGGAGAATAACTATAAGATATGTACAGGATGGTACAGAGTACCCCACACTCTACGCAAGCAGTCTTCTGACTATGATGGCAGCTGTTGGGGGTGTGGAGCAGAGGATGGCACATTTCTACATATGTGGTGGAATTGTCCACGTATCCAATATTTCTTGTCCAAGATATTGGACTTGATTCCAATAATCACAGGGGAAAAAAACCCCATCTCTCCGGCACAGATTTTGATACATCATACTCATAGCCCATCACACAAATACAAGAAAACTCTTCTGTTTCACGCTTGCCAAAATACTGATCCCGAGGTTCTGGAAATCGACTAAAATTCCCACTGTAAAGGACAGGTTGAATAATATAATATAATATAATATAATATAATATAATATAATATAATTGCAAATAACATATTAGCAGAGATGAAGGAATTTATTTACTCCTCTCGAGACAATAGGGCCAGATATTACACTACATGGGCTGGTGGAACTTTCCAGCATCTGTAGAGTTTCAAACTCTTTGCCATGACAGGCAATACAAGTCCAGTCTGACGGGAGAGTCCCTATTCTTTCATATCTTCCTTCTTTTTCTCTTCTTTCTTCTCCCTTCTAATCTTTCTTAGTCTTAACATTTATCCCGTTAGCAGATACTCCAATACATTACTATGCTAACATAATAGAAGTGAAAGTACAGCTGAACAATTTAGGCGATAATAGGTCTGAATGAACATTTTAATAAATAGGTTTGGTATACCGAACAGTTTTTCTGACACACTTTGATTCCACAACACTCTCTCTATTTGTTTTACATTTTTTTGTTTGTTTTATTTTTGGGTTTTCTTTTACCTTTCTTTTTATTTTAAATCTCAAGGATTTTTAAATGTGTTGTATTTGGCCTACTTACCTATTTCACATTACCTACTCATGTTATTTGTATATGCGTATCCTGTTTAATAATATTGTTTGTATTTCACTCATATTGTTGCAAATTAATGCTAATTTTTTAATAAAGCATATTTTGGAAAAAATAAAATAAAAAAAGGGTTATAGAGTGAAATAATATTTCTTAAGGGGTATACACTATTTTTTCAAGGCCACACTTTTCTTACTGCTAATTTAGTTAATAGGGGCTGGAATAACACTGTCAATAGATGTATTCTATACCAATAGCCACTACTGGAGCCTTAACTCAAACTAAACCTTTTAATTAACAATTCACCAAACTTTGAGGCTTTGCCCCTTGTGGAATAGTTGGCTCATTCATAATCACCAAATAAAACAAGAAGATGAAGAGGTGGGGTACCTCTATAACACAGATTGAGGGTACAGGTTTTGCACAAGTGCGGAGAACAAGAACATTGGCGAAGGTGGTGGTGTATTCCCAAAACCATATCTTCTACCATATCTACCATA
Organism: Pyxicephalus adspersus; assembly: GCF_032062135.1. Classification (NCBI taxonomy): domain Eukaryota; kingdom Metazoa; phylum Chordata; class Amphibia; order Anura; family Pyxicephalidae; genus Pyxicephalus; species Pyxicephalus adspersus. The sequence goes on along the minus strand of NC_092860.1, from coordinate 152,726,693 downwards.
TCTCATAAACAATTAGTAGAACTTTTTTTGGCATATTCTGGGTTAGTTAAGGTGAGATAATGTTGATGATTATGTTCTAGACAAGACATGGGTACAGGGTTGGGGTATTAAGGAGGACAGTGGTGGGGATGAAGAGAAATGTACTGTGTGGCAACATTCTTTCTCCATTATAGAATGTTTGGCCAATAAACAAAAGTACATTTCCATCCTTTGGCATGCTAGCTGAACACTCTCTTGACCAAACTACTGGTAGCAAAGTCTTGTATAACTTTGTCTCAGATTTTACTTACATGCAGGATGGGAAATCTGTCATAGCGGCAGTAATCGTAGAGCTAGGTTCAACACTTACTGCTTGTTGAGACTTACATGAATTTCCATTGCTAAAAGCCATGATACACAAAAGATTTGTTTCTGGACATAATAATAAAGAATATTGTTGATAAAAAATGGTAAGAATGTTGTGTATTTTTATGGACATGTGTCCATGTTTTAGTGTCTGTACTTATAAGTCCTTTATATATCCTTTTTTTAATGGGCTAAACAAAAAAAAACCTGCCTTGTCCTTCATCCTTGGCACCCAAAAATGAATACAGTGTGATGTAAAATAAAATTGAAGCATACCAATTCCATGTTTATAGGACCACGTGTCCATGGTTATGTATATCCTTCTGCTCACATATACTCTAATCAATAAATCAATATTCTTTCTTTAGCTTAGCTCTGATATTGTTTTACTTTGCATGTGTTTACTCTTACGCATTAATGACCCTGAATGGGTAAATTGGACATTGGTCAGTTTAAATATCACTTAAAACAAAGACCCAGGACCCAGGTTACAAACAAAAACTTTTTCTCCAGTGATGTAGCCAGTTTACCTTTTACCATGGGTATTCTTTGATGGGATGAGGTGCTCTGGCCCTGAGTTTGTGGAAATCCCCTGTATTTACAAACAATAAACATGTGCCTAATAACGCTTTGCAGGTCTGCCTCCGGAGGTAAAGAATAATGTATAATCATATAACTCCTTGGTCATATTGACACCTTCCCAAGCACCTAGATGTAATCTGGTGGCCTTACAGCTGCTCAAACCACATCTATAATTACAACTAGCAGTCCACACAACAAAAGTAAACAATTTCTTGACTACTTTTGAGCCTGGTGCTGCCACCACAATCAGTTGTTTGATGATGGCACCAAAAGGTTTAGCACAGTTTTTCACTTAACTTTGTTGCTATTATAAGGCAACTGACAAGCCCCTTAAGTGATGATAACAAACAGCTCTGAACCCAGAAGTGGTCATATCAGGGTGCTTCTAAGTTAAGATTGAGAAATGGATGCTTCTTGTCTCTACACCTCCTTCCATCCTCAAACTTCTTGTCTCTACACCTCCTTCCATCCTCCAGGTTCTTGGATGTCATTTTCGTATCAAATCCTGAAGCCCATAGTGCTATAGGTATTTTGGTTGGCAGTAAGAAGGGTTTTTACTCCATTTTGGACCCCCTAAATAGGCAGCCACTGACAAAAAGACTTTATCCCGGCTCCCAAACACTTTACTGTGCAAATATGCCCAGCTATAGACAGTCTTGAAGAATGTTCCTACCGTGCATACTAATCCTTCAGACTATGCATTCTGTAGTTACACCACTGATTTGTCTCCTCATTTATTTCTTTCATGACAATTCAAAAATATTTTTGTCTTTTACATATGCATTCAGTTACTTTATTATATTAGAAAAAACACATATATAATTTAGGTGTTTAAAATGTGCTATAGGTGTGGTTATTGGTAATATTAGCAATTATATTATATAATTTATTGTTAAATTATATGAATTAATTAATGCACAATATCTATTTGTAAAAATATTGTTTTGTTCTACTTCCAAGCAAACCTAATTTTGTATTCCGGTCAGGCCTAAACAGTATTAGATAGCATTTTGGAAAAAAAGTACAGCTAAGATGTCCAGCACTTGATGACATTATTGCAAATATCTCCACAGCCACCATGTATTTCCCTTCCCTGTATGTACTTGGCCTCATTAGAACTGCCCGGTAATGTTCAACCATGAAAGCCAGAAAAAAACTTACAGCTGCCAGAAGCCCTGTATAACCCAACACTGAGTAGAACCCAATACCTAACCCTTCATTATACTGAATGATGATCTTTTCATGATAGGAGTGAGTGTCCTCATCCTGGAAAGGGGGAGAAATTGACAACCAAGTGGTACAGATGATTAATTGAATAAAGGGATACACACAAGTTACACAATTGGGCAGTTTGGCACCAATCCATTTCCTTCCAGGAACTCCCAGGTTTTGTGGCTTTAAAAACAATATAAACCATGATACTTTTGGCAAGTAGAGCAGAGACAGCGACTGAGAAGATGACACCAAAAGACGTAACACGCAGCATGCATGTTACATCTAATGGATGGCCAAGAAACAAGAAGACACAGAAGAAGTTTAGCATGATGGAGACCAGGAGAACATAGCTCAGGTTCCTGTTATTGGCTTTAACAATAGGGGTGTCCTGGTAATGTACAAAAATCCCCAATATTATACCAGTCGGAAGGCAACAGAGAACAGCAACAACTGAACACACTGTAGCAATTACGTCATTGGTAAAAGGGAGAAATTCCACCAGTTTGGGAACACACTGATTCTTCTTCTCATTTGGACATTGTTTATCAGGACACTTCCTGCGGTTTTCACTGTCTGAAAATTTCAAAAATTATATAGTAGACTTATTAAGGTATTGCATTGTTTTAAACAGCCTGTAATACATTGTAATAATTGTAATACAAGATTTTTTTCTATTTACAATATATACAATAAATTAAATATATACAACGCTGGCAGCGTCAACATTGTCTGGTTGTTGGCTTTTTTTAACACTTTATTTTTATTTGAACTATATAAAATATGCATTTCCAATAAATAGGAACAACAACAAACAAATCAGATACAAAACTCAGTATGTACGATGCACCAAAATAAAACCTTATAGAGTAATACATACAAACAAAATTTTTATCATTTCAATACAGTTTAGCCAACCCAGATAATATAAGCGCCAGAGCATCCTATTGAACTATCATTGCATAAAGTCCTCGGATGTCAGTGTATCACTAGCGGGCCTCTTACAGCCCGTGGGACCTCCTGGGGTTCCAGCAGGTTCTTGTATTCCACTTTTTCCTGGAACGTAATCCAGGGAGCCCATGTATCTAAAAATCTTTTAGATCTATCATAAATCCCCACAGTTAAATCTTTAAAATTCTGTATCTCATTCACTTTTCAAATCCACATACCTAGGATGGGGGAAGCAATTTTCCTCCAGAGTCTGGGGATGCAAGCCTTGGCCCCCGTCACCAAATATTTCACCAGAGATCTATTATACAGTTGCTGGGGCACTCATTCAGGTTTAGTAAGAAAAAAGACGGGCACAGGTCTTAGTTCCATTTTTTGACACACTTCTCTGACCCCCTCCTAGAAACCTCTTAACTTCGGACATGACCAAAAAGTGTGTAACATATCTCCCTTCTGTACCCCACATCTCCAACAACTATTCGACAGGGAAAATAGCATGCAGCTTTTCAGGTACTCTATACTAACGCAACCTTGTAGCCCACTTCTTGCCTGTTGCTATTTATGAAACCCTTGTGAGCAAACAAAAGCACTCTCTCCCTCTGTGAGGGGGTGAATTGAGTGTCCAGCTCCCTTTCCAAGCTCGTAGGAAGGTTGGAATACGAGGCGGTGCTGAGAAGTTCCAGGCTTTGCCTCCTTCCAGATGAAATAGAAAAATGAGTGTGGGGGCATATGACAGCCTAATATCCTAGTATGTAACTGTGCAAATATCAAGTCTCTGCGATTCCTAAAACAGTTTTTCTTTTAGTGAGAAGCTGTGATAGCAGAGGCACAAGCAAGTTTTCATGTCGTTGGAGTTACGGGCCGTCAAGTTTTTGTTTCTCCAGGGAATGTCAGCAAAGGACATTCACAACAAAGATGTCACAAACACTGGGGGAGAAGTGTCCTTCCTACATCACTGTCAAAACCTGGTGTAAGGCACTTACCTGTCCAGTGTGCCTGCGGCGTCCTTTGGGATCACAGGCAGCAAGGGAGACGCCGTTGCAGCAGGCAGTGTGGCCTAGGCTGATGCTCTGCTCACAGCGCGTCTCTCCCTGCCAGGGGAGGGATCTGTTCTGACTGAACTACTGTTCGGCCAGGCGGCATCCCCAGCATCCCTATGGACCTCAGATTGTTCCTGACCTGCCTTTGCTTTATTTGTCTGTACCACGCTTATTGGACTGATCTTGGGTGAATGACCTTTGCTTGTTTTATGACCACGCAATAAAGCTTAATAAAAGGTTTCCTGGAGTTGGCTGTGGTTTGTGTGCCCAGGCGCATTACATTATAGCGAGCCACTCACTCACCACCCAGCCCTAATGGAGGAAATCCAGTGGGGCCTACAGGAGCTTGCGGTAGGGGTTCCCACCGGTCACCCCACGAAGGTTCGTAAGCGCCTCCTGGAGATGGCAGGTAATTATGGTTGCTCTCAGGGCAAGACCCAGGTCTATTTATTTGTGTTTAATGTGTTCCCACCTTCATGGGTTTCCAGAGAACATTGTTTCAGACCGTGGGATTCAGTTTGTATCTCGGTTGTTGAGGGAGTTCCGTGCCCAACTGGGCATCGAGCTCTCCTTTTTGTCAAGGTTCCACCTGTAAGTTCCAGGTTCTTGAATATTGAGGATTGGCAAATATCTGCTAAAAAGATAGCCCAGATACTTGACATCTCACAGGAACATGTTGGGTTTGTTATAACCACTATCCTAGACATGCACAAACTTTCAGCGAAGTGGGTGCCGAAATGTTTGAAGAGTGATCAGAAGAAGGAACGAGTTGAAGCATCCAAAGCCTTTTTTTCCCATTTTGAAGCTGCACAGGAATTTTTGGCTAGGTTAGTGACTGTGGATGAAACCTGGCTCCACATCTGTGATCCTGAAACCAAGGAACAGTCAAAGGAATAGCGCCACAGCGGGTCCCCGCGGCTGAAGCAATTCAGACCCAGAAATCAGCCAAAAAAGTCATGGTGTCCATTTTCTGGGACAAAGAGGGTATTCTGTTGGTGGACTACCTACCTGAGGGCTTTAGTATCACCCGACAGTATTATGCTAACCTCCTAGACCAACCGAAGAAGGCAATTAAGATGAAACGCCATGTCAAGTTGAGCAAAGGGATCCTTTTTTGCAGGACAATGCAACTGAGCAAAGTGAACACCCTGGATTTCCAATTGGTCCACCATCCCCCCAACTCACCTGACCTGGCCCCTTTGGACTATTATCTGTTCCTGAATTTGAAGAAACACCTGAAGGCGCAACGTTTTGAGGACATTTCTGACATCAAAGATGCTGCTGCTAGCTGGTTTGCGGCCCAACCAAAGGACTTTTATTTGAAGGATCTAGAAAAGCTTCAACTACGCTGTACCAAGTGCATCAGTCTCTGGGGAGAATATGTTGAATAAATGTGTTATTTCATATCTTTTGCTCTCCTCTTTTTGGAGCATAGCCAGGAACTTTTCAGCCCCCCCTCGTATAATCCTCAGGAGGTTCATAGAGCATGGAATAGAGCTTGGAAAATACATGACGGACACCCCCCCCCCCCCCCCACCTACAAACCTCAGAGAGTCGTCTTTTAAACTCCAATGGCCTTTGTTGGGATCTTAAAAAATGGGAGAGCTGGGCTGCCCTCCAAAAGTTTAGTCCAAAATGCATAGCCGAACTCTGAAGTTCAGCAAGTGAATACCAGCCATGACCCTGAACAAAATCTCTGAACCTCATCCTTTCCTCATCACACAGCTTCTGGAAATTGCTCCCTCCCATCCTTGGAGGAAACTTGGGGTTGCCTAACACCAGCATCAAGGTACTAGGTTCAGGAGCAAGAGTTTTGTATGCGCGTCATTTCCCCCAAATCTTCAGAATAGCCTGCAGTAACAGGTGATTCTTATCAATATATTGGCATAGTAAAGCCATCCAAGGCAAATTAGATAGGGGGATGGTATAGGAATTCTGTTCCAGGGCCACCCATTGCTTCAGATCTGAATGAATGCACCAGTCCATCACTCGCATCAGGTGGGATGCAGCATAATAAAGGGCAAAGTTGGGTACCTCCAGTTCTCCATGGCATGCCTTGCATGCCTCCATGCCTTCTTATGGCAAAATAAAAGCTGCCTACACAGTCTCGGCCCTCTGACCCCCCCATATAGGACTAAAAACTTTTGAGTGCAATTGTTTAAAGAAGGTCTGAGGGAGGTGGATGGGTAAGGTGTGGAACAGATATAGGATTCTGGGTAAAAGATTCATTTTGACCACCTGCATATGCCCCAACCACGTGAAGGAGCGCAGCATCCACCGTTCCAAATCACCACATACCCTGGCCAGCATAGGTGAGAAATTCAACCGGGACAGGCTGTCTATGTGAGCAGGGAACATAACCCCTAAATATTTTATTGCCTCTGGCTCCCAGTGAAATTGGAAACTCCCAGCCAGCTGGTTCCGTGTTTCTGGAGCGAGCGTCAGATTAAATGCCACGCTCTTGGATTGATTAATCTGGAAGTTGGAAAGATCCCCAATTTCTTTAGGCGCTCTCAGAAGGTTTGGTGAGGTAACCATAGGTGAAGATATCAAAAACTTTAAATCATCTGCAAAGGCCGCTACCTTCTGTTCCCATCCAGCTATCAGCAAACTCTTATATCAGTGGATGCCCGCACATGACACAAGAAGGGTTCCAAGGTAAGTATGAAAGTTAGGGGTGAAAGGGGGCAGCCCTGATGCGCACCATTTGAGATTGTCAGGGGCTCTGACAAGAACACATTCACCCGCACCGACGGGGACACCCGAGCCCCAGACAATCTTGCTGCAAAAATCCACTCCAAAACCCTGGTGGTGTTGTCTCTTGCTTCTCTAGAGGGGACAAAGCCCACCTGGTCAGGGTGTATAATTTTACAGATAACAGACTGGAGTCTGGTGGCTAATATTTTGGTGAAAAGCTTGAGGTCCTGATTCAATAAGGATATTGGACTATAATTCTTGCAAGATGACCCCCTCTTTCCCCTCCTTAGGGATCACTGATACATTCACCCTAAGGGAGTCTGCAGTAAAAGTCCCCCCTGGGCCAAGCAGTTGTAGGCCTTCAGAAAGTGAGGGACCAGCAGCTCACTCAAAATGTTATAATAGGAAAGGGTAAGACTGTCTGGTCCAGGCGATTTCCCTGAGATGGTGTTCTTAATTGCTGAGGGAAGCTTCATTTCAGTAATAGCGCCTTCTAGAGCTGCTGCTTCATCAGAGATAGAATTGGGGGATACCTGATCGGGCCAGATATTGGTTAATCGTTTGCATTCTGTGCTCCTGAACCCCTGATGTATAAGGACTTATAGTATGGCCTGATACCTTCAGTAATATCTTTCACAAGATGTTTTTTCCTCCCCTTGCTATCAACAATGAAGGGAACAAATGTCCTCTCTCTTCATGCTCTCAAACCGTTGGCCAAGAGCCTACCACTTTTACTACCAAATTCATAGAAACTCCTTTTACATCTCACAAAGGCAGATTTAGCTTAACCAAGGCACAGGGAAGCCAGCTTGTCCCTAGCGGTAATCACCACTTTATGGGCTTCCCACGCCACCATTGGGCTCACGTCTGAGGTTGCATTAGTCAAGAAATAGTGCTTCAGTTCCCTAGTGACCTCAGTTTTGGTTACCACATCTTCCAACAGGGACTTATTAAGTCACCATTGCCACACTTTAGGTATTACATGTTTCAGGGCAATTTGGAGAAGGTCCGAGAATGTTATATCCCCTATTGAACACTGAACTACTTGATCAAGTCAGTATGTCTCACCCAAAAATAATCCAGTCTTGAGTAAGATTGGTGGGACCTGGAGAAGAAAGTATAATCCTTCTCATTGGGATTTATAATCCTCCAATTATCAAAAATTTGGTGGTGCTGGAGAACACAAAAAGGGCGACCTTCAACAAGTTTAACCCTGCCAAAGGGGCTCTTGAAGTCCATGTTGGAATCTGGTGCAAAGTTGAAGTCCCCTCCAAGAATCCAGGAATTTGCCAGGGTATCTAGTGCTTGAGAAAGAAATGTGGATTGTGCTGTGTTTGTGGCATAAACTGTGGCTAACATCACCATCTGATTATTTAACTGACCTTTTACAAACACATAACGCCTTTCTGCACACTCTCAACCCCCTTCAGATCCCATGCTACTGAATTAGCAAAAAGTATGCTCACACCTTTGGATCTAGAATTACTAGAACAACTATGGTATGCAGTGGGAAATCTCCTGTTCCCCAATTTAGGCAATTTGTCTTGTTTGAAGTGAGTCTCCTGTATATATGAAGGAGAGCTGACCTCTTCTCTGGTATATTCAAACCTTTAACACTTAGAGTGATAACTTCAATTGTATCCAATAAATAACAACCTGGAATTCAAAGTTGGTCACACCAACTAATCAAATAACCACTAACTCAAATGAACCTGGGTTAGGTATGACAAAAAAAAAATCAGGTGAGGAAGGGCAGTAAGGGGTTGGGACACACCTAGGACTCTGGGATGGGAAGGTTAGGTTTAACTGGTGTCCTCTCCTGAAAAAAAGTGACACCAATCTTTGTGGGGTCTAAGGGGAGCTGGTCTATCATCCAATCACCTCTCACTACCTGAGTGAGGGACCCAATGTAGAGACTACGAGGGCCAGATCCAAGCAAAAGCCACCAATCCCTAGCAAAATAGCACACAAACATTATTCAGAAACCACATTACCCAAACATTAATGTCCAGCTTGTATAAACAGTCTTCACTGTTGAGGAAACTTTTGAGCGTAAACTAACCAAAGGTCAGTAAATTACTTTAACCTTCCCAGCGTTAATCCTGAGTGTTAATCGGGGTGGATTTTACCTGCAAAAAGGTAATCCAAAATCACACTCAGGGTAGCTTTAACTTAAAAAAAAACCCCACTTACCTTGCTCTGTTGTCATCCCTCGTTGTCCTGCTGGTCCCCGCACGTCCTGGGGACATGTTCGTTTTCTTCATTCTCCAGCCGCGCAATGCAGAGACATTCCCGGGGTTTCCCGGTGACATCAGTGCATGCGTCGGTGCTGACAGGCGGATCGGCAGGAAATTTAAATAAATTTGGATTGGATTCATTACAAAACTGGGTTAAAGACTGAAGAAACCAAACAAGCAGGTATACTGCACAAGACGAATGCTAATCCCTCAGGCTTGAGAATTTTGCTCCGTCTTGGAACGCTTCCTGTTACGCCTTTATCTGTAGACCTACCAAGCAGCCCTCAAGAGGCCATCCAAGAAACCTGGGCCCTTTAGCCAATCAGGGCCAATCAGAGATACTTGTGGCAAAGCAAGTGTTGCTAGTAGTGATGGTAAATTTAGGCAGATCATGAAAAACTGCCGTTTCACAGTCTTTATTCGCCACCAAGTGGAAGGGGAAGCCCCAACGGTATCGGATTCCATGCTGCCCCTATTACTTCCAAAAGGGGGCGCAGCGCCCTGCAAAGCCCCGAAGTGTGGTGGGACAAGTCCTGTAAGAGTATGACCTCAGGCCCATTAAATAAAATCTCTGATTGCATACATGCAGCCCGCAGGATCTCCTCTTTCAACGGGAAGAACGCTAGCTTGCAAATGACATCTCTATGTTTCGCCAAATTGTTTGGTCTAGGCCCCAATGTCTAATGGATTTGTTCCATTACTATGAGTGAGTCCTCAGGTACGCCTAGGATCTAATTAAAGCACAGTGATGTCTTGTGACAGGTCCTGGGCCTCAACCGACTCCCGGAGACCCCTTATACATATGTTGTTTGAACGATTCCTATTTTCAAGATCATCTTGCAGCAGCACCAGCCCCTGCAGCAGCTAAGAATGCTCATTAAGAATCTCCCTGTCCTGTTCATCAGTATTAAATAGTACAGTGGTGGTCTCCTCTATGGCAAGCACACGTGCTCCCAGGTCATTTTTGTGTTTGGCCAGTTCACTACATACTGTGGTTTCTATTTTGTTCATACAGACTTCCAAATAAGCCTTCGTGATTATTATTATTATTATTATTAAACAGGATTTATATAGCGCCAACATATTACGCAGCGCTGTGATCCCCATAGAGTGAGATACATGGCCAGCTTGAGTATCTAGGGGCCTTGGATGTGAACAAGGGGGGCTGGAGGTAACCAGAGAAAGATTGTCCTGGCCCATATCCAGCGAGGGCGATTCTGGAGGGGGAGATGTACTCACTTATGCAGCACTGCTCGTTTTCCGCCCCGTGTTTCCCCTCGGCGGCATCTTAGATTCACTGCGGCCTGGCAGAGTATGCGTCTTTAATTGACAGTGTCTCCGGTTTCTGGTGTGTGTGCAGTCTGCCCGCGACCCATTCTGACCGGGAGGCAGCCTGTTGTGCTCTTAATCAGTGCCATTTAGCTGGTCGGATCAGGAGCTCCCTGCAACGCGACTCACTCTGTCCAGGGTATGAGCAGTCTCTTGGCTGTTGGCTTTTAAAAAATTGTAATGTAGTAATCCCCCATCTAACCCCCCCCAATATGACCTGGGCTTATCTTTCCCCCCATCCTGTCAGGTATTAGCATATCATTAGGTATTAGGATATCAGCAAACATCCATTTAATGATGTTTCTTGCAAAGTATAAACCTGAAAACACTCAGATTCTCGATTCAAAACCTGTCCATTGCAGACAAAAAGTTCTCTCTGGTCAAGAAGCCTGGATGGCCAGCAAAAGCAGAAAGCCAACTTAAGTCCATTTCCTCTCCAAACCCAGCCCCATGCCTTTCCTTCACAAGAAAAGGTCCCTAGGGGAGGGACATCCCCTCTTCCACACAATCTATCCTTGTTCTCATGGTATATACTATGGTGGACAGTGATAAAAGTTCATATACCATAGGTATGGGAAAGAGCCTCCTTATCACACAGACACTACTGATGGAAATTGTAATGCAATGTGATTTATTTTACTTTCACAGGTCAACAGGTATTTTTGCAATTGTCATACATATATACTAAAGTGCTTTTAATGACACGTTTCATAAAGAAAAGGGGAGCAGATAAGAAACATTAATTATTTTGGTTTACATGCACCTAAATATTGATTAAGATATACCCAAAGTTGAGTGTTCTCTCACACAGATTAATACATATATTATTTTTGTGAACTCCTAGGGAAACAGCAATTGAGCTAAAGTTTTTGAACTAACTTTAAAAAATGGATTCAAAAAGCGGGCTATTTTGGCAACAAAAATCTGATAAAAAAAAGGTAAAGTATGGACATTGGTGTTATCAGTTCCCCTAGTTCACCTTCTATTCAAAATGTTATGAATGGGCTTTGTTTCCCTGAATATCTTTTGCTAAACAATTTAAAAGCAAATTTAAACTGTACCAAAAATGTCAGACATCTCTTCTTCTGGGCATGCAACACATTGGTAGCAACATTTAAAAAATGAAGATCCAAACTTTTTTCTGCTACCAGGAAAACAGGGTCTGGAACATCGAGATACCAGAACCTGCAAAAACATGTACAATAAATAAACATATAAGAACAGGAAATAAATCATGCCAAACCACCAAACCTGTGCAAATAAATGATTTGAAACAAATTTGTTGGGATGCTTTGACATGTTCACTGACCAATCCTTTATGATATATAAAATAGTGCAGCTAAAGTACCTCTTTTGATTTGTAAGATCGGACAGGTCATTATCGCAGAAAGGCAACGTCATCCCGGCACACCCAATTAAGTTGGCTGAAGATTGTCCAGAGGATGAAGAAGATAATTAGGATAGCGGGGTCATTCGCGGGATAGATGAGTTAACCTGGGCTTAGTTCCTCTTTAAATTGAAGGTTTTGCTACAATGTTTTCATGTGAGCTGGAGTCAAATGATTGAATAAATGATTGTGAACAGTGACCTTGTCAACAAATTCTAACCTTCAAAATATTTATACTTTTTAAAATATCAGGTCAGAAAGTTTGGGTGTTAGTTGTTTGTTAGACATCATTAGTCATAACAAATGTAGAAATGTTTTTAATTAACAAAAAAAAACCTTTTTTAAAATCAATGCTTTGTTTATGTTTATATAAATCCCCTGCCCACTTCCAAATTATTATTTCAGACTAGAGAAATAATCTAAATTTAATTGATACTGAATGATACAGTCAAGAAAATTCTGTTGGAATTCATACTTTTTTTGCATAGAAAGCTTTGAAATTATTATTTTTGGTGTGCAAAATCACCTGCAATGGTTTCCTTAGCCAATTTTTTTAACCAATTTTAGGAACAGCATAGGGGCATAATGCATTATTTTTTTCTGTTCCATTCACCTTTAGGGCATGTTGAACTTTGGCATTTACTGATCCAGGGTGCCTACTGGTAATTGCTAAGTGCCCAGGAGATGTGACAGGCGGTGCTTGCTAGGTCTGTGAAGGTTCACAAAAATCAAAGATGATTGTATAGCTAAGGGTAGGTAGTAAGAGACTAGAGTAGCTAGACGGCATGAGGTAATCAAATATGCAATGATTAGTAAACACATAAACATAAAATGGACAAAAACATCAAATTTACATAGAAAGAACAATAAATTACCCATTTTAGACTGCATGTTGGATGATATTTATTTGGAGTAGCTACAAGTGAGCAGGTAGACCCCAGATGCTTCTAAAAATGTCTATGAGCTCCACATAGAAAGTTCTTGTTGAGGGTTCATTATTCCATATAAAAATGAATTTTATGGATTGATTTTTTTATGCTGGTTGCCCTTTTACTTTTGAAAATGACTATCCAGGAAATGAATTAGGTAGGATCATCCAGTATCCTATGTATTCATAGAATTCATCTAGTGGTGGAAAGTTGTATATGTTCAAAAAATTTTATGTTTTGGTAGTGCAAATTAAGGTGCAAATAAACATCAAAAAATGGTATGCGCACCCTAAAATGTTTCCTTTTTTGTTCTTTTTTTATTTCATATGGTAGGGAGTTGATCTGTAGTCTTTACAGTTTTAGGAACCTTAGGGACAGTGTGAATCAATTTTTTGAATCAACCCCAGTTTACCCTAAAATGGTCTTGGGCAGTAATGCCGCTGCTCAATATATACAGTACAGTGAGTGAGAATTATCACCCTTGGACAGAAAGGGCCGAATTTATCAAAGTTCTTCAGGTTGACTCATAATGAGCTATCACACCACAGTAAAGCTGCAAAATGTTATGTTTTTTGGTGTAAAATACAATTTATGCCACTTTTTAATCTTTTTTATATCAGGAATATAAAAGTTGCTCCCACTTTGATATTAAATGTCCATGTAATGGCGTCATTGTTGATATGAAGCTGCCGTTCCTCTGGAGCCCAGGGTGTAAAATTTTCCACATCCTTATAAGTCACTAATAAGTCTTCATTTATGAACCACTGTGTTATTTTGTAGTGATAAACAAATTCTCTGTTTTCATTAAAGAATGGTACTGGCTCCTTTGACTCAAAGGAATACTTAATTCTTTTTAGTTGGTTATACACCTAGAAAAAATAATAAAAGGAAAGAAAATGAACCGCATATCCAAACATTTAGTAGTATTACATATCTTTTAACTCTTTGTGTTTTTACTGATGTCCTTTTCCAGTACATTTTATGTATTTGTGAAATTTGACAATATTGTAGTTGTAACAGGGTAACAATTTTGTAGTTCCTCACTCAGCCAATATATACTGAGCTTTCTCCTAAAGAGCAACAACATTTTAAATTTATAATGGGACTTCCACTAGAATTGAACATTGTCTTTCACTTTCTGGAGTCCTCCTCCATGCACCCGTCAACCACTAGAGGTGCTTGCAATTGATAAATTCTGAGTTGACAGTAATGCGACAGAATGGTTGGCATCGAAATTCCAAGTTGAAATTCATATTGTTTTAGGAAGCCTCTAGATTTGGAGCTCTTTATTTATTCATAATTTAGCTTGGCCAATCAAGCCGGGGGAAAAAAATCTCATAGTAACATAGCTAAAAACTCTTACAAAGATTCTTGCAACACACGTACATACAACCTGTCTAACACAGTTATGTAGACAAACAGATCCCCATGAAGCCTATGTCATGGAAACATCCCCTCTTGGATTGTAAGCTCTTTTGGACAGGGTCCTCTGCTTCTCCAATGAGATTGTTTATATCTGTCTGTTATTTGCAAACCCTAAATATTGTACAGAGCTGTGTAATATGTTGGCTCTATATCAATACAGTTTAGTAATAATAATATAAATGATGTGGATTCATCAGTGCCAGAAATATCTCTTTGCCACAGAATACTTCTGTTTTATACCCTCAAACCTCTGGTTATCATGGATTCAAAATACGAAATACTACGAAACACTACCCTTATGCAGTGTTCTCTCCAGTGCTCCCAGTTGCTTGTGCCTTAGGTATCCAGTAACCCCTTCTATTGTGTCAGTGTTCTACCTACCCTTATAGTTTGTTCAAACTTTCTAAAACTTGCCCTTACCAATCTTAGGTGCCTAGCAATTGCCAGTAGACCCTTGGGAGTGCTAAATGGCAGTTTTTTGCTGCTAATGTGAACTAGTATGTAATGTGGACCAGTATGTCCAATTTTTCCATTTTTGTATTATGCCCCAATTGTCCAGAGCTTGTGTACTGTGACTTAACTTCCTAGTGTTTTATGTTTTCGGAGCGTAATCCCATGTTGTGTAATAGTGTAATCATTATGGTATAAGAAGTTAGGTTTAGTTCACACTAGAAGCAAAAAACTGTGCCATGTGCCTCTGTGCCTCTCCCAAGGGTCTACTGGCAATTGCCAGGCACCTAAGATTGATACAAACCTAGCAAAAGTATATGGTCAGACAAAAGTACAGAACTCATCAACTGTTTTACCAAGAGGTGTGAGAGACTGCAAATTATGCCTAGATGCTAATTTCCATGAAATAAAGAACACAGCATGGGCTTTTACTATGATAACTAGGATACTTCAGAAGACACAAAAATTTAGATTGACGAAGGTATAGCAGCCTATTAATAACTAAATGTCTAATTTGTGTTGTGCGCAACTGACTCTGGCATTTATTCACGTGATTCTATACTTATCTACTGGTTTTCTCTAAATCAATAATTCATTTTTTTGTGTTTGTATTTCATTGTTCTCAGTGTAATATATTTGGGGAAAATGGACCTCATTGCCACATAAGTAAAAATGTATTCATTGCCCTAAATGCTAAAGTTTGCTGTGTACCCTACCTGATGTTTAAAATAGTAAAGCTTATCAGCAGAATTTTCTTTAAGGAATAGATTCATATTATGAAGTGCCTTAGCCAAGGCCTCTACTGCGTAATAAATTCTTGGGGAGACCCCTTGATTCACAAAATTATCAATATTCGGAATGGTTTGTTCCAATGATTTTTTTACTTTGCACACATTTTCCTTCTTGCCCTTATTTGCAGACATGCACTTTACAATTTTTAATAAATATTGGGATCCTGATGAATTATTGGTGCAATTCATCTTGTCAATGCCATCAAAAAATTGTTCTTTATGTGGGAGAAATAAAGGGTATAGTTCTACTGCTAGGCTTCCATTATGTCCACTGAATGGAAATAAATATACTGAAGATCTGGAAACCCAAATAGGTGGAAAAATAAGAACTTTATCAGAGATGGCTGCTTCAAAGATAAAGAAAATAATATTGATATAGAAATAGGATCCACAAACTACAACAACTTTAGAAGTGGACTTTTGCATATCATGAACAATTTTGGCAGCAGCCCTAAATTAGCGTCATTAAATGTTTTAGCTGTGATTAAAGTTGTATACTCAACGCAAATCCCATTATTACTCATGTACTGGGTTACTATTTCTGTTTCCTTCTCTCCGGCATCATCATTTGTTGTTAATATGCCAACCCACGTCCAGCCAAAATGTTTTAAAAGCTTACCTACAACCAAGTAATTGATGTGGTCATTCTGCACTGTACGAAAAACGTGAGGATAAAGACGCCTGTCAGAAAGAGAGTCTGTAGCTCCATAACTAATCTGTAGAAAAGAAAATCTGTATTTGGTATTTATTGCATATAATATTATGATTCACTGCTTTATAAATAAACCCTTTTGGGACAAAATAGAAAACAAATTTGCTATTCTCCCAAGTATAGATGCTCAGAACAGGGATATTGTGACTTGCATTGAATCTAAACAGACCAGTCAAGGACTCCGACCAGAAATCCGATATACCTAACTATACTAGTGACAGACATACTACAGCTCATCCAATCCAGCTATCTTCATCCAGTTGGCCAAGCCTACTAAAGAACAATTTTTAGGTGTACTTTGCTTTAGGTGTTGGATTGGCTGAGTCCTACTATACCTGTCAATGGGCTCATCTAATCTAACAACCAAAGCCAATGTACACCTAAAAGTTGGCTGAGCCGTACTTTAGTAGGTCTCAACCAATCTGGCTTCCAGATAGTGACAGCTGTATAAAGTACTGTATATGTTGGATCGGAAATCGTATTGCTTACATTCCGAGTTTCAATCTGACCAAGGAATAGCTCTGATCAGAACAACTTTACTTAATTAAAGCTATCTGACCACCACTATTGGTAAAACACCGCAAGTATGTAAATTGGTCCTAAGTGTACCTTTTAAATTATCTAGTGCCAGCACTTTAATTTGACTTGGCATCCTTTTCTCTATCAGATACCTACCTGTGTATTACCATAAATCCCCAAGGCACTTTGGCCTTTCCAGAACATAAATAATTGGGGACTGTCTTCTGTGGCCCAGATAAAATTTGTAAAACATTTCTTACAGCTACTCTGGCTTGTAAAGTTGAATCAGTGATATGATATCCAAGCGTAATATTAGGTAAAATTTCCAAGTCTTGGTTAATTTTGTGTATAGCATGACGAAAAACCAAAATATTTACCAATGATCGGAAATCATCACTATGAAGGTAAAGATATTTATCTTACATAAAAGTAATTATTTTTGAAAGATCTCTGACTGGCATTACACTGTGAGAATTACGACTCTGCAAAGGGTAAATCAGCGTAAACTTGGCTAGCACCAGGAAAGTTTTATTTAGGGATAATAGATTGTAACTGGTTCATTCTTCACTTGTTTTGAAGGGTTCTGTGAATGTGAATGTGATGTAATGCCAGAAGGTTAAGGTCCATTTTTTTTTTTTTTGCATAATGATACAATAGCTTGCTGTGAAAATAACTGACTCTAAGAACAGATGGTTAGTAATTTATCAACACATATGAAAAAAAAACAATTGCTAAACTTGACTTATTACCTCAAAACAAAGAGCTTGCAATCAGGCTTGAAGTACCAATTGTGCCAGCTATAATCCTATGCAGTGTGTCAGTTTTCCCTGTGCTTAGTCAACAACAGCTCCCAATACATCATGGCTGCTCTGTGGCCCCCTTTTTTGTGCCTTCTAACCCTGCAGGACATAGTTTAAAGCCATGCAGAGAGGATTTTCTTGTGCAAGAAATCTTCCTGGGTGAATCTGAAAAGACCTCAAATCTCTAACCCGCACGATTCCCCGCAAACTCATGGTTGCAGCAAATCTAAACCTCATCCCTAATCAGAACATATGAAGCAAAACTGTATATACGACTATCTTTGTGTAGTATGTATTAGTGTGTTCTCTATGTCATATATGCACTTAAGAATCGTTATAATATATTACAATATGATATACCAGCTGCAGCATATCTAAACATTCATAAAGAGAATTGTGAGTCAGAACATACTTTAAACACCCCTTCTATAGACACCTTTACCCATCCAAACTACTAATATGTGCATATGTTAAAAAGAAAAAATGCACTGAAATGGGTTCACTTTTCTAATTATGACCCCTAATATAGATTTCATACTAATTTAGTGGATAAACCTGTCCTTGAAATGGGCCACATTGTATACATATATAATATATATATAAGAGAAAAACATTGTGCTGCTTTGCTTTGTCATGCATCTGTAAAATTATAGCAGATGATCCTTGGCAATCCAACCCAGGGAATCATTTACAATGTCAGGGGACACTTATATTAATACTATATATTCACTGAACACTGTCACAAATGGTCCTTTTGAGCAATATAAATCTATTGTGTGTGACGAGTCTCAGTCTCCTATAAATGCTAGGATTCTAAGCTGCAATTTAAGAAAATTATATCAGAATTATTGAAAAGCCATACAGAGTCTCTTCTGTCATAAATCTCTACCTTCTAAAGGTTTTGTATCATGTGGATTTAATTCCATTTAGTATAGCTGATGGGAATAGAGGGGATATGGGACAACAATAGTCAGATCTTATTGCAGCTTCTACAGTAATATGAAAGGGGATGCATGGGCTCTGGGGTAGAAAAACTTTATGGCGTCTGGGTTATTTAAAATTTAAATAAATAAATATATATATTTAAATATTTATATAAATAAATATTCTACTGTTACAACTATCATTTTACCCTTTGTGAAAAACAAATATGTTGTAAATCAATTTCCTCTGCTGTCTGTATTATGAGCCATATGCTTCAAGTTCTGCCCCAGCCACTTGCCCCCCTCCATCAAGCTTGCTAGTTCTCATTCTAATTAAACAACTCTTATAAAATACTTTAACTGTGAATAATAAAAAGGATGTAAAAGCTTTTCACATGGCACAGCATTGCAGAACATTATGTACCATGACCGTACCAACAATGATTGTACTATCAAATTCACAAAATAAGTCAATAAAATGGTTTTATCTACATGGGATCTGTCGTATCTTTTCATGGGGACACATACATTTTTATTGATCCACAGAATGTCACACACTTAAACCAGAAAGCAGCATAGCAAGACTGTACTAGTTCAAAATGTTACTTACTCCACAGAAAAATGTCCTTTTATATAGTCACTCGTTAACATTGCATTTGTAGTACCTGAAATGACAGTAAACACTCCTCCGATAATAAAGTCACCTTCTTCATAAAAACCAAATTCATTACTTACATCTTTAATGTTAAGGGTACAGACCTGTGCTGAACTCTGATTGTTGTATAGGTGAAATGTCATGCACAGAACAATGGAACATGCAGAGGATACAGATGTAGGGTTAGTATTTCTACGCATGACAATAAAACTAGGAGAATATCCCTTTGAGTCTACAAGGTTTTGTAAAATGATGTATTGAAGTCAGATCATATCTATGCAGTATGTGGCAGGGCTCGGGTTTTCTCTCTCTTTTTATATTGTTACAGTGTAATAGTTATCATTCGTTGCCCTAATAATAGCCACATCAGCCTTTATCTACTTTTAGCTTTTCCTAACTTGACTTTTCCTTAAATAAAATGCATAGTTAGCTAGTAAATTTAAGGATGGTTTTTAAGCCACAACATTGAAAGCATAACAGTAACAGTACTAATAATAAATAATAATATATATATATATATATATAACTGTAAGGAACTTACCCGCCCTGCGAGCCCGCGGTGTCCCTGGGGTTCCCAGCCACAGTAACAGGCAGCATGGCCGAGGCTGCTGTCTTGCTCGCAGCTTGTCTGTCTCTACAGGCGGAGGGATCCGGATTGTTACTGACCTGCATTTGCCTTATCCTTCTGTACCTTGCTTGATTGAAATTAACCCTTGCTGTGCTGTGCTGTTTTGAATAAACCTGATTCAAGGATATCTGGAGTTGGTTGTGGTTTGTGTGCCCAGGCGCATTACAATAACATTGTAGAACATTTTTTTTATCTTACTTCTCTGTGCCCGCAATAAAGTACCAAGGGCATAACTAGACCAGGTCAGTGACCCCCTGCTTTTTTCAGAGTATGTCAAGCAGAATAATTTTTCTTTTAAGGGATTGTGTCTGCAGAATTGTGGCACTTTTCTATGAAATATGGTCCGCAGCATGTTTTCTCAAGTAAGTTACCTGTGGCTCATTCTTTCTTCCACTGACACCATTAAGAGGACAATTATTGCACTTACTAATCACCATGTCAATCTTTACTAAGATCATTCGTTCCCCAATTGAATACCAATATAAAGAGAAATTCTTCTCACTGGCCACCAATGTATGGAACCATGCCTCCCCAAGAATGGCTCTATAATCTGTCCGGTCCAGAGAATTTGGCAAAAAAAAACCCCAGTATAGTTATAAAAATTTAGAGAAGAACTTAATTCACCCATCCACCTCACCAACTGGGGCTGTTTTTTTAATAGAACAGACGGTCTGTGAATTTTTTTAAATTGTACAGAATTCCAGCTAAAATAGGTATCTGCTCCACTTTATTGACAATTTGTTTTCCCAGGTTGTAGAAGTTTTTAATAGCTGATCTCAAGGGGGCCTAAAACTTGATCCAGATTGGGGGAGACATATTTGTCGCTAAATATAAGCATTATGGGTATCTGCTGATCTTTGGTCTTGGTCTTTGTAATGCCCCAGCTGTCATATAGGACTTTGTTGTAGTATATCCTGATGACATGCTGAATATTTCCACTTTCCTTTCCTGAACATCACTAACATGCCAAGTTGGTACTCCAGAAGCTACATGAAAACTACTTGCAAAACATGAAAAGTATATCTTTGAGGTGCAATTTATTTCCTTTATGGGGTGCATTTTTATGTGTATGTTATGTTATATATACATACACGTTTTTGGGGTACATGTACATTGCCATGGATCCAGTAAAGGTCTCAGCAATCTTACATTGGTCCCAGCCCATCAATCTGAAGGTCCTGCAATGTGTTCAGATTTGTTAAATATTTTTTCTATCATATTGTTTCCTCTTCCTGACTTATTTACAAGATAGCTTTTGACCTCAAATTAGCTTACTTAAGCCATGCAAGCCTTTCACATTCTGAGTGATGTCCTTTTTTCTGCCCCGATGCATGTTCATCTGGCCATTCAGCAGCCTTTCTTTGTTGAGGACCTCTCTTAGGAGAGCATTTTTCTCTCAGTAATCTGGATTACTGGAATGGTTGCCCCTTGTACTTTTTGCTCCTGGAAGTTTTTGCCTGTCAAAGTATGACATTGCAAAACCAGAGATTTTTGCCATAGCATGGGCCTTTGTGGGTTGGAGACATTGGAGGGGATCCTTTATTCTTTTATGGTCTTCATAGACCATGAAAACCTTTAGTACATTGAGGGTGCTAAGCATTTAAAACCACACAGGGCTCTTTTTTTTTAATGTTTGATGTCTCCATCATCTTCAGAGTCAAAGAACACAAAAGTCAATACACTTTTGAGATATTTCAGTGAATCTGTGTCCCACCCTGACATTAACCTGGGGACAGTTTTGTCACTTCATAGTATCATATCTGCGATTTCCCCAGATGGGCTATTTCTAGGCCCTGTCATTCTTTTGTCACCTCATCAGTCAGAATCCCCATCCGGCAAACCTCCGATCATTTGTTTGTCCCTATGGCTACCAGTCCTACAACAGTTCTATTTCAAGGTTATTGGTCACCCTGGGGAAAGAAAAATACTGGTGTTGTTGTTTGGTGACACTTTATTTTCCATGGCACATGTCAGGGTCTGTCAGGTCTGCGAACAAGTCTCCTGCAACTTCACCCATACACATTCCCAAGGAGCTTTGAACCCACATTGCCATAGTTGTTTAACTAGTCAAGTCCTCTAGATACACTGTCATTTGAGTTGTTGTAGATAGCTTCAGTAAGATGGCTCACACATTAAGGAATGTTGAGTAAAATGTTCCTAAGAGGTAAGAGTTAAGGATATAAAAGGGCTTAGATTAAGGAATACATATGTGTGTGTGTGTGTGTGTGTGTGTGTAATCTCTGAAGGCACAATTATTTTCTTATACATATTTATATATATTCTATGGAAATGTTTAATATTCTTGGGATCTAGATCACCCCAATTATCTCTGGCAGAGTGATCATTTATTTTGCAAAGTGAAAAACCACAATTGCTATTTTGTCAATCCCAATATATTCAGTGACAACCATTCCAATGGCACAGTGTTATTTCACGGTACTAGAGAATGTGAATACTGTAGAAGCCATGGCTAAAGCACTGCACATTATGAATGTACTGCTTAAAGGAAAATCTGATAAAAAGTAACATATATGTATATGTATTATAATATAAACATAAGGTAGAGCATGCTGTACCTGTTTGCTTTGTAAAAAAAAAGACTATCTGGTTCCATTGGTCATAATATTATCATGATATGAACTTCTGGTGCCTTGCTTCTGTATCCTCAAGGTGGTCTGGCATACTCAAATAACCCCCAAATAGCATTGGCCCATTTAGAAAAAGCTTAGATTGGCCCATTTGAAATGTTGTTAGAATATTTGTAAAAAGCACTTCAGAATATGCATTATCTACAGTATATAAATTGTAAAATGTAATTATTAATGCAGAATCATTATACTATTTGCTGGATGGCAGCACAGTTTTAAAGGGATTTTTGTACTGAAAACAGTCACAAAAACCACCTGGTAATCTTTACTGAAATCATAAAGCTATACTCCACACATGTACAATCCCCCTGCCTACCATATGCGCTCAGCCTAAGAATGCTGAAGGTAATGTTTTTTGCTTCATTAAAACTGTTCAGTATTGTCCTTACTGTGAAAGCCAGGTAAAGTGATTAAGGACAATTCCTTACTGCGGGCAGCAGGTAAAGTGAATAAGTCCACAAGACAGGAGGACACCATCCATGGCAGAGATTCGCAGAGGTTGTGATAAGGGCTCCATAGGCCCTTGAGAAGAATGACTGAAATGATATTTGAAGCTGCCCTGGAGTAAATTAAGGCCTTAAGGGCAAGTGTGGAGTTGTTTTGGTGAAGCTTGATGGCTATGGAGGGTGACTGAAGGGCAGAGAGGAGTGACCTAGCATGCCCCCTCAAAGCGTGCTAGGCACTGAAATTTCCTGGCCTCTGTGGGCAAGATTGAATAACGTGTCCCTTCTGTTTGCAGTAAAGGCAGAGATCAGAAGAGAGACGCTGGGTCTTGAGATAGCCTTGATCGACCTAGCTGCATAGGTTCTTAAAAGAAGGGGTTCAAAGGAGAGGCTGGAGTTTGCAGAGGCCACTGAAAGGATGGTGCCAGTTGCGGAACAAAGACCTTATGCGAGCGAGATTTCTCCTGGAAACATTCTTGAAATTGAATGTCTTTCCGGATGGCTAAGGAGATCAGATCATCCAGAGAGGGGGGAATCTCCCGAACGGCCAACTCATCCTTAATGCAGTCAGAGATGCCCTGATATAAGGTAGTGTGGAGTGCCTCAATATTTCAGGCGAGCTCGGCCACAAAAGTACGAAACTTAACCCACAGTAAGAGACCCTTGACAGAGAAGCAGAAGCATGCTGGCTGCTGGGGAAGCGCGCACAGGTGGGTCAAAAACTCTTATAAAGAGGTTCAGGAAAGACATGAAAATTATTTCAAGGGGTTCCCCGTGTTAAAACAATATAGAAAGTCTAATCTAGAATTTCTTTACAGTAATCATCTGTTGGCCAAAGTTTATAACACAGGGGCAACAAGCACTCATAAATGCTGCATGTAGGTTGCATCAATGCTGCTGCCTTCTGCTGCCTGTCATTTAAGGGATAAAAATAGATACAATACCCCCCCCCCCCCCCCGCAGTATTCCCGGTGTAACTCGGGGTGGAATTTACCTGCAAAAAGCCGTATTCTAAAGTCACACTTGGGATCACGTTTAACTAAAAAAAAACACATTTACTTTGTTCCGTTGCTGTCCCCCGGAGTCCTGCTGGTCCATTGAGGTCCTGGGGATGCGTCCTTCCTCCTTGATCTCCAGCCGCGAAGTGCAGAGATGACATCTACGGGTTCTCCCGGTGACATTTGATATTATATATGCTACTGTACACTTATATTACATGTTTAAATATATTTCTTTTCTTTTTTTAACAGATTTTTGTGATTTGGTATTTAAAGTTTATTATTACATTTACTAAGTATCAGTGATGTATGCCTAAGAATTACAGCCTACAATGAAAAATGAACATGCCTATTACTACCTGGCAAGGCCTTTGAGTTTTTTGTAAGTGGTTCTGTCCGATTTTACCTCCCTAATAGGATCCAGCATACCTGAATTGGATTTCCTAAAAACTAATTTGCTATTATTTGGCAAATATTTACAGTTCAGACTCCATTCCAGGTATGCTGGATCACCCAGGTTTACCCATGATAGTCTATCTTCTCCAGTCAAAGATCTTTGTTAAAACAGACCCAATGTGTTGTGTGAAACTTTTTAAATCTTTTGTAAATTAGCCTCATTATAATTTCTTACAGGTTGGATTTAGTTTATTGTGGAACACATAATGACAGAGTCACTTTGGATAGATAAAATGAATATTTCTAGAGTTGTATTTAGCTGTATAACAAGATATGTGCTCAGTATATGCTCTTTTGACTTGTAATGTATATTTAAGTGCAAGAAGCTCAGAAAGGCTATTCATACATTTATATATTGTAGAGCACACAAAGAATTGTTCCCATTTACCCAGTTTAGAGGAATTAAATGACTTTCTAGAAATAAAAAGGTTTAACCTAGAATTACAACCATAATCTGGGTGGTCACGAAAAGAAGAGTGGCAAATGTGCATCCCCACATCCATTTCCTAAACTAGACCAGGCCATGT
The DNA here is from genome assembly GCF_032062135.1 of Pyxicephalus adspersus. Classification (NCBI taxonomy): domain Eukaryota; kingdom Metazoa; phylum Chordata; class Amphibia; order Anura; family Pyxicephalidae; genus Pyxicephalus; species Pyxicephalus adspersus. The sequence continues at coordinate 152,702,012 of NC_092860.1, read as the reverse complement.
GTCGTTCAACGTTGTGGAGTTTCGACTAAAGGGGTACCAGTGAAGACATAAATAAAGAAATTTAGCCCAGAAGTAAGAGGTTGGTTTGGATGGGGGTAATGCAGGTTCTATTCTTTAAGGCAACTTAGTGCCTTTGTCTTCTGTTTTCACCCGTTATAGAGAAGAATTCTTCCTTTTGTTCTTAGGAAAACTCTAAAAGTTTTTAACATTCATGGCTATGGTCACCAGCGATCATATGCAACTAGGACAGCAAGAAAAAAAGAAAATATAAACTATAAAATAAAAATAGTGACCTTCATAAAATCAAGGTTTTGTGAATTTATGATATGGGGGCATCTAAAGTTAGACTACAAATGAAACATAGTGATTTATTTATTGTTAATTGTCTCTAACTATGGGAAGGCAGTTCTTGTGTATTTTCTTGTCTTGGAAAACCTAATTCAGGAAAAGCTTAAAGTAGATTGAAGATGACATGTCAGTATTGAGGACAATAAGAAACAGCTTAAGCTAAACCATATATAAGGAGAGAGGAGAGATAATAGCACTGTCATATACTGTGGAGATGTAACAGATTCATGTGCAGTATATCACAGGATAATGTAATTGGTTTGGGATCTTCTCCATCATGCAATTCTCCCTGCATTCTATTGTTATGAAGATTACAACTTTAGCTGCCTCAGCTGTATCTTCAATACATGTAGTTCACATCTACTGGATCATTCTCTGGATGACATTTTGCATATCCAAAGTTCAGAGCTCAGCATTATTCTGTAGCCTCCAGATTAAAGATGTAGATGAAGATTTTGGTTTTTATCAAGAAGGTAATTTTATCATTGGAGGAGTGTTCACAATACGTGCAGGTACTACAAATCTCAAAATAACAAAATCATATATGAAAATGTTCGACTCTATGGAGTAAGTAGCATTTTGCACTAATACTCTCATGTCTGTCTTTTGCCAATCCACTACACGTGCGGTTTACGATGAGCTAGGTTGTTAAATAATAGTTATTACATTGTAAGGCGATCTGTCCCCAAGAGTAGAGAAATTGGATATGTTTCAGTTCCCTGGTAAAGTAAAAATGTAATTTATTCATTGGGCCTGATTTATTAAAGATCTCCAAGGCTGGAGAGGATACACATTCATCAGTAAAGCTGAGTGATTCACCAAACCTGCAATGGTCCAGGATTCAAAACATTTCCTAGAAAAATGTAAATTATGAAGAAATCCATTTCAGGTTTACTGGATCACCCAGCTTCACTGATGAAAATGCATTCTCTCCAGCCTTGGAGATCTTTAATGAATCAGGCGAATTGTGAGAGCTGTGGGCTGCAATTTCTAAAATGTACATGCATTACTTTTGCATTTATTTAAAGGGACAGTCCAATGCGATTCACTGTGCAGAAATGTAGTGCATGGCGCTCTTTTGATGCAAAGTACAGACATGTTTCTAGACATAGCACAGTGCTGTGTGTATTGCTAGATATAGCACAGAAATATAATGATGCACTACAAAACCAAGCAGGCATAACCGTGTATATGCATTCCTCTGCAGCTCCTTTACTTACATGGGCAGCCCAATACACCAAATGACACAGAAATGTAATGAAGACCTGCTGCAGCACTAAAAACACAGCTTACAATGAATCCATGGCAGTGCATTACCATACATTGTGCTGCACTATGCTGGTAAGGTGCAATGAATGGCTACCCAGAAACATTTTATATGCATTTCTGCATTGAAAAGTGTGCTGACAAATCTACTATGACTTATCCAGAAGGCTTATAAAGTTTGGATGATATGGCAAAAAAAAATCATTATAAGGATTCATTCTCTAGGAATTTGGGGTTAGAAAAAAGCATTGTTAGAAATCAATGTTTTCCTGCTGAACATAGAATGATGCTTACTGTTTATAGTAAAAAAACATGTTAAAAGTTAAAAAAAAAAAAACAGGTGCTATATGTATGGTTTACACAGGGAATGCTGGGACTTGTAGTTGTTTGCTGACTGGATGCTATAAATTAACAAAACCTCATAATCTAATAAATTATATTATGCAGTCAGGTTAGCTGCCAGGTTAGCTGCTCATGCTGAGATTTCCTATTCACACTATATGCAATAAAATGTAGCTAATAAAATCATTGAACTCAATTAAGGATCTGCAAGACATTAATGGTGATTTTAATTCTCTGCTCCACACCTACACTGCATTTTTATTTCCAGATATGTTTCAAATCTCTGAGCGCTAATTATTGTTCTGTGTTGACTGTAAAAACAAAAATCCCTATTACTCCCATCCACCCAGTCCCTGCATTTGGATCAGGAGTGGACAGACACTTGTGGTTGTGATTTCATAGATCTTTTATGTATAGAATAGGGTGGCCGTGTAATTTGAGGCTTGCAGTTCCTAAACAGTTTCTTTCTCTAATCTCTGGCTTCATTGTAGAACAAAAAGTCCCAGCATGTTGCCTCTGTAGCAAGGGCATAATGGCATGGCGGAGCATGGTGCTTCATAGGAACACACTTTCTAAACCTGCAGAGTAAAATGACATATGTGCCAGGCTCTCTGTGTAATGTAGATGGCGGCAGGTAATGTTGGGTCTTATAGTTCCTCAAACAAAACATTTCCCAATCCCCAGTTTTTTACTGTAGCCACAAAAACACCTTGTTAGCCTTTTCCATGCAAAGTATAGCATCTGGGTGGCATGGCTTTCAGAGATATGTGCAGCAAGAATTTGGATTTTTAAGGCATAGCTAACAATGACCCATAGTATAAACGTGGATGCCCTTCCTTCCACTATAGTACCCTCATTATTACTCCTGCCCTTATAGTGCCCTCGTTATTACTCCTGCCCTTATAGTGCCCTCGTTATTACTCCTGCCCTTATAGTACCCCGTTATTACTCCTGCCCTTATAGTACCCCGTTATTACTCCTGCCCTTATAGTACCCTCATTATTACTCCTGCCCTATAGTACCCTCATTATTACTCCTGCCCTTATAGTCCCCCGTGTAATTGTGCTTTCCCTTATAGTGCCCTCATTATAATAGTTCCTCCTGTAGAGCTGTCTCCAATTTTGTGCTTTCCCTTATTAAAGTACCCTCTTTTTTTAGCATTCCCCATCATGGTGCTTGCCCAGCATAATAGTTCTTCTCTTTATTATTATAGCCCCTGATCGTGTCCCTAATTCCCCCACTCCCCTTCAGAAAAAACTACAGATTTGCTTGGATTTTGAAAATGCAGTCATTATTTTCTTTTATTTCATGGGAAATCTTTGCCTTTGCAGTGATGATTTCCGATCAATCTTAAACATTTTGGTTTTTCGTTTTGCTATACATGAAATTAATCAGAATGCTGAAATTTTACCCAATATTACATTGGGTTATCATATCACCGATTCATCTTTAGATGCCAGTTTGGCTGTAAAAAATGTTCTACGGATTTTATCTGGGCCACAGAACACAGTCCCCAATTACTTGTGCGAAGAAGCCAAATTGTTGGGTTTTATTGGAGACCATTTTTCAGTGACAACAATTCCAATGGCACAACTACTGGGGCTCTATAGATATACACAGGTAGGTACCTTGTCTATATATCCCCATAACATTTTTAATTTGTCTCAAGGCATAGTCAATCCATACTGCACTATACAATAAAGAACAAAAAGCATCACTCCATCCAAGTTAAAGTTTATCTGATTATCCACTGTTAAAAATTCATGTCAATCACAATGAGCTGTGATACAAAGATGGTAGAAATCAGTATGACAATAGCATAACAATCTATGGTAATTGGTTAATAATTGTCTAGTTTTCCTTCAAAGGGATTTACCCCAACTTCCTATTTTGTCTGGGAAATTTAGTATGTTTGTTCATTCAGTATGTTCGTACTCCATTAGGTGCATGGATACTTCTGTCCCAAAAATGTTTTATATATTGGCAATTTTAAAAAATAAATTGAGGTTAAGGTTCAGGAGGGCCCAAAAAATCACAAGATCTGCATCCCCTTCATTAGGGTCATGCATAGACACAATTGGTATTATTAATAAAATATACAGGTAGTCCCCGGGTTACATACGAGATAGGGGCTGTAGGTTTGTTCTTAAATTGAATTTGTATGTAAGTCGGAACAGGTACAATATTTTAATAAATGCAATTAGGACCGATGTTTGTCGCAATATATTATTAGGGAGCATGGTGTCAATTACTGTATAAAATCCTCACTGTGAGTTAATCACAAAAAAAACAAAAAAAAATTCTTTATGAAGCCATTAAGCTGTGCTTTGAAATGCCTCAAAGATATGCCTCTAGCAAGAGCTATAGATAAGTATAAAATATGTGAACTAGATGAAATTTGAGTCAAACATTTGATTTGTAGGTTGAATTTAGGCAAATGAAACATTGATTTTGAGATAATTTTTTTTTTGTTCTCTGAGCATATCTGAGAGATGTGCCACAATGTGAAAACTATAAAATATTTTTTTTTCAAAAAAAAATTAATGATTATATTGAGGAAATACCCATTGTTCTTTTATTGTGGGCCCCCAAACTTAGTATTGTCGCCAAAATTGCTAAGGGGACCTAAATGCGTATTTCTCCTATTTCCTCCTTTAACTTTTAAATTAAAAATTAGTTTTAGCTGTATTAGACAAAACACATTTATGTATACATCAAGGGGTTCATTAGCATTGGAATGTTATTTATTAGAATCCAAAAAATTGCAGATTTTTGTCCTAAAGAAATATTTCTGTAAATGTGACATTTTTACACTTATTCACAATTTCACTGCATAAAAACTTAATGTAGTTGAACAAACTGGAAGAACAGTTGAAGATTCAATACAATATAAATTATAGTGACATGGTTGTGGAATGTGCTAACAATGTAATGTGTAATGTTTTCTTTAATTTACAATAAATAAATTACCAGTGTGGGAGCTCCCCCTAATACTAGATTTTTTTACAGGCTTGGAATAAGAATGCCATAGGCCAGAGACATTCTCGCTCATCCCTAGTCCTCTAGAACCTGACTTGACAAAAAAGGAAGTGAGCGAAATGAACCCCCCTTCCCCTTACCAAAAACAAATCCTGCCTTACCCCCACCAGTGTCAAGGGCCAATGGTATTGGGGAGGGCTTCATCCCATGTGACTCCTGTGTAGTTGAGGTCTTCTGGGGAGAATATTGGGATCTAGAAGCCTCCTTTATTATTAATAATATTAATAATATTAATTAACACAATTTTTATAGCGCCAACATATTACGTAGTACTGTACATTAAATAGGGGTTGCAAATGACAGACAAATACAGACAGTGATATAGGAGGGGAGGACCCTGCCCCGAAGAGCTTACAATCTAGTAGGTGGGGGAATTTCACACACAATAGGATGGGAGATATGTAGTGGTGGGAAGTAGTGA
>NC_092860.1:152659282-152695869 GCF_032062135.1 Pyxicephalus adspersus | reverse complement strand
TATCCAGGTAGAGTTTCAGGAATCGGTCAGACATCCATGATGAGATGGCTGACAGGCAGCATGAGACCTTATCCAGGACTGAGGGAGACAGGTCATATAGATTTGAGTGTCATCGGCATACAGATGGTACTGTAAGCCAAGGGAGGATATAAGACTACCGAAAGAAAAGGTGTACAGAGAAAAGAGATCCGGTCCAAGGACTGACCCCTTGTATTAGAATGGCGTGATCAACAGTGTCAGAGGAAAGATCAAGGAGAAGGAGCAGGGAAAAGTTGCCTTGAGACTTAGCTCTGATGAGGTCATTAGCCACTTTAGTAGGGGCTGTTTCAGTATCTTTTAGTAAGGGCTCCTTCAATAAGAAGCTTTCTGCTATCCAGCCTCTCTCCCTAGAGAATGACTACAAGAGTACATAGTATCCCTTACCCATTTCCAGACAAAGTTATATCAGCCCTGGAAATACTAGGATTGTACTTTTTTAACAAATAATTGCCTTTTCAGGGACCAGAGATGTTCAAGAGAGTACTTGTCATTTTGTAGGACAAGTCTTGCAAGGGTTTAGCTGGGGACTGCCCCATTTGTTGGACCATCAGAGCCAGTCTTGTAAGGATTGATTGTGGAGGATTCTATTTGGATATCACTGGTTTCTGCAAAGGCAATGATTCATTAAAAAAAACAATAAAGAAATTTACTCATTCTCCATGTTAAGGAGACAAACGTCCCTCTCCCTAAAGGATGATCATTGCCACCATTGGGTACAGGGGATATGGTTTTGCAAAAGAGGGGGGGGCTACATGTTTTTAGAAAGCAGGATTCCAGGGAACCATGGAGGAAAACTTGCTTGCTGCCTCCATTTCTTATCCAAGTCTAACTAAACTGGTTTTATTATTGGAAAAAACCCACACTATTGTTTTATTTGTATACTTTAAAATAAAATAAACACTACATACTTAACACAATCCTTCAATCATAAATGTACACTGCTATAAATGTTAACCATTTATTTCAATCATTTTATTCTTTGAAACTACAACTATCTTCATAGCCCATTGTCATATGATTTTGGTGCAGTAAAATTTGTAAATGTGTGAAAATGTCATATTTACAGAATTCCTTCATTTCAAAAAGCAACTATTCATATATTTTAACATTCATTTTTACCAGCATCCATTGTGATTCAATCTCACCAGGTTAAATAAACCTATTGATTAACCCTTACTATGAATTAGCCGAAACGTTAAATCCAAATTTGGGCAAATCAAATTAAATTTTGGGTGACTATTCCTTGAATCGAATTTCTACACATTTGTAGCAAAGGGGTATCACTCCTCTTCTATGTGATTACAGTCCACATGTCTGTTAGAATTACTGAAAGCTTTGGAAGAACCTCTGATTTATGTGCGAATCCACCCCAATACTATCCCTGATAATTTCATGTTGTCTGGTATTCAAGAAACTAAAGTGCTACACACCCACAGACCTTCTTGCTAGTTTGATACCAGCCCTTAATTTTTGTGTTAAACAAATCAAAAGGTGGACAAATAGTACAATGAAGCTCTTTTCATTTAAAGAACATATAATACGTGAATTCTTGATATTGTAATGTAAATCTTGCTAGAAGCCATTTTTGTCACGTGATATTTGCTTGTTTTATATACATTTTTTCCACCTGGTAAAAAATAAAAAAATAACCTGTAATGATGCCTAAAATAAGAAACTTACATCCTTTTTCTATTTTACAGATCAGTTACGGAGCTACAGACTACTCTCTTACCAATAGGAATCTTTATCCTCATGTTTTCCGGACAGTTCAGAATGACTACGTTCATTATTTCGCTATTATTGAGCTGTTGAAGCATTTTGGTTGGACATGGGTTGGAATGTTCACAACAGATGACGATGCTGGAGATAATGAAAGAGAAATTCTAACAAAGTACATGAGTAGTCATGGGATTTGTGTTGAGTTTACAATTTCACTCAGTGTGAACACTTTTAATGATAATATGTTAGAGAAAACAATAGATGAATTTTCTAATGTTATAAGGAAGTCCACTTCTAAAGTCATTGTAGTATGTGGATCTTATGTTTATATTAATGTAGTTTTTGTTCTTTATAATGATTTTATATATGATAAAACGTTTATTTTTCCTCCTGTTTGGGTTTCCAGCTCTTCAGTATATATATTGCCAATAGCTGGACTTAACGGAAGCTTAGCTTTGGAACTTTCCCCTTTATTTCTACCAAATAAAGATAATTTCTTTCATGATATCAACAAGATGAATAGTACAAATAATTCATCAGGTTCTCAATATTTTTTATCGCTTGCAAAGTGCTTGTCTGCCAACAAGGCAAAGAAGAACATTCTATGTATAACGATGAAAGATGGTTTCCCACAAGGAGATAAATTTCCAAATCTAGACAGTTATCTGAACCAAGGTGTTGCACCAAGAATTTATTATGCAGTAGAAGCCTTGGCTAAAGCACTTCACAATACACTCCTATTAGGAAAATCTGATGGTAAACATCCTTATAATAAACATCAGGTAGAATGCATAACGTACCTGGGATTCATAAAAATGTATAGGATTGCATGTATTCAATTCCTGCCCTGGTGTTGATTTACTAAAAAAGCAGATAATGCTTAACCTCCCTAGCGTTAACCCCGCGTGTGACTCGGGGTAGAAAAAAGTTGCTAAAAGTTTTGACCCTGAGTCACACTCGGGGTTGGAACACCTATGGAAGGTTAGTAAATATAGCGATTACCTGATTCATCGGAGTCCTGCGCCGTCCAGGGCCGTGATCTCCGTCTTCTTTCTTCTTCCTGCATCCGATGAGTCACCGGGGAGTTCCCGGTGACGTCGGTGCGTGTACGTCCCGGCCGGGAGGGGAGGGAAATTCAAAATCCATTTGTATTGCATTCAATACAAAATAACTGTATTGAATGCAATACAGTGGATTTTTATGTGTAAAAGCAGTACATTGTTTTCAAGAACATTTATTTTAGAGTATATATATTAGTATAAGTGTAATGTGTATTTTTTTTTTTTTTAAATTAAAAAAATTAAAACATTTTTTTTAAATATATAGATTTTTTATTTTATTCCATTTATTGTTTTTAAATGATTTTGCGTTTCAAACTTTATTATACTCATACTATTATATTATACTTTAAAATAAATTTTCATGAAAAGCAATGTACCGCTTTTATATAAAACCAGAAAGAAATAAACTGCTAGGGAGGTTAAATAGAGTGAAGCTGTGTACAATCTGATTCTCCCTATGGCGGGTGTTGAGAGGTTTTTTTATTCTATTTTACATCTAAAAGCAACGCTGCTATCTGACATTTCTGGCTGTGGTATATAGTTTGCCCCCATGCATGGTGCTATTGTTCTGCATACTAGTTCTATAGTGATAATGTGTTGAATATAACCTCAAAGTGGTTTTTGAACAATCAAATGGCTTACATAGGGTAAAGATAGGATTTGAGGTTATCGTACACAAGGTTGCTTAAAGTGCATGCCAGCAGCAAATGTGGGATTTTCAAGAGTGCTGCACTAGATGGTGTGTGTGACCAGAAACTAGTAGGAATTTAAAGGACATGGGTATAAAAAAATTAATCTATTTACTGTATACATGGCACACATAGCCTAGCCCTTGCACTCAAAAACCTGTTTTAGTTACTGTATAACAGCTGAAAGTCTCACAAACACCTAAGCACAAAGGATCATTTTTTCAAAAATTTAAATTGTTCTATTAAATATGCTTTATGCACTAATACCATTGATGGGGTACAGGGGTAATTAGCATGTAACGCATGGAGCAGGGGTCAGTAGTATTTAGGATAAAGTGCAGGGGCTAGCCATCAATATCGTAGTATGTAATTACTATGTAACATAGAGCTCAGAGGTCCAAAGTGGGTAGTGTAATGTGCAGAGGACACAATGTATAACTCAGAGCACAAGTTGCACACCCCAAAGGCTGGCACTGTATATGGGACTGAATACAGCTCTGTACACTCACACCCATACCCTACCATACAACGTTTACTTACATAAACGAGCATCCAAAAACGTCTTCACTATCATTAAGTAGGAAAACAACTGTATTCTCTTGAATTATTTGTTCCTCCTTGCAGGTTTCATTTTAACAGTTTAACCTGTATGTTTCTCCTATATTTATTTAAAAGCTGTATAATCTACTAAAAGAAATGAAATACTCATTTGATTCAGCTGAGCCAATGCCATTTTTTAATGAATACGGAGAATTTGTTTATCACTACAGAATAACTAATTGGGTAATTGAAGATAATGGTACTGTGCACTACAATGATGTGGGAAACTTTACACCCTGGGCTCCAGAAGATAAGAAGCTTTACATCAACCCAAAAGCCATAACATGGAAATTTACAAATAAGGTGAGACAATATTTATTTTAGTCAAGTATTGTAGTCAATAGGCGAAAATTCAAAAAAGAAAAAAAAAAGGAATCCAGAGTGTCTTTACACCCAGAAGATGTCAATCAGAAATTATTCAGTATTAGGCCCTCAAATATTCTAAACAAAGGGATGTTTTATTGTTTTTAGAATTTGAAAAGTTTAACCACCTGGGCGGGTTGCCCGACCTTGGTTTGGGGTAAGTAAGCTTGCTACTATCGTTTACCTCGAATCAAGGTCGGGGTAGCTAAAAATATAAACAAGCGTTACAGTGCAATCCAATTGTCATACAACATGACAATCCGATTACAACTGAAAAAAAATACTTACCTTGATCCCGCAGCTCCTCCGGACACGTCTGTCCTCTTCTGTCTTCTCCCGGCGAGTTCAGTGACGATGTCCTGGGTTTCTCCTGGGTGTAGGTGGAGGCGGGGAGCGAAACTCAAATCACTTTGCATTGAACTCAATACAAAAAAGCTCTATTGAGTCCAATACAAAGAAATCTTTATAATGATTGTGTGTTTCAAACTTTTTTTATATTCATGATAACTACTAGAACCCTGTTCGGACATATTTCTGTAAATTACAGGTCTACAATTTAAAAAAAAAAAATTTCATGAAAAACAGTGTACCGCTTTTGGTACAGAAATCTAGACATCAGTGAAACCCCCAGGTGGTTAAGAGGACCAACAGATAAGTAATAGTAAAATGCCCTTGCATCAGTGGTCAGCTGGGTGAAAAATATCTCATAGTTGTAGCTAGTAGAAGTACAAAACTGATGAAGTGGGATGAGGAAATATGCCCACTATTGGTGGCTCGAATAGTGCCTTTTGGTATCAGTGGAAAGAAAAGGGTTCTAATATCGATGACAGTAAGAGAAAAAGTTGAAAATCGATGGTGTTCCTGGAAGGAATTGTGGCCAATTATTGAAATCAGTGGAAGAGACAATCTAGAAGCAGAGAATATAACGGGGTATTAAGGCTTTAAAGTAATGGTAACAGAGACGGTTGATCCAGGGAAAATCGGATTGCCTCATGGAATCAAGAAGGATTTTTTTTCTCTGTTTTATATGAGTTAGTGTATTTACCAAGGAGTTCCGTTGCATCCATATCCCATGATTTGATAGATGATCACATTGGGTCTTGGAGAGGTAAGGTTTAGTAAATAATGCAGGTTCTCCCAAAATAGTCTGTCTTCTCCAGTCTTGGAGTAATATATGTAAAAGAATTACCCAAGAAGGAACTAACACAATAGTGCTCATTTGCCTATCCAAGCATATCTACTTAATTAAATAATTATTAAATCAATAAAACTCCCATAGATTAACAGTAACTACTAAAAATGTTTATTTAGTAAACTTCTTATCATGTTATTTTTTAACATCGTTGTACTTGTTACATTTTTAGGTTTTGGTATCTCGATGCTCAGGACCCTGCTTGCCTGGTAGCAGAAAAAAGTTTGGATCTTCAATTTATAAATGCTGCTATGAGTGTGTCACATGTCCCGAAGGGGAGATATCCAACACATCTGGTATATATTTTCTTCTGAGTTTATATTTTCTGCTGAGTTGTGTAGTAATAACTAGAGACAAGCAATTTCTCCTTCAGTGATCTAGAGAATCTAAACCCACAATTCACCTTGTAAATTGAATGATTAGTCATAAGTTGCCAGAACTGGGTCAACTGTATGTATGTCCTTTAGGTATTTGACTAACTAGACTGGTTTGTTTAATAAATAGTAAATCAAAATAAAACACCTTACCACCAAGAATGGTCATTCACTGAACATCTAATTCAGAGCAAAGAGATCTACTTTATACATAAGTTAAACAATTTACCTAGAGGACATATAGGATCAATGGCCCAATACCAGCTGAGAGTCACAAGTATGCAACCAACATTAGGACGGGCAACTTCAAGCTTCTGTAGAAATGGTGGGTTGGTTCAGATCACCATATTGAAGAGTAATGTGCGGGTAAGGGTGTCAGATCTGCCCCTTTTTGAATTTAGCCATCAATGGTAAGTATTTTAATATGTACACTATTTAAAGTATTACGTTTAATCTCCATACAAAATTTTTATTTTTCAGCGTTATCAGTTCATCACTATAGGACATGCAAGTTTTATTTTTAGATTCTGTAAATCCAAAAAATACTTGGTATTTCATGTGGAGATTTTGGTAGGGTTTCACTCAGAATCTATCTTCGTGTTGTAAGCTAAAGTTATTTTAACTTTTGATTGTCTTATCCATCTTTGTTTTGCTGATGGACAAATAAATCTAACACTTTTCCTAACTGTATAATTTGCAGAATGCAACCGACGATATTTAGCTAGGGTATTGTTGGTCAAGTAGGAAACCCCAGCATTTTCTGGATGATTTTTGGCAGCCAAATTAGACTAGTTTTAGGAAAAGTCTAATTTTCTATAGCTTTTTTTCCAGAGTAACAGGTTTAGGGTGACCAAACTGTTATACTTACCAAACTTTATAGAAATAGTAGCGGCACTGTCTAGCCCCATACAGTCCTTTCCTCTCATCTGGCATTCTCTGCTCTCTGACTATGAGCTTAATATTCACCAAAATAGCAGATTGTTTAGGTACATGAATCAGTGCGGCACTATTTCCTATGGCTGGTCAGGCAAATGTTTGCACCTCTCTGGCTAGTTGCCCACTCTGCCAGCACAGTGCTGTTGTAGTTGGCAAACATATAGGTTAGAACTACATAAAGACTCTACATTTTAATGGTTTCACAAAAGTAATCTGTGCACATGAAATAACTTTGATTAATACATAAAAGGTATGTTTTACTTTATTTTCCAATGTGTTATAAGATCCAATTGCATTAGAAAATGTTCAATACTCATATTATTCTCATTGACGTTTCTCTGCATTAAAAATTGTATTATTCATAATTCATCCAGACACAATAACATGCCTTTATCTTATAATACCTGCAGACAGTGAAAACTGCATGAAATGTGCTGATGAAGAATGGCCAAATGAGAGGAAGGATCGATGTATCCCTAAAATAGTGGAATATCTATCTTACACTGATGACAATATTTCTTTGGTATTCTCAGCTGTTTCTATTTACTGTTGACTTCTAACTGGGATAATATTGGGGATTTTTGTTCATTACCAGGACACACCTATTGTTAAAGCGAATAACTGAAACCTGAGCTAGCTTCTCCTGGTCTCCATCATGCTGAGCTTCCTCTGTGTCTTCTTGTTCCTTGGCCCTCCATTAGATGTAACGTGCATGCTGCGTGTAACGTCAATGGGTGTCATCTTCTCAGTGGCTATTTCTGCTCTACTTGCCAAAAGTATCATGGTTTATATTGCCTTCAAATCCATTAAACCTGAAAGTTTCTGGAGGAAAATGATGGGAGCCAGATTAACCAACTCTATAATGTATTCATCTTTGCTGGTGCAAGTAATAATCTGTGTCACATGGCTTTCTTTTTATCCCCCCTTCCAGGATCAAGACACCTATTCTTATCAAGGAAAGATCATCATTCAGTGTAATGAGGGTTCAGTTATCGGCTTCTACTCTGCCCTGGGTTATATGGGACTTCTGGCAGCTGTGAGCTTCATTTCAGCTTTCTTGTCCAGGAAAATACCAGACAGTTTTAATGAGGCCAAGTACATCACCTTCAGCATGCTGGTGTTCTGCAGTGTGTGGATTGCCATGATCCCGGCCTATCTGAGCACCAGAGGAAAATACATGGTGGCCGTACAGATTTTTGCCATTATGGCATCAAGTATTGGACTTCTTAGTTGCATATTTTTTCCAAAATGCTACATACTCCTATTCAGACCTGACTTGAATACAAAAAAAGCTTTGCTAGAAGGCAGAGTGAAATAACTTTTTTTCTAAATGGATATTTGCATTTTATCAAAAAACATACCATCTTGTAATAATCTATGTAATAATATTATGTTTTTTAATAAGACAATTAGGCAAAGTAGTTCCACTAGTACTAATCTTCAACATTATGTATTTACAGTATATTTATGGTAGATGTAATATGAGTTTTATAAAATGTACATATGTAGTTTGGCTGGCTATGATAGTAAATAATGGTGGTTTGGGATATTTAAAATGATGCACACTAACATTTCGTGTAACTGATACAAAAAACAGAACAGAAAGAAAATAAAAAATATGCTTATTGGTTTTCTGTGAGTGCATGTTATACACTTTTATAAAATCCCTGCATAAACATCTAACTTCCTAACAAAATAATTTTGGCATTAGCCATCTACTTCCAGGCTGATGACTTAAAGCGGACCTAAACCAAAATCATTACTTTACATAAAAGGGTAGACAACCTTGTATATAAAGTACAAACACTATTCTTTTTTAACTGCAACATAATTTAAAAAAAAAAGGGTGAAGCCCCTTCCATTCTGGTCTTCGAAGACTTTTCCAGCGTGACGGAGGGGTCTGTGGAATTAAAGGTAAGGTGTGATTTTTTGATTTTCAGTTTAGTTTCTGTAAGGCTCTGGTCAGTACCAGTATTTTCCAGACACCAGTCCCCCAATTTAACTCCCCAGTCCTCACCTATAGCAGCCCCCACTCGGGCCTCGATAGACTGGTTGCGCCTCTCAGCACTCAGTTGCCCCCTAGACTTGATGCGCAAGGGATGGTGTCTGGGGATAGGCCAGCAGAGGACCAGGAGCTCACCGATACACAGTACAGAATTACCAGGGAATCCAGAAACAAGAAGTCAAACACAGGAGATGAGTCCACCAAACCAGGTACAAAGGAAAAGGCACAGGCAGAGTCGGGGTCACAGGCAAAGGTCGGTCCAGGCTGAGTTCAAACGGAAAGTCATGAACAGGCAAGGGTCATCAACAGAAAAATACTTAGATTGTCATTTAGAATGTCTGTTCACCATTTCCTCTTTAACACAAAATGGTTGATTTACTTAAGGTATTTGTCCCTTTATTTTCTGTTCATTATGGTAAAAAATATTTTTTTAAAAGAATTTAAAGAAGAAAGATCACTGTTTTTAGCTTTTTAGCAACAGACCACTATTCTTTTTTTTTTTTAAATTCAATATGGTATTATAAAATTATATGTTTATATACTTTATTTTATATTGCCATTCATGGTAGCAGTGAGGTTCCAAGGTCGGTAAAGCAACACTAGAAAATAAGGCAGAAAAATGTGAAAAACTACAACAACAAAAAAAACACCCACTAGTTAAAAATGGGGTAGTCCTGAATAGCATGGAAGGTAAATTACCCCCTGCTTTAGGTTGTGGACCCTTATGAAAAAAATTGTTATGTACTATAAAAAAAACTACACAACTACACCAGTATGGTAATAGCAAAGTCCTCAGGGGCTATTAAAATTTGTAATGTTCTGGCTAAAAAAACCTGTAAGCCCACGGCTGCCAAAAGCCGCATATATCCTAGGACAAAGTGGTAGCTGATGACTGGAGCCTCAATACACCGAATTATTTTCCTTGCCTGATAAGAGTGACCAACCATTCTCAACCAGGATTTCATGGAAGCACAGGATTCCTGCAGAGGATGCTGGGGGTTCCATGAATTGTGACTGCTTGACCTCCCATTTAGTGATGCCTGCAACCCCTTACCACTGTAAGTAGTTAATGATTTTGGCACTTTGAATATTCCCACAGTCCTGAAAAGTATTTCTAGGGTTTTCCAGTTTCCTTAAGGCTTGTCAAGATCCAGGATAGTGGGGGGTTGGGTATTGTAAGCAAGGGCCATGCCAATTATTACAATCTCCTCTGGAACCTTATTTGGGGAAATAAAGTGTAAAATAAATATTTTTATGTAAAAATTCAATCTCAGAAAGGCATATGTGCACATTAATAGTTGTAATCAGTACAAGGTAATATGTATGTATAAAATAAGTATGTTAGGTCACTTCAAGTGCAATCAAATTGTCTAAAATATTATTAAAATACATTAAGTTTAGAGCAAAATAATCATATTTTAATCTAGGGCCTATTCACAACATAAGCATTTTATTATTATTTTGTTTACAAAAAGAACTTCCACACTTTTGTTTTCCTGCCAAACTTCCTGCATTATTAATAACTACAAATTCTTGGCTACATTTACTTGGCTCTTGTTTTGTCCCCTGGTAAACACTGGATTGCCAATACCTTCGCATGAAGATGATGTCACTATTGTCAAAGTAAATATGGAGTAGTTAGGATATTCAAGCAGCTTGTTTTCCATTGGCCAGTAGTTGGTCACACCCAAACTGATCGGAAGGGTCATTGGGAAAACAATGGAAAGATGGGCCATAAAAAGACACTACACCATTTTTAACGAGTAAAAATCCAGACTGCACAAACCAACACAACACATGGGTATAAGTTGTGCACATTAAAAAGTATTACATCTCATGGGTTATTGTGCTGAAATGTGTTGCTATACGGCATCAGAACTTATTTCAGTGTTCCCATGGTAAATAAGTCTCTAATATTTAACATCCATGTAGTTAGAAACTCAGTTAGTTCATCTTCCAAGTATACCTATTTTTGGATTCAGGTCAGGTTTAAACAGTAGAATATAACATTTTGGGAAAAATATACAGCCAAGAAGTCCGACACTTGGTGCCATTATAGCAATAACTTCCACAGCCACCAGAAACCCCAAATGTCCCAGGACAGAGTAGAATCCATTGACCAGGATAGGAGTGAGTGTCCTTATCCTGAAGGGGGGAGAAATAGACAACCATATAATAAGTATTATTATATTACCAATGTAGACACAGACAATACAAAATTGGGCAATCTATATCCTAAGTATTTCTTCCAGGAATTTCCAGGTTTGGTGGCTTTAAAAGCAATGCACACCATGATACTTTTGACCAGCAGAGCAGAGATAGCTACTGAAAAGATTATACCAAAGAATGTAACACGTAGCATGCAGGTTACATCTACCGGATGGCCGAGTAACAAGAAGACAAGAAGGAAGCTCCGCTTGGGCAGTTTATTTTCAGATACCCAATTTACTTAGGAACAAAGATAGATGGAACTGGAGATATTTATATTCAATGTATATAATAATATAATGTATTTATAAAAATGTATATTTTCCTGCATATTCAATTAATCTACTAATTTTTGTTTTCATTTTTATTCTTAATTCCAAAAAAAAATAACCCAAACAGCCATATTAGCCAGGTTGAAATGCCAGATACCATTCATATTTGTCTGATCTTTGCATGTGAATGCAAGCTTGCAAAGTGATTCCTAATACTTGCAAAAAACATAAACACGACATGTAGGTTCACTCAACAAGCACTGATTTCTATTACATATGAGTATATTCAATGTACAACTGACCCAATTACTAGGGTCCGGGGTGATGGTGTACATTGTGTAATTAGATGTGTTCCAACCTATTTTCTGCCCATATGCATGACTTGTGTTTTCAAGGATTATTTTCCCTTTTTATTTCCCTTCTTTCTTTTCCCAAATTATGTTTTGGTTAGCCCCTTACTCACCCTTTTATTTTGGTACATTTTGTACGTAACAAATTTTGATATTTACAAATATAGAGATTATATTAACCTCCTGAGCGTTACACTGAGGTCTAGATTTCTGTACCAAAAGTGATCCAACTTATCATCACAGTATTTATTATATCATTTTAACATAGAAATGTGATGCAGTAACCCCTGATGGAAAACACTTGGTGGAATTAAAAGACATTTTCACAAAGAATCACTCATCCCAAAAAACAAAAAACAAAAAGAAAACAAAAAGAAAAAATATCCACTAACTGGAAAAAGACATACAGAATTTTTCCTTGAGCTCATGACAGCACTTTGTGTATTGGTGGTTGAGTTAAGATCATTTAGATGACAGAAAAATAAAGCTATAGAGTACCATTCATGTTGTAACAGTTTTAATAAATAATTTGTTAACCAATATATTATATGCCGATTGTGTCAGCAACTAAATTTCTATAACATGTATCACAATGTAAAAATATAGACTTTCTGTGGCTCTCTTTATTGCAGGTTTTAATTATAATACATTATATTTAATCTACTAAAAACATATTAATGTTGGATTAGGATTATGCAAAAATAAGAAAGAATGTTGTTTATGTTCAATTATGTTTAATTGAAGATCAGGTTCCTGGTAAAAACCTGTGACTTTGTGAAAATATGGTAACATTTAGGGATAAATATACAACCTAACATTCCAGCACTGGAGGCCAATATGGCGAATACCTCCACAGCCACCATGTATTTCCCTCTGGTGCTCAGATAGGCCGGGATCATGGCAATCCACACACTGCAGAACACCAGCATGCTGAAGGTGATGTACTTGGCTTCATTAAAACTGTCTGGTAATGTCCTCACCATGAAAGCCAGAACAAAACTCACAGCTGCCAGGAACCCCATATAACCCAACATAGAGTAGAACCCGATAACTGAACCTTCATTACACTGAATAATGATCTTCCCAGGATAGGAGTGCATGTCATACTCTTGGTAGGGAGGAGACACTGACAACCAAATAACACAAATCAGAACTTGGACAGAGGAGCAGAAAACAACTATAAAACTAGATACCTTGGTTCCCACCCACCTTCTAAAGAAACTGTTAGGTTTGGTGGCTTTGAAAGCAATGCAGACTTGTACTGTTTTGGCCAAAACTGAAGACAGAGCAATAGAAAAACAGATTCCATACACCACTTGTCTCAGCAAGCAGGTTATATGTACAGGGCGTCCAAGAAATAAGATGACAGAGAGGAAGCTCAGCAAGATGGAGGTCAGGAGGATGAAACTCACAGTTCGGTTATTGGCTTTCACAATGGCAGTGTCTCTATTCTCATAGAACAGCTTTAAAATACACAGAGTAATAGCAGAGAATATTATTGATATTAAGGTGAAAAAGGTTGTCAGAAAGTCCTCTTTATAGATAGAAGTAAATTTTGTCCTAGGACAGGGAAATTACTCAAACTTACCTCCAAACTATGCAAGGATTAAAGAAGCAGACAGTTATTGGCCAAATCTGAACTCTATTTAAAGGGGAAGTAGAATTAAAAAAAAAAACTCAGTAACCAAAAACTCAATCACTTGTTCTGGTGATCGAATGTCAAATTCGAACACCAATAAAGTCAATGGGGGGACAATTCAGGTTATTTTCCGGGACTGTGTAGAACTGCAAGAGTAATCAGGGGAGTGAAGCTGACAGCTCTACTCTACTGATTGCTCTTGCAGCCCTAGCGTAACTATACTATGTGTTCTTGGATAGAGATTCGGGTCGGGTTTATCTGAATTCGAAAAGCTATATTGGGGTCAAATATAAGGACAACCCAAATTCGAACACCAACACTTAAAAAAAAAACTTTCCTATCCGCTTTTTAGTTGTATACTTTTTCTTTGTGGCCACCAGAGCACCACAAAAAGATACAGGATTGTGCTGCTATGCCCTGGTATTTTCACATGCCCTTTGAACGTGTTCTGTGTTATGAGCATTAGTAGCTTCATCTTTTTACCAAACATTATTTGGTGTGCTGGAAACATGGTTTTTCTATACGCTTTACAAAGTTATTTTCATGACATTTGCGGATTTATTTTCAACAGTTGCAATGACTGTATTTAGCCTAAACAACAAATCCAACGCTGGTGTGTTAAAAAAACTGTCAGGCTATGGCAGTGAGCAAATGAATATAGTACCATGATGTTCTCATTGGCTCACTCAGAAATATATATAAATAAAGCTGCAATCACACAATGATACCTGTAACATTGGAGAATTCCCCTTCTGAGCACACAGCGCAGTCATAGCAGCAAGCATGGATTCCTCCATTAGGAACCTTCCTTTGTCCTGTAGGACATCTGGCATTGCATCGAGATTGGGGCACCTCAAACGAAAAGCAAAAAAATAAAAAATCAGGCAAAATATGGGCACATCAAACCAATAAAAGGACTAATCTTGTTATACATTTATAAACAAATACATGCATCTGAGCCTCCAGCCTTTACTTCATTAAATCTGCCATCCATTCTGCCTTTTAGTCTTCCACTGTTGTTCCCTTTCTGAACAACTTACTTTAACAGATCCATTTCAGGTTTGCCGGATCACCCAAGTCAGATAGAGCTGGCCTTATTTTCTAGTTGAGCTCACCATACATCATCTATTGCCATTTTACCCAGATAATCTATTCCTTGCCCACCCTTCCAGACCATTATTTACCTGCATCACATTGAAAAGCAGAGTGACTTACTTTGCCAGTTCTCCATATGAACTTCTCATCTTTAATATGAAGCCATTTCTCCTCAGGCAGAGATTTGTCCACAGAGAAGTAGCTGCCTGTATTAGATTTATAGTCATAATTTATCCTGTTGAAAACCCAGTTTGTTAGTATCATGTAAGGCTTACTGTGCAATTGTCCAGATTCATCAAATGAAATATCTTCCCCAATGACATCGGTGTATGCAGTGCGTCTTATAAAGTATTTAAGCTGTCAATAAAAATATTCAAAATGTATTATAAATAATGTAAGACTTTCTGTTCTGGAGACACAAATTGACCTGAGGGTAAACCTCCCATCATAGACAGTTGTTACCAGAATCTATTGTTTTGATCTTTTGACGATCAAGGGTTTTTCTGACTTCTAATAACATTTGTTGTTGCTTGGTAAAAAGTTCTCATTTTATCATCCATCTTTTTGATAAATTAGATTTACCTGACATTTACTGTATACTTATGAAAAAGAAAATTAACCGGGTGGATATGTCAAGAAGAATGTGAGAGAGCACCAATCCCTAATGCAGATGGGCACTGGACTATTTTGCACCCCGGGGGGCAAGAAGAGGATGTCAGAAAATATAGTAAACTGCTGTCATATTCACCCATAATTTTCCCTTCCTGGCACTGTCAGGAGCAGTGCCAGGAAAGGAAAGTTTATGTGGCACCTATCTACCCCCTCATTAGGAACACTAATCTATCCATCATACACACAGATCAGTGGTAAAAACAAATAATAAATACAAAATTATCATTAGGAAATCACAAAATACAAAGAAAACATGGATACAGTAAAGCTAGTTTTAATATTGTTTTAGGTGCCAGCAGCAGAATAAATTCCCACCACCCCTAAATATTTTTTGGTGCAAAAATCCTAACAAAGGAATTTGAGTTTATCTTCAAAATGTAGCCATTGAGCAGCAAGGGGGATTCCTGCAATTGGATTGTTTTTGACATTAATGGGACTATGAGGACCAAGGGATCCAACCCCATATTTACTTTTAGGTTTTACATGCTACCAATAGCTGATAAGTGATTATTTAAGAAAAAGGATTTTAGGTCCACTTCACTGGACAAGGGGAAACTGCCTACTCCGTGGCCACCTCTCTTGATCACCAGTGGTTGAGAGGTCACTTCCTGGAATCGGCACCTTAGCATATTTGCAAGCTGGGGTAAATATGCTTTTGCTCTGAGTAACCATCAGTAAAAACACCAAGAGTTTGAGAATATGGAAAAAAAACAAGCTCAGGAAGGATCTAAAATGTGGACTCTATCAAAATTTTTTTTAAATATATATATATATATGGGTAAAAATAATGATAATAAAAAGAGTCTAAGACTGCAATACTCCATTTGACCTGATATTCTTTTCCCATAGTGGACAGCGCTGATAAATGAAAGCTCCTCAAGACTAGAGAAGTCTATTATGGGTGGACCTAGTGATCCACCAAGCCTGAAATGGATTTGGTTTTTTTGGATCCCCCAGGTTCACCCATGATAGTTTATATTCTCCAGTCTGTAAGGGCTTTATTTTTGCACCCAGGGTATCAAAGCTAAGAACTATGTTGATATCAACAAGTCAGAGCTGCTTTCTTCATCAAACTCAAATGACTGTTCTTAAGGCATCTGAAAAATGGAAAAATATTATGGCAACCCCTTCCCCTGAGGACATCTGATATTTATCAGACATTTTTTTCCAAAACATTTTATTGAGTTTATATAAATAATGACAGATACCGGTACTTTAGATACAGAAAGTATTCAGTATGGTGATACTGTGCTGTCAACAATGATAAAATCAACCAACAATAATAAACCAAATGGATATAGAATTACAAAATTCATTATTCTATTACATTTACTATATTATAAAATGAACAAACAAGACAAATTGACCTTATATGGCTACATTAGAGAGAATAATTACTGATCATGGTTTAATTATGGCATTAGGGGGGCTTTGTTAAAACTATTTAGTGAACCTGGGGATGTGTGGAATGTGGCATGGGGGTCCTATGCCTAGAACGTGTACCTGGGAGTTACGGATTATGGCATGGGGGTTTTATAGCTGGAATGTGTAGCTAGGGGATATCTAAAATAGTATGGGGTTCAAATGCCTGGAAAGTGGATTTGGGGGTTATGGATTATAGCATGGGGGTCTAATTGCTGGAATCTGGACCTGGGAGTGTGCATTAAAGCATGGATACTTACATTTAGGCCCATAAATATTTGGACAGAGACAACTTTTTTCTAATTTCGGTTCTGAACATTACCCCAATTAATTTTAAATAAAACAACTCAGATGCAATTGAACTGCAGACTTTCACCTTTAATTCAGTGGGTTCAACAAAAAGATTGCATAAAAATGTGAGGACCTAAAGCCTTTTTTTACACAATCACTTCACTTCAGGGGCTCAAAAGTAATTGAACAAATTAAAAAGCTGAGACAAGAGAAAGTTAAATAAACACGAACCCTCAATAAATTTATTTAACATTAATTTTTAATTTTTTAACACTTTTTTATTAAATTTTTTAATCCGAATTTTTGCTGTTGAATCTCGTTTTCTGGGGTTTGGTCTACCTGAATTTGAACAGCAATATTAGGGTCGAATATAAGGACAACCCGAATTCGAACACCAACACTATATAGAACCAAAATTAGAAAAAAATTGTCTCTGTCCAAATATTTATGGACCTAACTGTATGGATGAAATATAGACATGGTGGAATGTAGACTTGGAGGATATGGATTATGGCAGGTTATGGATTATAGTCCGTTTACTTGAGCATGAAAAACAGTAAGGATTCTGCAACTAATAACAATATCATTACAGTTTAACCATGCCCACCTCTGTGTACAGTTTTTTAGGGCTCATTCAAGACCACATTTCACTAGAAAGAAAGTAATGTGAAGCTTTAACAATGCCGACAACAATAAAAATTCATTTTTAAGTAGGGAAGGCAAGGCTAAAACCCTTGTAAACCCAGGTCGGTGGTGAGAGGCATAGAATATTTAGGTGCATTTTATTGAATGGAGTTATTCATACACACGTTTACTGATTTTAGCATTGATAAATATAGATCTTTATGTACATTTGCTAGAAAAAATGGATGACAACATGTCAACTACAAAAAACCTACTTCTTCAGGGCTGTGTGTAAAAGAGTGAAATCAGTACCACCTCAAATGTGGAGACAAGGAGAGGGATAGAGGTTTGCAGTTAAAAACAGGAAAGCAGCCTAGGCATAAAGTCAAATATATATATATATATATATACATATATAAATATATATTATATCCAAAAGAAACCCTCACTGGACCCCTCCCTTCCCTCTAACTACCGTCCTATCTCCTTTCTCCCATATGTCTCCAAACTTCTTGAACGCTTTGTCTACAAAAGACTCACCCATTACCTGAGCACCAACTCTCTCCTTGACCCTTTACAACATGATTAAGCAATCATTCCAGGATTTCTAAGTATTGGTGTGAAGGACATAATTCTGGTAATAGCAATGTTTAGGGCTTTCATATTCCCAGCTAATAATTTAGATTTGTTTTTTTAAAAACATAAAGTGATTGGTTTGCATTTCATGCATCTTCAAAAATGGATAACTTCACTCATGTTTAATACTAATTATTATGATTAATAATAACAATACTATTATTATCATTACCTTCTCTCTATAGCCATGGGTTCTCAATCCATCATCATTAATCTTCAAATAAACATGCATCTGTTTGACTGCACGATACAAGACGCACATTGCAGTGAAAACATAGTAGGGAACTATATCACCTCTATAAATTGTTTTAAGTGGATTCCAGTCCGCGCTACAGTTTCCTACGAACATTAATTGTCTTTTAACAGCTTCTGATCTATGGTTGTGTAAACAGTACGCTTTCCAGATATTTTTAAGAAATTGATCTTTGAGTTCATCTTCAGGGTTTATACCATATACATTTGACCAGAACTTGGGGATAGATTTTGGGAGAGGTAAAAAGCTCAAACTACAGTTAATCAGGCTAATATATTTTATACCAAGATATGTGTGCAATAACCAAGAGTCATTGAGAATGAGTGTTTTATCCTGGAGGAAGTTGAAGTTCAGTATTATAAAAGGAAATATAGTAGAAAAGTGACCGCAGACCACAAAAACATTGGCAGTTGATCTCTCAATGATGTGTTGTTTCCTCTTATTTGCTATTGAAGATTTAGAGATTATAACAACAACCTCAATGCAGATTCCATGACTGGTCAACTCCTGGCTCAGTTTCCTCAGTTCGATATCTCCACTTTCACCTTCTGCCATCATTACGCCAACCCAAGTCCATCCAAAATGTTTAATACACAGGGCTACAGCAACATAGTAGAACATATCATACTGAGACATTGTGAAAAAGGATTTAAAAAGATCATTATTGATTGGAAATGGATCACTGACTCCATAACTGATCTGTAGAAAGAAACTTAAGAAATGTTCAAAAGAAGAATTTATTGGATCCCCTGATATTTCTTTGGATAGAATGGAAATATCTGGAAGGGTTTTCACTGTCAGTCGGAAGCTACACACCCCTGAGTTTTACTTCCTCCCTAGATACCCTCCGACTTCTGGGTTGAACTACTGCAAATGTCAATGGAATCCAGAAAACTGAAAACAAAATTTACATATAGGAACGGAAATGTCTGGAAGGCTTTTCCTGGTGTCTGTTGTCACACTTCTGGGATGCAGTGACAAATACCTATTCTGCTACAAAATCATTAGCACTTCTGCACCTAGCAATACCAATCAGGAGAGAGGCTTCAGAATGGTCCAGCCTTTAAATGAGTCCCTTTGGGTTATCTGACATTGGAATGACTCAAAAGTACACTTTTGATTTGGCATTTATTGCCCCTCCATGGAAATAAAATTAAAGAGGGGGGAAATTGGAAAATATAGATGGGGAAAGGACTATACAAAACTACAAAAACATAATAAAATCAGCTTTTTTAGGGAACGTGAACACTATGAGAGCGATCTGAAACCAAGAAACAGACATATTTTTAAACCACAATGGAATTAAAACTAGAATAATTGCTGGCATTTCTAATAGTCTATCACAATTACAGTAACAATGTTAGAAAAAAAAGGCAAATTATTGAGGTAACAATGATAAATTCATGTGTATATTTGTTTATGCAAGTAGAAAAACTTACCCAGTATTTTTTACTAGTTTTGCATAAGAGTGCATGGCTGAATCTTGTAGCTGTAGCGGGCTTTGCTAATTGGTGCACACAAGTTTGTGCATATGCTACAAATACTTATGGGGATTTTAGTGCTCTTGGACAATTTTCAGCGGTGCATATTTCAGGAAAAAGGTTTACTTGGGGTTTCCTCTACAATACTAATGTTGCGATGCTCTTTTTTTCCCCTGCCTAACCTAACATGCATGTATTTCCTTATGTGTAGCATGTTCATATTATAGACTCATTTACTAAGTTGTTTTTCCTATGACCTACATTTAATCTATCTTTTGTAGTTATCCTTGGGCCATTTATGATTATTGCTTCATGGCTTATTTTGTCTTTCTTTCCAACATCCACCTGGAAGGTATGCAATGTTCAAATTAAAAACCAAGGCACAATGGTGCTAGTTGCAACTTTATTGTTAGTATTTATTTTTTTTCTTCCTATAAATCCAAACCCTGAGTGTAGGCAACTAATAGTTTCAGTTAACTATACCTACACATTTAAAAAAGAAATAAAAGTGAAAATAAATGGTAAATAGACAAAAAAAATCTCAAAAACATACCAGAACATAACAATAAATAAGAAAAATAAACAGAGACTAATAACAGAAAAATGACTACAAACTAACTAAACTTCCCTTTCTCTCCTTTCTACAGGCTTCTTCTATCTAATTCTGTCCAATATTATTCAACTCCAACTGATGAATTTCAGCCAGAGGTTTATAAAAAAAAATTTACGGATCCAAAAAAGGCTTACACAAAAACACCCAGATACCAGTTGTCAGAAATTTCCCCATAATTCTGAGCATAGATTTTATCGCTGTAAGTAGGACTCACCTTTGTGTAACCATACATACCCAACAGTTGTGCCATGGCATCATTATCTCCAATGAAACCAGCTATTTCCCCACGTCTCTGACAAGAATAATTGGGAGCATGCACCCTACCTCCAGATAGAATGTTAAAAGTATTATGTAAAGCTTTGATGTGATCTCCACAATAATCAGACGCATAGTAGCCAATGCTTATATTGAGGTTAAATTTCCGATCCGTGTTTATTGCAGCAGCGGAAAAGATGAACGCAAACAGAGCTGCATATTCTTTCAAAATTGGACTAGAAAAAGCACAAACAAAAAAAAAGCACAAAACCACACAACGTTATTTAAAATACAGATTTCAACATCATCTTTTAGACGAGTCTTTTTTCAACTTTCCCTCCCCCTGAGACACTTGAGGTCTCCATAGTGGTATTTTATCTTATTTTCCATTGAAGGGATGTCTTTTGGGTGCACGGTTTTGGACAACTTCTACTTTCTGTATCAATAAATGTTGAGAGAAGGGTGCTGTGATTAGGGTGTGGAGCCATGACACCATTTACGTAAATTCTGTTTTCAGTTTTCCGGATTCCATTGACACTTGGAGTAATTCAACCCAGAAGTCTGGGGGGATCTAAGGAGGAAGTAAAACTCAGGGGTGTGTGTCTTCAGACTGACAGTGAAAATTGCACCTTAAGCTGTTCTTTTAATATCTAAGTAACCCCTGAATTACAAAGTTTGGTTTGCATGTGCCCTTGTTTTAGCCATCTCTCTTTATGTCAACCAGTGGGACATGCTTGAAAATTTCCATGTAGCCACACCTTGTCAAATTATTGATGCATTCAAATAATGGACTTACTTTATTAAAGACTGGTGACTGCTCAGGGTTGCTGCACTGGAAAGGGGACGGGGCAAACAGTGTTGGTTTATTGAATTACCATAGATTTCCTTGTTTATTTAAGTGATATTGAGTTAATAATAAATAAAATAGAAGTTAGTCATTCTAAGTTTATACTTGAAATTAGAGGCTTCCAATAACAAAAAAAGGCTTAGGCTAGGTACACACATGCAAAAATTATCGGTTCTATCGTTATTATTATTCCAGATTATTTTGAACGATCGTATTGTGCACAACTCTGTACATGCTGTAACAATATGATCGTTCAAATATATGCAGTATGGTGGCTCAGGGGTTAGCACTCCAGCCTTTGCAGCACTAGGTCCTGGGTTCGAATCCCACCTAGGACACTATCTGCATGGAGTTTGCAGGTTCTCCCTGTGTCTGTGTGGGTTTCCTCCCACATCCCAAAAACATGCAGTTAAGTTAATTGGCTTCCCCCTAAAATTGACCTTGGACTACATTAACCACATATGACTATAGTAGGGACATTAGATTGTGAGCTCCTTTGAGGGACAGTTAGTGACACGACTATGAACTTTGTACAGCACTGCGTAATATGATGGTGCTATATAAATACTGTATAATAATAATAAAATGTAATCCACCAATCAGGATACACACTAGATAGGATTATTTGAACGCCTTAGAAAAAAATCAACACTGGATAGATCATCCAATGTGGGCTCAAATTCATATGCTGGATCCTGCAAATGTAAATTTTAGATTACAAAGAATAATAAAGGTGTCTTTTTTAGGATTTATTCAACGCTTCCTGGGATTGGGTAAGGGGTACTATGTATCCCTGTACTCATTCCTCATAGTAATGGGACAGATATATAATACAGTGTCTTCCAAATTCAAAATAAGCTTTCCACCTGCGTACCTCCACACTGCAAGGGTTCTGTTGTGGGGATTAGGCAGAAGGGAGTCTAGGCAGGGGATTTTGATAAAAGTAAAGGTGTACAAGATTTTTGTCCCATTCCCCAAGTTAAACTTGGTGATTAAGATAAGTCTTGGGCCCCTCATAAGGTGTGCAAACAGTGTGTCGAGGGTTTACAGATGTGGACAAAGGGAACACGTGATAAGATGCCATTTGGTATACCGATGGTTTGGGGAGAGCCAGGAGATCATTTCAGTGACTGTTACTTTTGTATAGTGAAAACTTCAGGATATATAATGAAAAATAAATGTAACATAGAGTATTCCAATGCCGGGTTTCATTACACTACCCTCTCTTGAAGAACATGATTATGGTGATGAACTAGGTGACAACAATGATGAAGAGTTTGAAAGAGGACTCTGTTCGTAAGAGATTTGATCAGAATGAGTTGTGATTTTGCACGTGATTTGGGACTTTTGAAAAAGGCTTCAGAACTCCTAGCATCAGGACTGCGTGAGAAAAACTTACTTGAAAAAGGAACGAAGGTATCATACATTCGAACCAGAGAAATTGCATTTCTGCAATACTTTAGAACTGACAGTAGCTTTGTGTATTGTCAAAACATATCTGGTTTAATGGAGGAATTATGAATTTTAATCTTTAACTCAACTGAATTGGGACTATTAATCGATAGCTCAAAGCGGAGGTTAAAGTGTGTCCTCCTTCACGATGACAATATATTTGGGTCAGTCCCAATTGCCCATTCAGTTTCTCTTTGTGAAGAATATGCAGACATAAAGAGAGTTGTTGCAATATCACCAACACAATTGGGTCATCTGTGTTGACCTTAAAATGGTATGCTTCCTTCTTGGTCAGCAATGCAGATACACCAAGTATCCCCATTTATCTGTACATGTGGGAGAGCAGAGCTCATGAGAGGCATTGGGTGGAAAGGAATTGGTGATCCAAACATTCTACATGAGCCACTTGTTGATAGAAAGAATGTTATATTTCCATCTCTGCACATGAAACTGGGTCTGAGGAAGCAGTGCGTTAAATCTTTGCCAACTAAAGGAGTCTGTTTTAGGTACCTCATTTTGGCATTTCCTAGCCTGTCATTTGAAAAAATAAAGGCCGGTGTGTTTGATGGTCCCCAAATTCGGCAGCTCATCAAAGAGGAAGACTTCGTTAGGACAATGTCAGAAGTCGAAAAGAATGCTTGGTTATCATTCAAAGCCATTGTGAAGGACTTTCTTGTAAAAACACCGGCAAATAATTACACAGAAATTGTCCAGAAAGTCTTGGAGAGCTACAAAATGCTATGTTGCAATATGAGCATCAAGGTGCATTTTCTGCATAGCTATCTTTTTAACCCGGAAAACCTTGGTGCAGTCAGTGATGAGCAAGGTGAACGATTTCACCAGGATTTGAAGGTCATGGAAGGACCGTATCAGGGTAGATGTCATGTACATATAATGGCTGACTATTGGTGGAGCATCCGGCGGGTTTGTCCTAACACTGAACACTCCAGGTAAAGGTATAAGTGTAAATTTTTACCTTAACCACTTACCCGATTAATTTTCAAATGTTTTACTGTAAAAATATGATAGAGTAACAATAAAACCTTTGTTTGAACCAAAAAAATTTAAACAAACAGTACATTCAAGTTATTATTTCATTATTTTTTCATTGTATGTAAAATTTGTATATTTTTTGACAAAAATGGAGGGTACCCTGTACCGTAAAAACTGGATGTGATAATGTGATAAAAAAAAAACGGGTAATTTCTGGATTCACCACGCAAAAATGATTAAAAATCAAGTGTAAGATCAAACTCAATAAAAAATGCATTCCCCAGTGTAATTTGGCAGTTTGGAACAGGCCAGACACAATAAAAAAAGCACACCTACTCTACCCACCTCAACCAAACCTGGAATGTATTTCTATAAAGTAATTTGCTGTTTGTTAGCAAATGTTTTTAATCTTCAACTAGATCTATTCCAGGTTTGCTAGAAAACCCAAGTTTACTGATAAAAGTGTATCTACTTGTAAATCATCACTAAACTCCCTCAGCCTGTCTGCTTGACCCGATTCCATCCTATCTACTCTGTGCCCATTCCTCCAACCTGGACCCTGCACTAACCGCACTATTCAGCCTCTCACTTTTTTACTGGTATCTACCCCTCTGCTTTAAAACATGCCATAATTCTCCCTATCCTGAAGAACCCCTCACTAGACCCCTCCTTACCTTCTAGCTACCCTCCTATCTCCTTTCTCCCATTTGTTTCCATACTTCTTGAGCTCCTTGTTTACAAAAGACTCAGCTGCTTTACTGGCAGTAAAGCAGTAACAACATGATTTCCAGGCCTCTACCCTGAACAAAGCCTGGGCTAAGTTAACATCAAATGTTGTGACTGCCTCAGCAGCAACAGAACTGCAGTGGGGTACCGAGGCCCCCTTTACGTTTTATTTTTTACAAATAGAAATGTACCCAGGTAGATGTGACAGCAGCAGGAATATAAGTAACAGAAGCTAGATGTCCCCGGAAAGTAATATCAGGTGATTGTGGCTGTAATTAAAGAAACTTGGAAGAAATTTGTACAAATCAATCAATCAAGAAAATCAATCAATCAAGAAACTAGCAAAATCAGCCAGAATTAGTCGATTTACAAAGAATTATAGTTATGATTTCACCATAAACTAATAATATATCTTCCATGTATTCATATAAATAAATACATTAATTAAAAATAATTACAATTTAATACACGTTACTGATTATTATTGCATAAACTTTTATTTGTGAAGACTTTTAGAAGAAGAATCTGAGAAAACACCCAAGGACCCCTTTATTCACTCAGTTCAGTGAAATACCTGATGTTCCAGGACTTGTTCAATTTGATAAACGTCAATCTGTCCATTTTGTCTGTGAAAAGACAGGTTTGTGTGTCAGAGATTACCCCAACTTTCTGAAAGCCCTCTCATAAAGTACACTGGAAAGGGTACATGATAGATACAATAAATACTAAACATACTCAGGAGAGGTATCCAGCCTGGCAACCCAATACTCAATGAGATCATCAGAATGGAGTGAATATGAAGTCAATAACAATTCGGGTTAAGTGTTGGTACTGATGACTGCTACTGCTGGTGATGGTGGTGGAAGTTTAGGGCCACTAATACTGGAAAAACTGTCTCATTGCATCCAACAAGTCACCTTGTTGGCTGGGAGCGCTGATGCTTGGCTTACTGCTGCCGTCTCATTTTTTGATCTTGGTGTCCTGCTTGCTGGATGGGATGAACTTTCTCATTTTCTCCTTGCACTCCCTGAGGATCAAAAAGGGATGACCTAAAGGTCCTCCCGTGATTTGCACAGTCTGGGGTCCCCCCTGGGGCTTCGCAGAATGTGGGTAATTATAGGAAAGTAGTGACCCTCTGGGACCTTTACCTGACTCCCCAGGACTGCAGTCTATCGCCTTTCCCTGCTCCTGTTTTGCTTTATGTTCACCCCAAACCTGAACAAGTATTATTCCTTTTTCTCAGGCACTCCCAATGCTGTTTGAGTTGTGTGCTTAAGGGCAACCCCCTCTTCTTTGAGCAGGTGTCTTGTCCAGCAGAAACATTAGGGAAATACTTCTGAGAAATTGCTGTGTTCCTCACTGACCACCTTAGCTTGGTCAAAGGAAGCCAACACCAGGAACACCTGCCATATTTGCCACAACTGATTTCTAGTGATTTCTATATACTGATTTCTAGTGATACAATCCAGTGGCTTATTTGTCAAGGAGAGAGAGACCTGTACTGCTCCCACAACCTTTCCAACATGTGGAGAGTAGAATTCCACCAAACTGGGCTAGAATGGACCTGTGGTGGAGCTGTGCCAGTGGTGTTGTGGCAATTGTGGAATACTTAATGTTGCTGGCCACACAATGTGCCTATTGAACTATGTCCCTCAACCACAAAAGGGCACCCGCAAAGCTACCTGGGTAGAATAGTATCCAAGAGCGCATCTACTGATTTCACCCTGGGCTGATGACAGAATGAAACCAGACAACATGTGCCCATCTCCTCCTTCACACTACCTAATAAATCCTGGCCATCCCTGTCCAATATCTCCCATGACACTTCCTCCAAGTTCTGTCTGATGTCTATGTCCTCCATCGCCTTAAACACAAGGGTTAAATATTCTTAGGGCAGAAGGTTGGTGCAGAAAAAACAATGCAGCTAATGGCACTAGTGGAAACGTCAGATGACTGAGTTAAGGGGTCCTTTGTCACCCACTCCACTATTGCCTCTGCTTGTTGCTGGAGGTTACATGGGCACTCATGCCATGTTCCATTTGCATTAATATTCTTTTTAACAAAAAAAAAAACAGTATATAAAATAAGAAGGACTCTTGGGGATGGAAAAAAAATAAATATAGATCTTTCAACTTTTATTTACTTTTTTAAACATTTTTATCAATAACAAAAAAAAAAAAAAATGACTGAACAAAAATACTGACCAAACATTGACAGTTTATTTTTATATTTTATTTTTAGATAAAAAGATGGAACAATAGCAAAGGCTATAGTGAACCTAAATTTGAACGCAGAAAAAAAATAAATAAAAGTTAAAAAGCAGAAAGGAAAAAAATACAAATGTCTAATTTTTTTATTTTTTTGAGAACAAAAAGCAGATAAAAAAAGAAACAAAACTAAGTTGAAATTAAAATGCAGAACATAAAAAGTATAAAAAAGCAAAAAAAAAGAATAACAAATAATAAAAAAAAACAATGAGAAAGAAGATAGAGGCTGACACACACCTATACTCCTGAATATATTCTTCTCCTCTCACTGTTCTGCCTGACTGTGTTCCTATCTTTCGCAGCTCCTGCCGCTCACTTCTCTTGCAGCTCTCTTCCTATTTCTCTCACCTCTCACAGCTCCTCCATCACTGCTACCTGACATAACTCACACCCTGGCTCAACCTTATATAGAGTGAGAAAGTCAGAATAAAGACAAAAGTAAGGTCAGAACTCTGTGTTCATTTTGGAGTTTCAAGTTTTGGCTCAGAACTCACAGATTGCCACCCAAAACCTGGAGTATCGCAGAATCAGAACGACCATCCCTGGAGTCTAGTGAATTGTTCCAAGTTTGTTAATAGAAATTATAACTTTTTGTATTTTTTCTTTGTACATTCTGTTGATTACTATTGTCTACATTTCTTTATCTTCCAATGAATCATTTCTTTTTCACCATCTGTCAGGAACTACCAACACCAGCAGCCCCAGCAAAGGCAATTTGAGGGACAAATGTTTTCCAAATTTGCAATTTCAGTAACATTAAAGGAGGGCTAAACCAATTTATGAATGGTCAGCTTCTGCCATAATATTTTGGCACATACTTACCCTGTACAGTCCTGCAGCTATGACAAGTCCAGGACCTGTCACTATTCAATACATATTTTAGTCCTATCAGAATTAAATCCTAGCTCCAGGTACATATATAACACACTAATTATTGCAGCTCTGGGTTCATTATTATATTCTTAAATATAATTTTACATACAATCAATGCAAGTTTCTGGATTTGATTTTACAACATAGCTCAGATTGTGTGAGCGAGAATAATACAGTCCTAATATGATGACACAATGATTCTCGTCCAGGGTTCCTTGGGTGATGGGTAATTTTCTACCTCTCGGGTAAGCTTAACAGACAGCAATGATATTTTATGGCTATCTGTAAGAGTGACATTCTTCCCAATGGCCAGCAATGTAAGAGACATTCTTCCCAATGGCCACCACACAAATGTACTGTGATCTGTAGATATAGTAATTATAGCAGTGGCTCCCTGAAGACCTGAAAGTTATTACAAAGGTTGAGAAGTTGTGCTAATCTGATACCTCTAATAACTACCTATAGCTGCAGAAAAAAGAAATAAGATTTCTCTCTCTGCAAGACGCACGTGTTGTGTAGCAAAGCTTTGCAAGTCTCTGTACTAGGCAGGAATTCTCTTTAAGTTAATATACTTAGTTTCCAAACTCCAGACAAGTAAATAAGAATTGGATGAGCTGATTGCTGAACGTTATATTCCCAAGACAACAATTCCTCCCCATCAGTGCCATTATACCAGCCATTATATTACTAGTGTATTCACCACCAATGAATTATCTTAGTTTTGTACTCTGACACTATGAACACCTGTTACAAGCTCCTACCAGGTACAGTGTGTGCAGTATGCAGGTGTCATTTCTATGTGAATCTACAATACCATTTACATTTTAATTTAAATCCCTAATTAACATTACAAAACATTATATCACATTCAGACCAGTTTTTTAGAAAAATTGTAAATGGTAGACTTACATTGTACATTGGTATCTTTGCTCTGGATTTTTAAATGTGGGACGATATTGATCTACCCAATGCACAGAAAACAGCCCCCCAATCATCACGTCTCCTTCATAATAATATGTGTATTGCAATGGAGGGCTGATTGGAGTGATTCTGCATGCAGATTTCCTTATCATAACACAGTAAGATGTATGCAGGAAAATTAAAGAAAGGACATAGGTGACAATATTCGCTGGAGACAAATCCATGTCTCGTATCATCAGCTCTCCATCTTGTCTCTGACAGCTCTGTGACAGCCTTGACATATGCAGATTGTGCAGATTGTGATTACCAGCAGTTTATATACACTAAGAAAGATAAATATAGGTATCCAGCTGTGCACCATACAGATATTCCTAGGAATATAAAATTACTGTACATGGTACACAAAAAATAAAGTTTATTTAGGATTATTCTAAGATCCATAATATACATGATGTAATTCTGTAAGCACACCTAAAGCAAAACCCCAGAAAATAGAGATTTGGATTGGATTCTACATTATAAGCCAACAATGACTTAATGTACATGTAAGTCTAATGTATTTTCAGGCACTGAGAGATGGATGAACAGTTTTTAATTTTACAATGTATGGTAGGGATGCTCAAAGATAAACATTGCAATGATATTCATTTGTATATTTCATTTTATTCATTTATGTAAAATGAGCAGGAATGTAACACAGGAAGCTCCACGCAGCAAATGATGGTGTTGTCATCCTTGGGCCATGTGTGTTACAAATCTGGATAAAAAAAAAATTCAAACCATTTAATAAATCAAACAAATAAATTAAATTTAATCAAACAAAGGAGAGGAGTGAAAGGTATGACATGAGACAATACATGTAAAAGAGAAGTCCTGAGATCAGGAACACTATTGGGAAGGGTGTGGGAGCAAAGTGTATATAGCATTTTCTCTTCCTGCCTGACTAGCTGTCATCAAACAACCTAACCAGGGCTCCCTGCAGAGAGATAGCTGTCATTAAATCTTGGCAGCCTACCAGTTCTGCTCTGTGTGATGTGTATTTTTGTATCTTTTCCTAAGTTTGTATCTCCCTTCTTCAGAACCTCTGAGCAGAACTCAGGCTGCATGATCACTGAAAGTTCAGATAACTAACTCTCCTGCAGTGTCCTGGTATAACAGGATGTAGGATTACTGTACCAGGGCAGGATCAGACCTCTGGAAACCATCAATCCTGGGCATCTCCAAGCTCCTGGCAGCTTTATAGACAAGCAGCACTTGCACTGCAGCGTGGTTTTTAAAGAAGAATATATACAGATTTGTCGGCCACTTTACCATCATTCATTCTCTGCCTTGGGTAGACACTACAAGAAGCAAATCCCTCAAGGCAGTGGTTCCCTAATGTGAAGAAGTCATAACCTCACCACAACCTTACCCCCAGTCCAAGGTTTAGTTCATACTTGTGGTTTTCGCAAGTGGTTTTACGCAGTTTTACTAAGTGTTCGGACACCTATGATGCAAAGAACTGGGGGAATGAAATTTGTTGAGTGTTACTATACCTACTTTTTGACCTTCTGGTTACAAGTTCCTCCCACCCAGCTGAAAATCAAGTTCTGGGGAGAACACCGTAGTCAGAAGATCCAGATCTTCCCCTATTTTGTGCTAATAACACTGCCCTCTCTACCTCTCCTATTGATGATGTTTTGGCAGACATTTCTTCGAATCATATTTTCATCTCTGGAAGGTAAGAAAAATGAGGGGTTGGGGTTAGATTTTGGGTAGGTTAGGCACCAGGCAGAGGTAAGGTTAGGCAAAAGGAAAGAGGGGGTTAGGTTAGTCATTAAGAAAAGGAATTTGGGGTTAGGCCCTATTCAGTTTTATCCTTGAGTGCTGTAACTAGTGCTAGGCCTCTATTCATGGCTGACTGACTCCAGATGAATTTGATTGGTTGAAATGGATCAGTGCACCTACAGGACCACTATTGTTAAAATAAATTCTGATAGCTGTATAAATGTGCAAGTGGACCCATATTGCCATGCCCATACCAAGTCTTCAGTTTTTACAGTTATCTGGGTGGTAGTGGACCATTTCAGTATAATGGCCCATGTAATTTCCCATCCAAAACTTTGTATTGACAGGGACTTGGTCCATGTATTATACTACATGGAATACCAGTAGATATTATATTGGACAGGGCGCTCAGTTGGTTTTGAGTTTCTGGTGCAACCTCTGTTCTCATCCAGGTATCTTGGTCTTGACTTTTCTCGATCTCTCACCCAGAGTCGAATAGTTAGTATTGGTGTTCAGGTTCAGACATGTGTCAAATTCAACTAGAATATTAATCATTTGGCCCAGAAAGAAAAAGGCACTGAGCCATAGGCTATATTATATGAAGTTGTTCTTTACAAGACATAGAATCAGTTAAGAGTGATTAAGAGGACAGTGGTGGGGATAAAGAGGAAGGTACTATGCCAAAACTCCAATTATAAGGTAGCAAGCCTTTAGGATGCAGTGTTTCTCATAAAGTTTGTGTATCTCAGCCCACTGAAGTTTCACATACATCTGTAAAAAACACCATAAATATTCAAGTTATAGAACTTTAGTTTATCAGGTGTCTTCTGTTGGGGATTTTTTGTGCCCACTCCTCCTTATGCATATTTTGGTGTGTGCAACATATATAAGCACAGGGTAGGCGTAGGCGGTAGACTTGCCCAGACACACATTGTTCAAAATCTCTTTTCAATCCGAACAGACCAACAAATATTATTTCATTCTCCTATAGTTCTCCAAAAAATCAAATGCTGTTACTTTTGGTACTGCTCCTGCTGTTGCAGCTTCTGCTCCTGTTGTCTGTATGGGTCAGTTACCATCAGGGCAAGACTTTTATACTGCAGTTGCTTTTTCACTTCAATAATTGCTACTAGAAGGGGCTTTAATTTAAAAAGGCACAGGTGATACCCCTTCTGCAATAAACATTTGTATGCCTGGTTTTCTGTATTAGCACAGCTCAGTGTTGGATGCCCAGTTCCCCTGTTATTTCTGGGACTGAATGAAGTACTGCACACATGTGCACAAATTACATCATCCCTGCCCAGATGTTCAAGATGGTCAAAGAAGGTGAAACAGGGAAGAGAAAAATAAAGAAATTGGCAGCACCCACAATGGAATTATGATAGATTGGTGTAAACTGGATTTGGTTCTGCTTTAAGGCTCTAAAATAGACTCACTTCCAATTGATTTTTTTAGGAAATGGAGCTGGGAGCAGTGTGATGATAACATTTGAATACTAATATTTATCAAATCCAACTTTCTTAAAATTGGGAAAAGCGGTTATCCCATTTATCTCTAAATTAGTCAAGTACAATCTTTAATTGTAAGTATTCCATTCCCTATAACAGAATGACATTTTTGGAATAATTCAGTCATTGAATGTCAATTGATTAAAGCTCTAGCATTTTTTTTAATTTATGGGAAACTTGTAAATTATGAAAAGTCCTTAATAATTGTTAGGTCCTAGAAAACTCATCACTCCATCATAATGTTCAGTTATTTCGCCATTGACAGCTCTTTTCTGATCAAGAACAGTTTAAGGTTAGTGGCACATTGCCAGGAACTTTGACAAGGACACAGCTGAATGAAGCTGGAACTTAAATGTCCAAAAACCAACATGTGTAGGGGGCTGATGGATTAAGAATAAAATAGATTGTCTATCAAATTATCATCTAATACTTTTTTTAAACTGTGCTTTACTTGTGAGTAATGATTCTGACATATGTTCTAAATATATAAATAAATATGTTCTAAATAATTTTTCTTTTTTGATATTGTTAAAACTCATTTTTTTTCACCCAAAGCCCCTAATGTCTCATTTGATTCTGACATTAAATATGAGGAGCAATATGCTTAACCTTAAAACTGACTAATATGAGCAGGCAGAGATTTTGGATAAGTAAAGGTCTCCTGCTATATTTTTCTGATATAAATGAGGAAAAGAAAGTAGGAAAGGTTATAATATTGATCACAACATGGCTTATATATTTTCTCATTTCTTGCTGCTCGTCTGGTAGAGGTAATGAAGGAGAATGTCTGTTCCAGTATATCTAACATTGGCAAACAGTCTAGTCTGTTATACAGTCCAGTGAACTGGGCCAATGAGTTTTTGGCTTTGTTTAGGGGCCCTGGTGCAGTGTTTCTGAGTTTTTGACCCAGACAGTTATCCTGTCCTCCTGTCGTTTTCCTAAAAGGCAATACTGAACAGTAGCTGGGTCCCTTTGCCAGCCTTAGGCCTTGGCACTGGGACACTCCCTACTTTCCTTAAGCTGCTGGCTCAATATTAACTATAACTAACAAATATACCTATAGCCTCTTTGGCCCTGGTGGCAGTTTCTTGTGGTACTCCAGTGGTGGAGAAGTGCAACAACAGATCATGGTGGTGTTATACCCACCATATTTTGACCTGTTTGACTCTTGGTTCTTCCAGGGCTTTGGTAAAATGTGGATTGCAGACACTGCATAATTTTATTGGACTATATCATTTTCAGTTTCCACTTTGCCTGCTAGTTTTTGAAACATTGAACCTGCCTTTACTTGACTTTTGTAACATTCCAGTTTTCAAGATAATTTCTCTGGTCTGACAGCTTCTCGTTTTGACTAATTGGAGCAGTCCACACCCTAAAAGGAGATACTTGGGTGGCCATTTTAGATGCAGCTTTGTATAGGTTTCATGACTGCATCATTCAGAGCTTGGTAACTGAGGAGAAGGAATATAGGGACTGAACTCCTGCAAAAACATTGGCTATGAAAATGGGAGCTGCACCAAGGAATGGAAGGGGGGCCTATAAA
This sequence comes from Pyxicephalus adspersus, assembly GCF_032062135.1. Classification (NCBI taxonomy): domain Eukaryota; kingdom Metazoa; phylum Chordata; class Amphibia; order Anura; family Pyxicephalidae; genus Pyxicephalus; species Pyxicephalus adspersus. Next base: position 152,662,183 of record NC_092860.1, on the reverse strand, counting down.
AATTAAGGCTTTTTAGACAATCAGATGCACAGAAAACAATGTGGTAGGCCAGGAAGTATACGCGATAGATAGCAGTAGCTCTACAGTAGCTGTAGAGAAGAAACAGCTACTGAGAAGATGACACCAAAAGACGTTACACGTAGCATGCACGTTACATCTACTGGGCGGCCAAGAAACAAGAAGACACAGAGGAAGCTCAGCATGATGGAGACCAGGAGAACTTAGCTCAGTTTACGGTTATTAGCTTTAACAACAGTTGTGTCCCAATGATAAATAAATATTACCAATGTTAAACCTGTTAGAATACAACATAAAATTGTCACAGAAGAGAACATATAATATAATGTTAATATCACTTGTCATGTCTGTGATAACCACAACTGTCCTCCCACTGTAGTAAAAACTTGCCCAGACTACATGATAATTACTCTGATCTGAATTCAGAAGTAATGCGGCGTCCTTGTCACCCCATAACAGAAAGCTGGATTATGATTTCACTGGTAGAATTATGACATGCTTGGAGAACCCCAAGGACCATAGTTTTTCACATATGATAATGTCTTTATTTTAAAATTGGTTGAGGGCCCAGATGAACTGGTTCCCATGAAAGAAACTTTTTTATGTTAGTTTAGTTTGGTTGATTGTATGTGTGATTAAGAAAAAAGAAAAGAAAACAGCCAGGGTATTTGAATTTCAGCAATATATTGTAAAATAATCAAGTGTGAATATAGCTACTAGTTTAAACATATTGAGTAAAACTGGTCGCTCCCGCTGCACAATGTGGGGAGTAGTGTTGGTCGAATTTCTCACTATTCGATTCGACAGCTATTCGATCGAATAGTGTGGTATTGTTCTGATGATCGAATGCCCAATTCTAACACCATTGAAGTCAATCGAGGGAGAATTCAGGTTATTTTTAGGGACTGTGAAGAACTGCAAGAGCAATCGGGACAGCTCTGCTCCCCTGGTTGCTTTTGCAGCCCTTTACTAGTTGTATGTGTTCTTGGATAGAGCCAATCAGAGAGCACTAGAGGTTTTGAATGGGGGGAGTTGTCCCCTATTAACCTCTAGTTCTGTGGATCGCACACTGTTCTCAATAAATGCGACCCCAGTCGCATTCATTGAGAACAGTGTGTAATCCGTGGCACTAGAGGTTACTTAACCTCTAATGCCGCGGATCGCGCACTGTTCTCAACGAATGCGAGTGCGGACGCATTTTTTAGGGAAGATCCCGGGGCACTGGAGGCTAAATGGGGACAAGTTTCCCCATTCATTCATTTACCTCTAGTGCTCTGTGATTGGCTGAGGAAAGGAAAATCCTGATGACGCTTGTCATCAGGGTTTATTCATCTTCAGCCAATCACAGTGCACTGGAAGTGATGAATAGGGAAACCTGTGCAGCCGTGGGATTCATCCTGTCATTGTGGGACAACTTGTAAAAAATTAAAAGTTAGTTACACAAATCACACACTTTCAATAAATTAGTAAATTATTAGTATTTAGTAATAGTAATTTATAATTATTAAATTAATAAACATCAATTTTTTTTGCGCCATCAAGTCACGTGTTTTTCAGGTCGGGTCTATCCAAATTCAAACAGCCATATTCGGGTCCTATATAAGGATAACCCGAATTCGAACACCAACTCTAGAGGGGAGATGAAACTCCAATGAAAACCTAAAAAGATAAGAACAGATGAACGGCTCGTGTCCCGACACATTTCCCCTCTTTGGGCTTCCTCGGGGAACTTGGTGGAGAGTGTTTGTTCAATAGTTGAGCTGAGTGCTAATCATGGTAAGAGGGAAGTCTCAGAAAAAAGAGTGAGAGTAATTACACCACGTAATATCTGGAAGTTTCGAGCAAGTGACCTGTAGGCTGCAGAGTTCGGCAGAGGTGCTGTGCAGGAAAGAGAATAATTGAGAGGAGGGTTTCCCTATATGGACCATTTATATATTTATACAAGTTGATCACCCCCCCCCCCCCTTTAAATGTCTCTTCTCAAAGGAGAATATATTCAGTTCAGCTAATCTCTCCTCTGAGATGATCTCCACCTATTAGTTTAGTTGCCCTTCTCTGCACTCTCTCCTATTCCACAATATCCGTTTTCTGAACTAGTGCCCAGAACTGGAATGCATATTCCAGATGTGGTCTGACCAATGCTTTGTACATGGGCAGGATTATGTCTCCCCTTCTGCAGTCGAAAAAAGTATTTTTCTAGCTAGCTTTGATAATGCAGCTTGACATTGCATGCTGTTATTAAGTCTATGATCTACCAGAACCCCCACATCGTTTTCCATTTGTGACTCCCCCAAATGTATTCCCCCTAAATAGTATGAAGCATGCATGTTGCTACCCCCATGTCATTTGCCACTTGGTTGCTCAATCAAACAGTACATCCAGGTCTGCTTGTACATTAAAGACATCCTGTATGGACTTAATTCCATTACATAAATTGGTGTCATCTGCAAACACAGAAATTGTACTTTTTTTCCCAGACTCAATATCATTTATGAATAGTAAAGGTCCCAACACTGAACCCTGGGGTACACTACTTACACCTTAGACCATTCAGAGTATGAATCATTAATCACTACTCTCAGTCGCGGTCTTTAAGCCAGTTCTCTATCCATTTACAGATTAACTTTTCTAAATTTATTAATCCTAACTCGCATATTTACCTTCTGTGGGGTACTGTGTGAAATGCTTTAGCAAAGTCCAAGTATGCTTTATCAACTGCTACTCCACTTTCTACCTGTTATCTTGCTTCCTCATAAAAATAGAGTACAGTTTTTACAACTTTGGTCTTCCTTTAAGCCATGCTGACTATCACTTACAACGGGGGTGTCAAACTCTGGCCCATGGGTCAAATCTGGCCCTCAAGGTCCTTTTTTTTGCCCCCCC
>NC_092860.1:152654244-152658106 GCF_032062135.1 Pyxicephalus adspersus | reverse complement strand
TTTCTGTTCTGTGTTTTTTGAGGACAATATTGTCTTCCCGTCCAAGTCACAGAGAGCCGCCCTAAATAATGGAAAAATTGCTCTCCTAAAATTAAATGTTTTTTTTTATCTTTCCTGTTTTTGCTTCCTGTTTGCAGCTTACATTAAATGAAATCATATTATGGTCACTGCTACCCAGATTTCCTTTTATATGCACATTTGTTGAAAGTTTTGCACTGTTAGAAAGGTCCAGCAGAGATTCATTTCTAGTTGGGGCTTCTATAAACTGTACCATACAATATGACGTTTCTTCCATGCTCATCCAGTGCTTGGAACCGACTTGCCTGGAAATCTTTTGAGCTGAGAAAAGAGATAGTAACTGGGCATATGATTGTTGGACTGTCCCACATTATTACTAAAATCAATCTGTCTGTTGACTACATGTTTATGCTGGATTCTTCAAAGTCTCTTTTTTGGTTTCTCCACTACAGTGATGTAAGATTGCCGTGTTAAGTCTCTTACTCCCTTGCCTGGGGATTTTCACTGTGGTTAGGAAAGGTGTTTGGATCTCCAGCAGTACAACGCAGAGCTGGCATTTTATTTTTATTTTAAATACAATTAACACAATGAATAATTAAAATAAAGTATCTTGCCTTTCTCCATCATTTTTAAAACACAATGTGGAGGCTGGTAGCTACCTTTGCACAGGCAAAGTGTCCTTTATCAAAGTTTTACGTAAAAGAGGAAGGATACATTATACCATGCTCAAATAGATGGTTACCAATATTCTCAAGGTACTAGCTGTTGTGGAGTATGCTAAGCCTGACAAGTGTTACAGAGCGTGGGCTAGGCTGGGCCTTTTCAGCAAATGCTCCAAGTTATGTGAGAGTCTCCATTTTCCCACATTAGCTCTCCAGGTTTTGTATTGAAATCTTTTTCTTTACAGAAGGTACTAGACAGTCATCCCTGTTCTGCCTATTGTTGTTTATCCTAGCACTGGAACCTTGAACATGGAATATGTATACTTGATCAAGAAGTTCAGTCAGCATTCTTCATTATTGAGATTTTAATATTTGCCTCAGACCTTTCATAGATTTGTCATCCATAAAACAACTATTTTAATCCTTTGGAGATGACATGATCAATAACCCAGATGTGGCAATGAGTAATGTAAAAGTCTGTTAAAAGTGTAACAGCTCTAAATAATAAAATAGAACACCTACATACAAGGAATAAAAGGCTCTGATACCAAACGCAATAAGCATTAGATCAAATTTCTAAAGTAGAAATTCAAATCTGACTGATCATATGGCATATACAATAAGAAGTCTATTATCCAAAAATCAAATGGGTGAATGCCACTACAGACAAGGACAATAAATCTAGCCTGGGTACACTATTGCACATGTGCACCTTCAAAACACATCAGTAGTAACCAGGCAACCAGATACATCGGTATGAGTTTAGGAAATGGGTGGAGCTTCTGTCATTGTGTTAAGGCCAAATATCAATCTAATACTGATGTACTCTGTGACAGAGTGTCATTAAAAATGTCAGAAACAATGTTGGATGGCAGGCAGGTGGCGCCTCTTATCTGCCCTGCAAGAGTTTGGTTACCACGGGCAATGCCCCTGTGATATATCACATTTGGTGGAGGATGCGGGCAGATAAGAAGCAGGAGACTTCAAATGTCCAAACTAACAGCAGCTAGCTTTAGTTAACGTTGTGTCATAGCAAACTCTTCACACCTTTACAACAAAAACAACAAACAGTAGCCCGGCTGGGCATCTGGCTATGTCACCTGGTGCCCTATCTCTCTAACACATATACTCAGTATCAATACTGTTAACACACAGTTAGTAGCAAAGCTTGGGCACTGGCTTTCCTGGAGCTATGCTCCCTTCTCATGCCTGGAACACATTGGCTCTCTCTCTCCCTCAGCCTCTGACTGATCAGCTTTTTAAATTGCACCTGAGTTCAGATGAACATATCCCAGTCAGGGCTGGCCCAAGTAACCCACCCTTCACTTTCCTTGGCCACCTCCAGGGCCATAGAAAACCTGGTTTTCTACCCAAGGAACCCTGTACACAAATTACCACTCGCCTGCCATCCAACACTATTTCTGACATTTTTAGGGACACACTGTCACAACCCTTTTACTTATTCACCTTTAAAAAAGGACCTTCCTTTATTAAAGAGGGCTTATAAAGTCCAATGAGCTCTGAACATGCATCCCATATCACAGGGGCTATGTTGTGGGATGAGGCCCTCTCCCCTTACAATGGCCCTTACCACCACTGGGGGCAGAAGAATGTTTAGGTTTGCCAAAGAGAACAAAACTGCACACTTTTTGCTCATTACTTTTATGGCCATTCAAATTCCACTTAGCTTTTTATGGATAGGATTGGGGAAACACATTTGATGACACCATTTCAAGAGCCAATTGAAAGAGCTGGATTAAAAAAGAGGATTTTTTCTTTCTTGCAAAAAAATTATTTAACCCACAACCATGTTATAAATGTTACCCTTCTTTACACTGTATTATACTACAGCCTTCTCCCTAGCCCTAGGTTTAACATGCAGTGTAACTTGTTTGGGGTTTTCCAGATAACACAAAAAGTCAGTGACCAGCAATAACCTACACTTAAACCAAGCTATTTCCACCTATACTTTACTAATAAAAGTGAAATCCTTTCTTACATTTTTGCAGTCTGTCATATAGTTTTTCCAGTCAAAGTTTTCATAGAAATTTAAATTTTATTTCATTTGATCTTAAAATTGATTGAACATTCTACTCAGATATTCAATGTTCATCCCTATTAGCAGCAAAAATAAAAAAATGCCTGTGTATAAATGGAAATAATTGCTGGAATTTCACTTGGTTAACAGTCAAAATGTGAGAAAATGTGTGAATGATAAAAGCAACAACGGGAAAAAACTGCCTGTGTATAAAAGTAAATAATTACTGTTATTTCCCTTGCATAAGAATCAAACTGCTCTGAAGCACTCTCACAAAAATTACTCTACGCCAAGCACTTTCCTAAAAGCACTTTTCCCAAAAAAAATTTTCCTCAAAGTACATAGCAACAAACACTGCCAACTGAAAAGCCACAATTGCAAACTGCCTGTTTTGTAACTGTATAGTGTGAGCTCCAAACTATGTCTCTTAAAAACAGAAAATGGTCTAGCTTTGTACCAGCTTTTATAGTGGGCTGCACTGATAAAATTCCTGACATCTGCTGTGGCCCTCTGTAAATTATGGAGGCAGACATGTTTATGTGGCAGCCTGTTATTGAATGATTCTAGATGTGGGCACTATTAATTCTGAAATCGGATCTCAAAATTTATAAAATTTAAATAATTAAAATAAACAAATTGATCTGTCTTTTTTTAGGTTTTGTTTTTTCTTTTCTGGGAAATCATAACGAGTAATAATACACAATCCACAAAGGACTTTTTTCATTTTTTCGAACAAACATTACATGAAAAAGGAAAGGTGTGGTATACAAAAACAGTAATTGTCAGTGTGGGTGGAAAGGTGGGCAAAAAGTTTATGCTATATTTTTTTGTTTATATACAGTACTGTGTGTTACAAATTATATTAATATGATATTTAACTTGCAAAGGCTATATTGGATATACAGGGTAAATATGAAAGATTTTATAGCATTTACTTCTCCATGATGTTTTTTCTTGTGTTCAGTTCAGGTTTAAAAAGTAAAATTTTCAGTTTGGGAAAAAATATACAGAATAAAACCCCAGCACTGGAGGTCAGTATGGCAAATACTTCCACAGCCACCATGTATTTCCCTCTGGTGCTCAGATAGGCCGGGATCATGGCAATCCACACACTGCAGAACACCAGCATGCTGAAGGTGATGTA
>NC_092860.1:152634572-152652845 GCF_032062135.1 Pyxicephalus adspersus | reverse complement strand
CATTCTGCAGAACATCGACCTTTCGGGGCCTATGATGAGATAATAATACTAATATTATGTATTTATTAGGGAACAATGCAAGGCAGTTAACATAAAACTACCTTAAAAAAAGAACCCTTGACAAGTTGTTACAGCTGCCTATACCCAAGCTCTCTATCATCAATTTTATCGGGGAAAATGAGGATGTATCCAAACTTTTAGATTGCTACCAGAACAGTAAATGGGGGGAAACTCTTGCCTTCCTCTGGGTCAAATACATATAAAGTTTTATCTGGAAATTGCAGGATTTATAGTATGTTTATTTCCCTAGTGGTTGTATTTGATGGACTTATGTCTAACTATGTAAGTATATTCCACACAATTTATTTACCATCACTGTCTCTACCAGTATGGCGACCTATACATGGAAACACAGTGTTCAGAAAGGCTTGAGAACTCATAATTAGGAAAAAGATAATCTGCTAGAAGAATTCAAGCAATACTGATGGCTAATCTAGTGCTTTCTTTAACTGCCATTTATTGTGCACATATTCCAAAGTCCTGGCTCTCCTTACAATTATATAAATTCCTTTTAAATCCTTCAAATTATTGATTACATTTATTTGTTAATGAAATAAAACTAATAAATAATATATTTAATATTAAAAGAATAAACAGTGAAATACTTATGAGCACTGATTTAGTATTCCCACTGCAAATTCACCTGGTTATGTTTCCATGATATCAGATGTAGGCTGAGAGTAAGTTGCTGATTTTCTGGTAAAAACTCATCAAAGTGCCCCACATGGCTCCAATATGTGACGTTTGTGTCTGTAACTTGCGTTATCCAATTTACGATTTGCACCAGGCTGGGCAGGTCTCCACTTTCTTTAAAATATATTTCATTGGTTTTTGAATCCTTCCAGTTCATTGTTTTAACATAATGAGTTACCTTAAAATTCACAAAGATCGTTAAAAGCAACAAACATGTAAAACTAAAATCAGTATTTTGCAAAAATCTACAAATTATAATTATATTTTATAATAATTTTTTACGCTCCCTCCTAAATGCATACAATGCAGTGCAAGAGGTGCTATGAACATGGTATGAGGGGGTGCTGAGAAGTTCCTGGCTTTGCCCCCTTTCAGATGAAATAGAAAAATGAGTGTGGAGGGTTATGACAGCCTACTATTTTAGTATGTAACTATGCAAATATCAGGTCTTTGTGATTCTTTAAACAGTTTTTTCTTTTAATGAGAATCTGCAATGGCAGAGGCAGAAGCGCGTTTCACATCGTAGGAGTTACGGGCCGTCATGAAGTTTTTGTTTCTTCAGGGAAAGTCAGCAAAGGACATTCACACTGAGATGTCACAAACACTGTGAGAGGTCTCCTTCCTACAGCACTGTAAAAATCTCGATATCTCATTTCAAGACTGGGAATTTCACCGTTGAAGATGAGCCCCGCAGTGGGCGCCCCCCAACCTCAACTGACCTGGCAACCTGAGATGCTGTCCATGAGCTGATTATTGATGACTGGTGAATATGCACAAAAAGATAGCCCAGATACTTGAGAGTATTGGGTTTGTTATCACTAGGAATGAGCGAGCAAAATTTTAAAATTCGATCTCGGGGCGAATCGGGCCGATCTAGCTTACCGAACATGTAAGCAAGAACAAGAACCTATTAAAATTAAATGAGAGATTGCCCTCATTTAACCTCTAGTGCCCAGGGATCGCACACAGGAGGATTCCAATAGCTGAATGCAGCTGGGGTACTCCTTCTGTAATGATTTGCTCGATCCTCCGATGGGTCAGCGAAATCGGTTCACCAAAATTTCACGGACCCATCAGAATTTCGAGGACATTTTTGCGAGAATGTCAGAGGCCTTCTCGCTCATCCCTAATTATCACTAGGGAATGAGCCAGAAGGCCACTGACATTTCGTCAAACTTCCACTGGGTCCGCGAAATTTCGTTGAATCGGTTTCGCAAATTCAATTAAAGTTAATGGGCCGACTTTAAACATTATTAGCAAAGCCCCTCTACATGTTAGAATCACCAAATTTGCTAGGTAAGTGTAGAAGAACAGTGGCAACAAGGAAAAAATACAAAAGTTCCAAAAGACCATGTGGTTTTCCAGAAAAATGGCAGGCAAAGTGATAGCAGGCAAATAGGATTTTTGCATAATTGAGAGCATCCAGAAAGCCGCATTAAACATTAGGACATTGAGAAAGGGTGAACTCAACCCACTAGCAACAGTCTCTGCTGTCAAAACAGCAGGAAAATGCATTGCTGTTTAATGTATGCATCCCTATTAATTTTTTTATAGCTGCATAATGTGTTTATGCTATATAAATCCTGTTTATTAAAATTAATAATTGCTAGCTGGCATCATGACCTTGATGACATGTGTTAGGAATGACACCCATAAAGTTGTGGACAAGTAGTGCGGTCACATTAGGCAATTGGATGGAGGTCCATAGACAAAGCGTGGGTCAGCGAGAGCAGTAGCAGAGTGTGGCCTCAGAGTGGTCAGCTATCACCAGAGAGACCGCATTGGTAAGAGTCATGGAGAGCTGGGTGTAGTGCATCATCATTTCCACCCAGAAGTGTACAATTTTAGTGAATGGATTACTGACAGGCGCTAACAGCAACAGCAGGAGTAGAAGGGGGTGGGCCCTGAGACGGAGCGTGGACCTCATTGGTAACTGGCATCTAGAGCTGGGTGTACTGCATCGCCAATGCCACCCCGAAGTGTGTAACGCAAATATATGACATTTGTGATTAAACGCATAAGAGTCAAACCAGGATGTTTTGTGCGCCAGCACTGTTGCTCTGGTCAGTGGTGATGGAAGCCATGGGAAGGTAGAAGATTTTGCTAGTTTGCATCATGAAGTGGATGACATAAATGCCAGCGGAGAATCGAAAAATGCTGACTGAGGTGGTGCAGCAACTGGCAGCACAGAATTGGGAGGAAAAATTTTGTGTGCCTACCCTGGAGCGAACAAATGCTTTTAATGATCAAGAGATAGACTGTTCCTCCATTGCAGCTAAAGAGAAAATTGCCAGTCTTCAGATGCAGCTTGTGATAAATCAGGTGAAGATTTACAAAATGATGCTGATCTCAACGTGGTTGAAGAAACTTTAGTCAGTTGTGGGACAGAAGTAGTAGAAGAAATTACTGTTGTATCTACTTCGGTTTCTCTTGTGGCAGAGGAATGAAAGTTGATGTCCCAACTACAGTGGAATCTGGTGAAGAGGGGCAGTGAAAAAGCGTGAAAAAGGACCACACTGGAGAGATGTGTGCAACCACTTTGCTGCAATACACTTGTCCAACATTGTGGCTGCCAAATTGAACACACCTGGATTTCCAATTCCTTTTTATGGGCTTAATTACCCCTACCTGAAATTGGGTAAAGAGTACTTTGTACATCTGTACTCATTTCCCAGGAAAAGGGTGCAAATATTTGAGGTATATCTTGGATCTTGGGATCTAGAAGCCCTCTTTTCAGAGACATACTTATAAATGGCTAAGTGCTGCCTGTGGGTGCTAACTATGGAGAGCTCTAGCTGTTCCTTACTGAAAAAAAGTGCAGCCTCTTTGTTGGACCATGCTTCCCCCTTTCCCCCTATTACTTCTGCTGAAGGTGGCAGAGCTGAAACCATTGTTTTGAAACAAAAGCAAAATGAAGGCACACATGTGGCTCAGACTGCCTATTCTGATAAAACATCATCATGTGGGTCAATTTTTGATCTTTGACCTCCAAACATACTAGTTAGGGGTTGTGAAGGATATATAGTCCCTGACATAGCTTTGATCCATTTCTCTATTTCTTCTGTACCAATATTTTCTTCCCTTTCTTCCACCTGTGTCCCATGGATGAGGGAATGAAAAGAAGTAAGAAATCTTCTTTTCTTGGTTAAAACCATTCCATGGGCATTGTTGGATATTTCTTAGCTGGTATTGACATTATTATTAAAATTGGCTGGAAATATTATACAAATAAATAAAACAGCAATTACTGCCTATTTTTGTGAATCTAACAGGAAAATGAATAAACTTAACAAAACTAGGAGCATAACCATCAAAGATGGATAAATACATTCCTACTATGTTTTTTATACATTTTCATATATTCACCATATAATTTAGTCTGTGTACATTTATTTCAGATTCAGGTTCCTTAATCTTCAGATAGCGGTATATATCGTGTAATGCCTGAGCCAGTATAGTGACTGCAGTATACACTCTGTATGGTGACTTATCATCAGGGTATGTGTATATTTTGAGGTTGGTCCATTTGCAATTTCTAATAGGATACAATAATGTGGCCCCTATGACATGGTTTTTCATTGGGTTAGCAGAAAAACATCCATATTCCGTTATAATAATATCCTCCATTATTGGGTCATCTGTGTTGGTGGGAAACCAAATACTAAGAAAATATTCCTTCATTCCTGCTATGGGTGGATTGGGGGATGTAAACAACAAACTGCAATTACTGAAAATAAAATGTTCTGAATCCAATGACCAAGAATCCGGTAAAATGAATGTTTTATTTACATGATAAGGGACAGTTCTGCACAAAAATTTAAAAAAAGTTTTGCTAACAGTACCACAGATAATTACAACATCAGTTGTTGAGGTCTGCAGCTCTGGAGGAATTTTATTATAATTTTTTACAGACACCAGAATCTTAAATTCAATACAAATTCCATGATCAGTTAAATGTTTGCTGAGTTGTCGGAGCTCCCGTTCGCCATATTCATCATCGGATGAAATTATCCCAACCCAGTTCCACTTCACCCTTTTGAGGAACTTCCCTATGACCACATATTGCATTTCATTATCTGGAACTGTCCTGAAAACATTGGGATACATCCTTCTGTCACTTAGTAAACTATCTCAAGCTCCATAACTGATCTACAAAGAAGAACAAAAGTCAATCAAAGCTGAATTGTAGTGAGATAAAATAACAAGATTGAACAGCTAATAGATAAAATAACGAAACTAAATGTTGCTACTTTATTCACCATCATGTATTACTTTTTTCTATCTTCTTTCTTTCTCTCTTTTTCAACATTTGGCAACATTTGCTTCAGCAGCAGTGTTAAATTTATCTCTTTCTCATTCCTATTTCTTCTTCTAGTTACATGTTCTTTGTAGAGAACAAATTAGTTTTTAAATCCTTTAAAAAGGAGCACATTCCTTATTTTCACATTTTCTATAATGCTTTGCTGTTAATTATAGGAGTGTTTTGATTCAGAAAGAAGCTCTATGGATTGTTTGTCACTAGGGATGAGCTAACAAGATTTGAGTGTTCGGTCTCACGGCAAATTGGGCCGTTCTCGCTTAACGAACATTTAAGGGAGAGCAGCCTTGTAATTCGCCACAAGGTTGTGTTCTCACTGAACAAATAGGGGAAAATGCAGGGGGAGGGAACGGCAACTATTTCTGGGGGGAATGGAACAGCTGTGAGCGAATCATTTGCTCCCAGGATGCACAGCACGGCCCCGCAGCCCAATCCGGAGAGATCCGAGCACAGGGATATATAAAGCCAAGGAGGGGGGTGTTACCCACTCAATATTGTGTTTTGTGTCAGAGAAAGAAGCAGGGAGAGAAGTGCATTTTGTAACAGGCACAGGTTAGGAGCCTTCTGTATATCTTGAAATATACAGATGGTGCAGTTTTTTATGCTACTTCTTGCTATCTAGCAAAAAAGGCAGAAATATTTTGGTCCTACTCTCCAAAAGAAAAACAGATATTTAATTCTGATAGCACTTGCTATCTATCAAAAAGCCAGAACATTGTTTGTATTTCTCTGAAAAATACACAGATATTTAATTCTGATACCATTTGCAATCTACCAAAAAGCCAGAAAAATGTATGTATTTTTCTCAAAAAAATACCGATATTTAATTCTGATACCACTTACTATTTACCAAAGAAACCGTTTGGTACAGGTCCATTTTTCACAAATAAGTAAAAGATGAGCGGCAGATGCAGGGGAAGGCGTGGCATTGGGTAATCTGCTGCATTTGGCAGGGGGCATACTCCCCGGAAGTCTACCGCTGTAGGACAGCAGCAGCAGCAAACTGTTGGAGGCAGCAGCACAAGTTGTCATACAGGTCTGAGATGGATTTATTGAGAGGGCAGACTACAATCATAGAGCCATGTCATGTTGAGAGTATTGTGGACTGGGTTCCAGGGGTGCAGCAGGATTTTGTTCTGCAGCAACAGCAGAAACCAGCACAGCCGTGGCAGGAGATAAGACAGGAGTTAGCGCAGCTAATGTGCCTGTACCTCCCGATGACTTTCCCTTGTCTTTTGACAAACAGCCCTGGGATCTGTCATTGCCAATTTCAGAGCAGACTTTGAGACCCTTGGAGAATGTGGTCAGCACCTGCTGGGCGAGGGTTCTGCATCAGTGGCTGCATTTGCAGAGGTTGGCTTAGATGAAAATGAGGATGATAATGACCGTGATGTCACCTGGCAAACAATGGTGCATGTAAGGGGTAGCAGCAGTTCCGAAACAGACTTAGAGGAAAGGCAGCAGCAACAGACTGGGGATAGAAGGGGCGGCAAATCTGCCTCATGTGAGTCCCAAAGAACACACAGATGAGTGGGCATAAGCAAGGGAACAGTCATCGTCATCGTCAATTCTCCCACCTCCATTGACTGCTTCTACACCTCCAACTGTCATTGCTACTACATCTCAGGATGTTGGTGACAGCCAGACTTCAAGCTGGGCGGAAGTATCAGCTTCTGGCCGCAGGTTTCGTGGCGTCAGATGACGTTTGTCGCCAAAAGATGGGTACTCAAGTAACCCCTTCAGCTCTTCTAGCTTCCAGTCCCTTCAGCCCACCCTACCCGAGTTCTGCGCAATGCTTTAGGCTATGTACCCAACCAAAAAAAGAGTCATCGGACTCAATTCACGTCTAGCCAAGCTATTGGCCTTGCAGCTACTGCCGTACAGCATTGTGGACTCTGCTCCCTTCCGTGACCTGATGGCCTGTGCTGAGCGTCGGTGGAATATACAAATCAATTATTATTTCTCCCACACAGCTGTTCCCAGTTTACATGCACATGTAATGGGTAACCTCTCCCGGGCATTGGCATTCTCTGTGTCTATTCAAATCCATGTCATCATGGACAGCTTAACAACCCAGGAATGTAACGCTACCTGTCCTTCACCACTCACTGGATGGCCTTGCAAAGTTCAGTGGGCGGTATTCTGCAAGAGGCATTGCAGCACCTGGTACCCCTGCCAAGGGGTGTGGTGGGAAAGCATGGTCCCAACCCCATCCTTTCCCTCTTCCTCTTCCTTCATTCCCTCTACCAGCAAACCCTCTCTTTTCGACACTCCTCCTAAAAGGCCAGCAGCGGAGGACAATGTGGTTAAGTGGGCATGCCACTACGGCTCCCTCAAGCACATGTATTAACAGGCAGTCTTGAAACTAGTGTGCGCTTTGCACAGAGAGGTTGAGGCTTGGCTGACGCCCTACAGTGTCACAACAGGCAACGTAGTGTGCGACAACAAGGCCAACTTTGTGGCTGCGCTGCGCATGGGCCGCATGGGAGCTATTTTACCAGTGACCATCCGCCATTACATGGTCAGCGTGGTGCATGGAGGCAGCAAGGCCCCTGGTACAGCCAGACAACTGAGCTATTTTACCAGTGACCAGTGACTACAGGTGGAGAAGCTGTGCAAGGTACTGGCCCCCTTTGAGCAGGCCACAAACGTTGTGAGTCGGGAGCGGTCAGGCTGGAACAATTTCATTCCCATCATGTTTTTACTTAATAATACCCTGTGTGGCCTAATGGAAAGTGGCTACAAGAAGGGAGGGAAAGAAATGGGGGAGGATGAGGGTGACATTAGACTCCATAGCGCACAGCCAGCATTAGGAGGAGCAAGAAGGGACACTGGGACTCACTAGACCAATCAAGATGCCTCTGTGAACCCACACTGCTCCTGTGCTGAGTCTGTGGCTGTCTATCACCAAACACCCTGTCAGCTGCCTCGATTTAAATTTTCCGCTAGTTATCGCAACGTCCAGGGGTGACATTCTTCACCGGTGTTATGCCTGCCATTGTGCCAGCTAGCAATTTACATTACATTTCTGCTGCTTCTGGGAGGACAACAAACTGCAGATGAAAACCCCCAATACTGCCACAATCATAGGTACCAATGCCTTTACCTAATTCTTCAGCTAAGTATTGTAAGATTAAGGGTTGACATTCATGTCATCCACTTCATGATGCAAACTCGCAATATCTTCTACCTTCCTAACAATTCTGGCACCACAGACCACAGCAACAGTGCTGGCGCACAAAACATCTTGGTTTGGCCCTTCTATGTTTAATCACAAATTTCCAATATTTGCATTACACACTTCGGGTTTGCATTGACAATGCACTACACCCAGCTCTAGATGCCAGTTACAAAAGCGGTCCATGCTCCGTCTCAGGGCCCACCACCTCCTCCTGATGCTGTTGCTGCTGCCGCCTGTCAGTACTATATTCACTATAATTGTATTACACACTTCTGGGTGTCATTGACAATGCACTACACTCATCTCTAGATGCCAGTTACCAATTCCGTCCACGCTTCTTCTCAGGGCCCACCGCCTTCTCCTCCTGCTGTTGCTGCCTCCTGTCAGTACTCCATTCACCTAAATTGTATTACACACTTCAGGGTGACATTGATAATGCACTACACCTATCTCTAGATGCCAGTTACCAATGGCGTCCACGCTCTTTCTCAGGGTCCACCGACTCTGACTCCTACAGCTGCTGCTGCCGCCTGTCAGTACTCCATTCACAAAAACTGTATTACACACTTCAGGGTGGCATTGACGATGCACTAAACCCAGCTCGAGATGCCAGTTACCAATGCGGTCCCCGCTCCGTCTTAGGGACCTCCACCGCCTCCTCCCGCTGTTGCTGCTTCCGCCTTTCAGTACCCTATTCACTAAAATTGTATTACACACTTCTGGGTGGCAATGACGATGCACTTCACCCAGCTCTCCATGACTCTTACTAATGCGGTCCCCCTGGCGATTACTGACCAGAGGCCACACTCTGCTACTGCTCTCGCTGACAAACTCTCCATCTCTGGTCCTCCATCCTTTTGCCTAATGTCACTGCACTACTTGTCCACAACAACAACTATGCATGGCATTCCTAACACATGTCATCCAGGTCATGATGCCAGCTAGCAATTATTGTTATTATTATTATTATTATTATTATTAATAAACAGGATTTATATAGCGTTAAGATATTATGCAGCGATGTAAATTCCATAGGGGTACGTACATTAAATAGCAATGCGTTTTCCTGCTGTTGTGACAGCAGAGACTGTTGCTAGTGGGTTGACTTCACCCTTTCTCAATGTCCTAATGTTTGTCCATCATGCAAAAATCCTATTTGTCTGCTGTCACTTTGTCTGATATTTTCTGAAAAACCACAAGGTCTTTTTTAACTTTTGTATTTTTTTCTTGTTGCCACTGTTCTACACTTACCTAGCAAATTTGGTGGTACTAACATGTATAGGGGCTTTGCATCAATGTTTACAGTAGGCCCATTGACTTTAATGATTTAACGAAATTTCACGAACTCACCGGAAGTTCGAGGAAATTTTTGCGAGACTGTCAGAAGCCTTCTCGCTCATTCCTACATGTCACTAGCCATACTTCCTTTGCTAAATTCTAGATATTAGAATATTTGGTGATTAGACCAGCTGCTGTCACTTTACTACTATTTGACAATATTTTGGGGTCTACCAAAATTTCTCCTTACAAATTGCTTGGGGACACCAATTTTCAAAAACCTACTGATGTCACAAGTATTTGAGGGTATTTTTTAATGTTTTCCAAGTTCTTGAGGGGGCTGAGGCCTAGGAACACTGTTGTTGCCGAAAGTCTGCTGCTGATGCAACGCTGCTGCTGTTTGAATTTATTTTAGGGGTTACTAAAGAATGTTCCACCAAATGCTGGGTATGTACTAAACTGCGTAGCACCAGTGCACTTAAAGCATACTTAAACTCAAAATTTTTACTTTACATAAAAAGGGTAGGCAGCACTTTTACTTAAAGTAAAAATTTAGGTTGTTAGTGTTTTTTTAAAATGCAACACTCTTTTTTATTAAAAAAAAAGATGCAGCTCCGCCCCCTTTATTGTCGGTCGCTTAGGCGATCAAGAATGATTGGGAGCACAGAGCCTCCCAGGATACCTACGTTATGCATCTTGAGAGGCTCTTGGCTGCTCCTTCTGTACATGCCCAAGC
This sequence comes from Pyxicephalus adspersus, assembly GCF_032062135.1. Classification (NCBI taxonomy): domain Eukaryota; kingdom Metazoa; phylum Chordata; class Amphibia; order Anura; family Pyxicephalidae; genus Pyxicephalus; species Pyxicephalus adspersus. The sequence goes on along the minus strand of NC_092860.1, from coordinate 152,642,579 downwards.
ATCTCTGGCATGCTCAGAAAGAGCCCTCTAATCAATAGGGAAAAATATTGCCGATCTCATGCATGCTCAGGGAGATAGACAAGTTTTTCCCAAATCTACGTCACCCGATCTCGCTCCTGTGCAGTGCAAGATCAAGTGACATAGGAAAAATAACACAGAGAGGAGAAGATGGCGGTGCCTGGCGCTCCCTCTATAAAAACGCATATCGGCATACTGACTGATAGACTGATCTGCAGGATTGAAGGTAAGTGTGAATTTGTTGTTTTGGGTTATGTTAGGAGAGCTCATCTGTCCGGCGACTGTGTGCTGTGCGCCATCGCAGTATAAAACACTGTTTATGCTGTCCAGCGATGTCATTTGCAGCAGCCAGGGGAACTAAGATAGCAGCAGCCTCTGCTTCCCTTTAGTTGTGCATCATGTGAAAACAATTTACAGTTTATTTATCTTAACTACACATGGCTGGATTTTCAAAGTAAATACAACTACAAGATATTATATAGCTTGTCAACTCCTTTAGTAGAATAGGTTCCAACGTTATTGCAGCACTGATTATCTTTTACCAGTATGTACAGTACTACATGGCTGCATCCTGCTGGGTACTTTATAAATGAAGGTATTTAAAAAGGGCAAACTAATAACTGCACTTCGTAATGATAGGTTGGTATTTGGGGCTCTTACCTGGGTGTAACCATACAGATTCAACAGCTGAGCCATTTGGTGAGTGGTATCTGATCTGAGGTCTCCGATGAAACCAGCCACGTTATCCCGCTCCATACAGGAATAATTTGGAGCTGTCCTTGTATGTCCAGACAAAATTTGTAGAACATCTTTTGATGCTTTGGTCACATCTCCACAAGAATCATATATATGGTAACCCAGAGTCACATTGGGCAGAATATCCGGATTGTGGTTTATCTCATTAATAGCAAATATAAAGGCCAGGAGATGGGAATATTCTCTGTCACTAACACTGGAAAAAGGTAGAAATGGGATTTGTCACTGTATACAGTGCTGATTTAGAGATAGAAAATTCACGGTATTAACATTTTAAATAATGTATGCCACTTTCTCATTTGAATTCCAGATTTGCTGTATCACTCAGGTTCTCCCATGATAGCCTATTTTCTCCAGACTTGGAGAGTTTTATTAAATCGGGCCCAGTGTCCCCAATATTTTCATCCCCCCTGTGTCTGGAACTATATTGGGAATGAACCCAAGGGCTCAGGGTTGCTAAGAGGTGGGGGGACATGTAAAACACATTCCACCATTTTGTTCAATCATCATTGAGACAGCTTGCAACAATAACATGATCTCATTGTCAAAATTAACAAAGCGGTAACAACAATAGAGGAAAAGAACATTGTTTTTCAAATTGTATTATTAGGTGACTAGAAAACTCTTCTGAACTTCCTTACACACCACGGGGCTGAAAGAACACATTTTAACAAACTTATTATCCCTAATGGAACTGTGAACTTATTTAACCCAACAATTATGATAACTACCCATCATTAGATAAATAGGAGAGGGACAGCCATGTGTGGTGAAGGTCCTTAGAAACAAAAGGGATAAAGTAGCACTATTGGTAATAATCTTACTATACGCATCAGGATAGGGTGAGATGGGCAGGATATCTGTGTGCATCATATTTCTAAACTTTTTGTATTGAATGAATATTTTTGAATCCTAGTAAGGTACATAATACACCATAGTATTTGGTTATACGTGAAACTGTATGTCTCAAGCAAAAATTGCACTTGTGTACAGCAAAAGAGTAAGTCACAAAAATCTCTTGAAGGTTGTAAATCCTTATACTAACACTTATCCTGTGCAGAGCAGCATTTGTATAAGTAAAAAAGGGTCTACTATACCAACTAGACATGTAGTATAGGTATATAGTAATTGTTCCTCTTTAACGTTACAACCCCTATGTCTCTCCACCGGCCACAAAGCCAGCTCTAGGCACTGGTAGTATAAAGTAGCAATGCAAAATATAAAACTTAATGTTAAACTAACTGCACATAAAAGATGTTCTGAAAAAAAGTTTTCCATTCTGTCTGTATTATACTGAGATTTTCGCAGCTCTGCCATACAATATGTCAAGGCAGAAGACCTTATTGCTATACAGTTAGGTCCATAATTACTTGGAGAGAGACATTTTTTTCTAATTTTGGTTCTGTACATTACTACAATTAATTTTAAATGAAACAACTCTGATGCAGTTGAACTGCAGACTTTAAGCTTTAATTCAGTGGGTTGAACAAAAAGATTGCTTAAAAATGTGAGGAAATAAAGCCTTTTTACACAATAACTTAATTTCAGGGGCTCAAAAGTAATCGGACAAATTAAAAAGCTGAAAATAAAATGTTAATTTCTATTACTTGGTTGAAAACCCTTTGCTGGCAATGACAGCCTGTAGTCTTGGAATCATGGACATCACCAGATGCAGGGTTTCCTCCTTTGTAATGCTCTGCCAGGCCTTTATTGCAGCGGCTTTCAGTTCCTGTTTGTTTGTGGGCCTTTCTGTTTAGTCTTCAAGTGAAATGCATGCTCAATTGGGTTCAGATCAGGTGACTGACTTGGCCATTCAAGAATATTCCACTTCTTTACTTTAATAAACTCCTGGGTTGCTTTGGCTGTATGTTTTGGGTCATTGTCCATCTGTATTATGTATTATAATACATAACAAAGGAATTGCCAACACCAGCCCATAAAATAACCTTTGAGTCAATTGTCCAATTACTTTTGAGCTTTTTATGCAATCTTTTGTTCAACCCACTGAATTAAAGCTGAAAGTCTGCAGTTCAACTGCATTTGAGTTGTTTCATTTAAAATTAGTTGGGGTAATGTCCAAATATTTATGGACCTAACTGTAGTTCAGAAACAATAACAGGTCCCACCACCAACCTGTATCTGAGAGGAAAATGAGCAGACTGATGTATGATTCTAGCTAATTGCTTGGATTGTAATAATTTTAAGTCACAGACCAAAAAATAAGTGCTGTAAAGGTGCTAGAATTATTTACCCCTCCCTATACTTGTTCTGCATGAAAGATTCAGAAAAATTGCATGAAAAAATACAAATCATGACAAACCAGCAAGAAGCATAGCCATAGCCATTATACCCAGACACTTTTATCAGGATCGAGTCAGTTGAAGGCATTTAATGCTGCAATCACTACATTGACATAGCTAAATGTGTTTAAATGTGAACATAATTATTCAATGCTCATTTACAATGCTTGTCCTACTACTCATTCCATGAAGCTTTGCTGACTTACGCAGAACACATAAGATTGTAGAATTGGCTTCCCTCCCAATGCCACTGTGATACTCCAGAATGCACAGTGAATATTCCTCCTATAATGATGTCTCCTTCCTGAGAATACTTATATTCAAATGTATAATCCCTCATTGTGATATTACATTGCTGAGCAGAGTTCTCTGTGTCAGATAAACTGGCGGGCACATACAAAGCCAACATCCAGAATATTCTTTGTAGATGCCTCAAGACAACATGTCAGAATCTCAGATAGACTTCACTGAATACTTTCTCTTCTTCTAAGACTCTCATTGCCGACAGACACACAAAATCCTGACACTGATTTCATGATTCAGGTGAAGGATGTGACAGTGTCAGGTTTATATAGGATAACATTGTTATTTTTTACTGTTCTATTGGAATATAAATATTGCAGAACATTGAAAAAAAAATCAACAAAACCCACCAGGACTGTTTTCTTTAACTGATGTATATTTTTAACATATATTAGTTTACACAAACAAAGTAGGTAACCCACTAGGATAAATCCGAAAGAAAAGGAGAAACAAATCGAGAAAGTTTTAGTGGTGGTCATGGAATGTGTGATATTAATAAACACCTAGTGTAAAAACTGGAATTTTATTTCCTCTCAGAAGATACAGACAGTGCAGTTATCAATGTCCTCAAAAGCTAGAACTTCAGGGTTCTATTATATTAGCCACCCTGCTACTCAAATTATGTTAGCAGGCTATTCCTGGACACAATAACTGGCTTCCTATCTAATCCACAAAAATCCCCTTTAGGAATCTTCCAGCCTTTCATACTAAGCAATACCCTGATCTTGCTAGCACCAAATCTATTCATTAGAAGACATGATGGGAAGACCCCACGGCTATTGCAATTCACACTACTATTCAATAAAATCCTAAGATTGTGTCGGTTTGGTGCCAGACATTAATAAGGATATGCTAAGGGAACCTTGTATATTCTTCTCAAATGGCCAAGACACACTTGTTGCTGACTTAGTTTGGATATTTCTTAGAACTGAATGGTTTGGGAAAGCAAATGTGGAGATGAAGCACTATGAGGCTAAAAACACCTATTGGATAAATATTAACAAAAAGCAAGGAAGCAAGAAAAAAATGCTTCAGTTGGGATAAGTGGCCCTGACCAAAAATATTTTGACTGTTCCTAAAGAGTAATGACCCTCATTTTAAGGACAAAACTAATACATTTAGTCAAAATGTTGGCTAGAAGATGGCTGGGGGAATGGGAGGATGCTAACTAAATGAGGCCATACAAGGGTCAATTGTGGGACAGAAACTACTGGAGATCCTTTTTTTTTTTGTTTGTTTCTTCTTCTACGCCAGTCTAAGTTCATGCATCTTCATTAGGATGGTGGGTCATGTGTATTTCATGTAAAATGGCTAGATGATATAATTAATGATGCGTTTGTTTTACCCCCCCCCCCCTTTTTTTGACCCTTCCCTTTCCCATCCCATTTTTCATTGTAACTTTGAGCCCAGTAAATTCTATTCTTTAATTAAAAAAAAAAGAAAGGTGAAGATCTTATGCTGCTCTTCTGGCTAATTTATAAATCGTTCTCTATGTTACAAATTTTTTTCATATATTATTTTCCCTCTTGGGCTTTTATGGGTATTGATGGGTTGGTAAGCAATAATGTATTTCTCAAACGTACAATGTGGAATAAAAATATACAGAATAAAACCCTAGCTCTAGAGGTCAGTATTGCGAATACCTCCACAGCCACCATGTATTTCCTTCTGGTGCTCAGATAGGCCGGGATCATGGCAATCCACACACTGCAGAACACCAGCATGCTGAAGGTGTCACCATCATGAAAGCCAGAACAAAACTCACAGCTGCTAGAAACCCTAAACAACCCAATGTGATAGAAAAGGTCAATGTTGAGCCATCATTACATTGTGTGATGATCTTCCCAGGATAGGAGTGCATGTCATACTCATGAAATTATGGAGAAATTGCCAGCCAATGAATGCCATTTGTAACCTGAATGGATGAGCAGAACAACATGATTGTATTGGGAAGTCTGACTCCCACCCGTTTCCTACAGGAGCTTCCAGGTCTGGTGGCTTTGAAAACGATGAATACCATGATGGTTTTGGCTAGGATAGAAGACATGTAGATTGTAAAGGGAATTCCAAAAATATTTGTTGCAGCAAACAAGTGATATGTAGAGGAAGGCTAAGATACAGACTGTCATGCTTGGGGACATGGGGCCTCTAGGGGGCCTTAGGGCTTGCACAGAATTGGTGCAGAATGTAAGTAGTAACCATGTCTTCTCTAAAGCCACTAATTATGAGAATGTTGTGCTGCCAGTTACTGCCAGCCTGCATTCCTTGGACTCACAAGGGTGGGCAGGATGATGCATTGTACCAAATCACTAGGCAGAAGAATTTTCAAGAAAAAAGGTCTGGGTCAAGGCAGGCAGCAAGCAAAAAAGGTCAGATCTAGCCAGGGGCTCGACACTAGTAAAGACACGTTGCACAAACGCTGATTGCTGTGTCTACACTAGCTAAATAGCTAGGGATGATTAGAGGCTATTTCCTGATTGGGTGGCAGAACGGGCAAAACTGATAAACCTTGGGCAAGCAGGCGCGCCCAGGGTCAGAACTGCCTGCATGCACAGAAGTGAAGCACCTGCGCTTTAGCAGGTATGAGGTAAGTGTGACACATAATATATAACAGGGTATCAAAATATAAAGCTACATTGTTGAGATATTGTTTACAGTATGGACAAGTCCCTACATAGGATTCTCAGGATACATTACCGTCAATCATTTAAAAATTAATCTCCTACTGAAAGGGCAGCTTCTCAGAATGTGCAGGTATGTATCTATTTATTATTATATAAATGCTATTACTTGAGAAGAATATATATCACTAAATATTTAAATATGTATAAAGATCATAATTATGGATACCAACAGTATAATACTTTTACCCGACTCATAATAATATATGATTTTAAAGTCTAGTTCCATGATATAAATGCATTGAATAATTTGGAAAAGTAATCAGTTTTGTACTTAAATAAGTATATTGAAAAAAAACATGCATACCTACAAAAAATGACCAGATACCAACCACTAATATAGCTCAAGGATATAAAGTTCTGCTTCTTTGATGTAAAATTGTACTGTATGTAGAGGACAAGAGTAATACAGAATACCTTAATGTTTCCAATCCAAACTAGGTAATCCTTGTCCATCTCCTTGTATCCTCCTACTGAGTGGGGTTCCAGAATCCACCAGTGCTTCTTCCGAGATGCCGAGAACTGTCAGCACTTCAGACGGTTTCTGGTGAGGGAGTTGCTCCTCAACCACGTGTGTGTAATGGAACGCAAACAGCGTTCCACCACTCCATGTGTATCTTGGAGAATAGAGGAAGTGGAACCTCTATCTACTTAATTAAGGGGATACTGTTTTTTATTGTGTTATATATATGATTGAAACAGTTTTTGATTTTAAATGAATTTTTCAAAAAGCCATTGTTTTTAAACAAGTTTTTTTTTTCTTTTTTGAAGATACATGCCTTAAAATCCTGTATTGATATTTTTTTTTTATCAATAATACACCTGCAACGGCTCCTGTTGCTCTGCCCTGTGAACCTTAAACCTGATCCCTAGCATGACTCTATATATGTGATATATGAAATGACCTACCACATTCAGCTTATTATCTTCATGCACAGCTGAACACACTCCATAAGTTCTTCAAAAGATTGATCTTTTTTTGCATGAATGGCAAAGTCTATACGACCTCTAGCGCGGTCTTGAAAAAGCATTCAATGGGCATGCCAAAGGAGGGTAGGGAACATAATTCTAATTCCGTGCCAAACTTCTTTCAGTGAAGAACTGATGATTACAAGATAGAAAACAAAGGGAGAGGGTGGAAGAGGACTCTAAGGTAGATGCAAAGGTGGCCATTCCTGTACATTATGTATGTACCACAAAATCTTTCCTTAGGACTGACCCCCATGGGCAACACCAGCCACAGCAGGTACAGCAGTAGCAGTATCAGAAGTATTATCATCTACATATTTTTTAATATCTGAATAGTTAATGGAGGACAAGACATGGAAGACATTTGCTGGGCACTATGTTTCTTCAAGATAAATATTAATGCTTCTTCATGTACTGGATGGGTAGAAATATTGAATAATAAGTTTCTGGTCCCCCGCAACTTACCCTGCATTTACATTTGCAGACAGCAAAATATTCCTCATCACCAGTGAGAACAATATTGGCCATTCTGGGGATACACAATAAACCAAGGTCCCAAGACTGGAGCCCTCAGGGCTGTGCCAGAGGTATCAGCTGTTTCAATAGGCAGAGACCTGAAAACCTTATGAGAAGACCTGCATTGCAAAAGCTTTTTCAATGAGTGTTTCAACTCCTGATTGAACTCTTACTCTCCTCTTAGTTTCCATGTCTTGACTAGAACACTACCGTCACCATTGTCTGACTTTGACAAGAATAAGAATTAGATACTGTAATGCGCCTGGGCACACAAACCACAACCAACTCCAGATATCCTTGAATCAGGTTTATTCAAAACAGCACAGCACAGCTAGGGTTAATTTCAATCAAGCAAGGTACAGAAGGATAAGGCAAATGCAGGTCAGTAACAATCCGAGGTCAGGGCAAGGTACAGAAGGATAAGGCAAATGCAGGTCAGTAACAATCCGAGGTCAGGGCTGGCA
>NC_092860.1:152629011-152634182 GCF_032062135.1 Pyxicephalus adspersus | reverse complement strand
AGGCTTAGCCACATCTAAAGGGATGCAAGGGCTGCTGCCTGGCTGAACAGTAGTTTGGCCAGGGCGGATCCCTCCGCCTGCAGAGACAGACAAGCTGGGAGCAGAGCCATGCTGGCTGCTACAGAGGCGTCCCCCTCTGTGGCTAGGAACCCCAGGGACACCGCGGGCTCGCAGGACGGGTAAGTTCCTTACAGATACCAAGTATAGACACTCAAAACAGACCCTCCTGTGTAGACCCCCCTTTCATCATGGATGAAAATGATTGGTGGTGTGACATATGTTTTGCACATTTGGATTTGAAATGTGATCACCTTTTTACTAATGAAAATTCCTTAATATGACAATATTGGAAAGAAATTGGTGGAAAGAGAACCAATTCTGCTAGAGACCATACATGAATTGAATATATGGTATGAACTTATGCTTGTTTTTTTTTTATTTTAAATGTTATAAATAAAGTGTATTATATCATCTTAGGGTGATATGAATAATTAATTTAATATCTTGATTAGGAAATTCCCACCATTTTCTTTCTAATATTGTAATGTTAATTTAGGGATTTATTGGTGAATTTACCAGCAATATATGCTTGGTTTCCTTTTTCTCATTGGTGGAGTTAACAAAGAGGACTGCGGAGGGGTTTATGCTTGGACCATGGGAGTGTAAAATCTGAACTTCATCCTTTGTAGAAAGGAAAAAAATAGAAAGCACTTTACAAGCAGTGGATAATTTCCGTCCCATAAATACTATCATTTCCATTTTTCCACCTTTTTCTATTGCTTCTTTATTCACAAATGAATTATGATTGGTTCTTTCTGTGCCTATTTAGATTTTTTTTTTATGTTTTAATTTATGAGAGTTAATGAAGAAAATGCATAAAGAAAAGTCTAAGATATTGTTTTGTTAGTGAAAGTCATAATAAGGAAAGGAGTAAAGGAAGAAAAACATAAAGATGAATCACAAATTAGTAAAATAGAGGGAAAAAAATTAGAAGAAACCACATATTTGTAAAGTTCTGGAATTACCTCTGTGGTGTTCAGAGCTCAGCCCTATAAATCTGAAAGCTTTGCTGGCACTGACCTAGAAGTGGAATCCTTGTCTTTGTTATATATCGTGATCTCCTTGTGTACATCATCCTGTGAGGAAAGAACAAAGACATCACCGTCATCATCATCATCATGCAGACTCACTTCTAAAAAAAACCTCCATTTCTATATGAATATTATAAGACAAGAGCTGTCATTATCGGAGGATTGTTTTCTGTAATTGGCAGATTCATGATGTTCCTAAATATGACTCTTTTATGCCAAGATTCATGTGTATGATGTGAGTATTGTCTATTGATAATAATGTCTTTTTCAATTTCTTCAATATAATCTGATACAAAGCACAACCAGCTTTAGTACATTTTTTCAGGATTCAAGATGTGAATGTACGCATGTATAAATATGTATTGTAAGACGCTTGATGGACACCAGTCCCACAATCTATCGCTGCACTCGCTTATAGGAACCTTCAGCCTCCGGAGGCTAGATGAGCCCTCCCAGCACACGTTTGCTCCAGGATTTCTGTGTCCAAGGTGGGGGCTTCTGGCGAAAGACTAAAAGAGGACCAGGAGACCACAGAATCGTGAACCAGAAGTCATTCACAGGTAATCAGTCCACCAGAAGAAGTATCCATGAATAAAGACAAATCAGAGTTGGGGTCACAAGTAGAGGCTGGTCCGGGCAGCAAACAATCACAGGTCCAGCAAACAGGCAATTCAGCAGAATAATCACACTACTAGCAGGTTAGAGAGGCTAAACATCGCAACAGTTAGAAAGCCAGAGACTAATCTGTTCCTAAAATCCTATTAAGCTGTGCATAGCCTCAGCGTATGTGCTGGAAATGCTAAGAAAGTTCAGCGGGAGTTGCTGCCATTTTCTTGTTTTTTGCTATTGCAAGTGACACAACTGGCCTAAAGAATGGGGGGTGATACCGTGGAGGCACACAGCACAGAATCGCTGGCCAGATAAACATCAACTAACACATATCAATTTAAATTTATATAAGTGTACATACCAATTCAAAAAAAACAAAACCATAGCCCAAATCAGCATTTCAATACCATATATCATTGTAGGTTATATTTGTATGACTAGCTCAGACAACATTTTATTTATGTGTCACCTTGGATAAAAACATCACTTGTTCAATAAAGCAGAACAAAAATCAGTGACACTGAACTACAACCTTTAACTTCAAAGTAAATCCAGACTCCAGAACAGCAAAATATTTTATATTACAGATTACCAGTCCTTAGATGTTTTGGCTGCATTCATTTTTATTTTTTACACATTAGTTGGCAAATTATTTCACTTGTGAAATAGTTCCCAGTTCCCAGTTTTCTGGATCACTCAGGTTCTCCCATGATAGTCTCTCTTCTCCAGTCTTGGAACTGTTTAATAAATGAGGCCCATTGTGTAAGAAAGGAATGGTGTGATTTACAGAATAGACAGTTATAAAAGAGCCAAAGAACTGGTGAAATGTCTTGTCCAGCAATTCAGACAAATGTATTTATTTATTTATCTCTCGTGTTTTCTTTCTTGTGGATAATTTATTTGAAATAAATATTTTGAATGGATTTCCAGATCAAATATAAGAATATATGCTGCACTGTTAACATTTATCTTTACCACTCATAACATAAACAGGTATATTCAACTTTTTTCCTAATACAACTCTGGGTTATCACATATTTGATTCCTGTGGAGATCTGATACATTCTGTACATATTATTCTACATATCCTGTCTAGAAAGGAAGTGGAGGCTCCTTAATATTCATGCTTGGAACAGGAATTGGATTTGTTGGAAACAATGTTGTAATGAGAGAAATACGTAGTGTATATGGATAGCCACAGGTAAGTGAGATTATTATGATACGATCTATGGGCGCAATGATTTCTGCTGTAATATTACATGTGCCTATTACCCCTCTCTAACATATTACTGGGTAAAAAAAACTAGCCTTGTTTACATTTAACTGTTTTTTTATATTATTTTTTTTTTTTTAGTTTTCTATTAAAGCCATTTTCATAAGACAATACAACATTCCTTTTTTGCTCATTCTCTGTTTTCTGGATCCTTCTTGTAGCTGCCAAGCAGTGGGGTCCTCTTTGAACAAGGAACTGAATGCAGAGTTCAGCAAGAGGGGGTAGGTGATCACCATCCAATGAGGGAGAATCTTCAATACTCGGGAGATTAGGAATCTGGAAGGCAAATTAAAGTAACAAAAACCTGTTTTAGAAGGTTGGCTTGGAAAATGATAAATGGGCTAGAAATGGATGGGGGTGGTAAGTATTTATCTTTGCAGAGCTCCAGTTCTTTTGTAAAGAACATTTACACATTTTTAGCTATTCTCATTTATGGTCTGATAACCCATACTTGGCATGTGTTTCCAATGACCAAACAGAGCTAAGACCTAAATCCAATAGAATTTAGTGTGGGGTGACTTGAAGAGGGCACAAGAGATGCCCACAATCCTACAGATTAAGTGTCAGTAGTGGTTTTAATATAATAGGGTTATTTATAGGACTGAGTGTCAACCCTCGTTTAATAAATGAAAGACTAGAAGGAGAAAGCAGGGTCTTTCTAGGCACAAAAGTAAAGTTGTATTGTATATTCAATAAACAATAACAAATATAAACAGAGAAAATGGAACAGTTTCAAAACAGTTTAACAAAACTCCGCCTCTGCTCATGATGACGTGGGATGGATAGGCGTCGCTGATGACACCGCTCTCAGCCCTAAGTCATCAAACCGGCGTCTGGGCTATCCCCAAAACGCCGGCAGCGTCCACATGGAGTGGGGAGGGGTCCCAGAGACGCCGTCCTACAAATGGGACAGATTATCTGGGATCCCCCTGCTCCTCTGCACACATCCACCAGGACCTGGAGACAATGTAATGCTAATTTGGGGCTCCCCTACGCGGGTTTGTCCCACACTGACCTCTATGTATTAGACATTTTTATGGAATAAGTATTTACTTCTTAACCATTTATTAGCTCTTGGATTTATTTCCCAATATCATCCAAGGATTTAGTCCCACTACAGTATCTGCCAAGGGAGAAGTCGCCTGTTGATGTACTGTTAGGGAAATAGTTAAAGATATTTGGTTGTTTGAGGTAGGTTTATACTACAAAAAGGATTGAATAGGATAATAAAAATAATGTCCTTACCTTACATTGAACTAGTTTTCCTAGTTCTCTTTTCTAATTATTTGGAAAAATGGTTGTAGTGGTAGCCAGAGCACAGCCCGGCTGGGCAGTGAGTTGCCACTTTTAAAAGTGAGTTAGTTGCCGCCAAAGTTTAGCATAAGGCTGGGCAGTCCAAATGTCTTTGAGTGCGAGTCGCACTTTGATTAGGCCAAGCCCTATTCTCAACATAACTATGCACATACCCACTTTATATTACAGATCATTAATATACAAAATATTTGAAACTATAGCGTCAATATTTACCACTACATCATTGTTTTACTTTGCACAACAGATTGCCTAATTCTCTTGCTCCATCTGACTTATACAATCACTGCAGTTTTTATACCCTTGAAAAATAACTACAAGTAAGTTTCTATTTATCTTTTCATTACTTAATCACTTTTTTTACGTAGTGTAACTAATACTTAGTGACATGATATAGGCACAATTTATATTAGGATATTTGATTCACACCACAACTACACTAGTTACTAAGAATCCCTATTATCACACAAAGTTATATCATATTGAACATTATAATTTAACAATATTTTCGTTACAAAGGTAACAAGTAATACTTAACTTATTTCCTACATATGGAATAATTTGAGATCCTTATATGATCACTGCAGTTGTTGTATTTGTTGTACACACATATTTCTATTGTTATTTATACTACGTATACAATTATTTAACTGTACAATGTTTGAACCTAATAGTTTGTCCGTCTCAAGCTCCCCTGAGGAAGCCAGTAAGGCGAAACGCGTCAAAGAGAGCCTAAGGACCTAATTAATTGTCAAGTAACGCATCATTTCTCTAATGAACTTATTAGTTGTCACACACAGCCCAGTAGTAATTTATGTTTAGCCTAATATCCCAACAAGGTCCTAACAAGACCTGAGGAGGTTGGGAACTAGAAAGTCTATACTATT
>NC_092860.1:152604583-152627413 GCF_032062135.1 Pyxicephalus adspersus | reverse complement strand
CTCAGAATTCTGGTTGAGAAACACTGATTTAGACAATAAAGAGATATGCAGTCATCATAATTAGCATGCTGAGCACATCAAGCCAGAGAGTGGCAGAGATGATGCACAGTGGAGAGTAGCTGAAGCCAATATAAATGAATTAATTGATTAGTAGCAATAAATGAGGCTGGGAACAAATGAAAGGTATAGGTTAAACAATTGTTAATTCATCAAGCAGAACAAGCAGTGGTCTCTGGTCTGAAAAGAATAACACAGGGAGCTTAGTGGCCACAAATTTACTCTTCCCCAAGAATGGTGTCAGTGGCTACAATATTACCCCTCTCTAGAATGGTGTCAGCTACCAAAATATTACCCCTCCCCAAGAATGGTGTCAGTGGCTACAAATTATACCCCTCCCCAAGAATGGTGTCAATGGCCACACTATTAACCCTACCCCCATGAGTGGTATCAGTATGATTGATTGCTAGGATTGATTTTGTCTGTGCACTTCTCAATGACTAGCCTCTGCATAATCTGCTGTTCATGAATGGACCTATCACCACCACCAGCACACTAACGTCATAGGTTTTTTATGCCTTCCAGTGTGCACAGTTTGCTCTCACCTTCCCAAACATATTTGGCCAAGACAATATTCTCCATACCATTCATTTCATAACTGCTACCCTCCTGAAGCATCGATGCATGGCATGATAGATCCATGTTTTCATGTTATTGACACAAAAATATGACTCCACTATGCAAATTGTGGGCCAGAAGTCTAGGCACATCAAACCAGGCAACATTTTCCTCTCTTGTCTAATTTTGCTGAGCCCATTCAGATGTCTGAGCCCAATAGATATCCTAACATTCCTTAGTAATTTGATTTGTCTGGGGGAAGAGAATGTATTTGGGGTACAATGTCCACAATGACATTAAAAAACACCTATGACTTTGTTGGCTGATATATACCACATACCAATCCAGATATGGCCTGAAAATATATAGACTGGCTAGTAATCTGACCGTATCTTTTTTATGCTTAATAAGAATATAGAGGTGAATATTAGTCTTTATGTAAATCTGGAATGGATCTTGTTATCCAAATGTATGCATTGTGCAAATATCTGCTCCTGTTATAAACAAATAACAGGAACATTAGCAATTGATATGTATGGTTGCTTCCCCACAATCTCCTGCCATAACGCTGCAGCATTTACAACTTTGGTTGCAAGAAGCAGACATTAAGCAAGCATCCATCTTTCACATTTAAAATTGTACTACAAATGTATGTATATGCAAGCTCATACACAACTGATTGCAGATGTTGATGGTCAAAAATTGTTCTTGCATTTTGTCTGACTGTATATGCTCAATTGCAAGGCATGAATGTGAAATATGTTTAGTACCGTATTTTTCGCCGCATAAGACGCACCCAATTTTAAAGGAGGAAAATCTAGAAAAAAAAGATTCTGAAAGATTATTCCCCTTCTGATCACTCATGTGCCATTCATACCGGTATTCCCCTTCTGATCACTCTGTGCCATTCAAATTCCCCTTCTGATCACTCTGTGTCGTTCTTACCTTTTTTTCCACTGTACGGCAGTTAGGGCAGGGATCAGCAGGGGGCGCTGTGCTGGCTTCTTTCGCTCTGCACTGCAGCCAGGAGGAGACACACGCTGCAGCCAGCGAGGAGAGGAGACACACGCTGCAGCCAGCGAGGAGAGGAGACACACGCAGGATCGGGTATCGGGTGAGTATCTTATTTTAATTATTTAATAACACATTTGTCGTAAAGGACACACCAACTTTTTCCCCCCCAGTTTTGGGGAAGAAAAAGTGCGTCTTATAGGGCAAAAAATACGGTATATTGTAAAGGATTTCAGGGTTGGATCCTGGAGGGAAGGTACATTTCCCCTGTATATGGGTGCTGGCTTTTTAGACTGGTGTGTTGGGAAAGGAGTTTGTGGTTATTTTTATGTTAGGCAACTATGTTGCTGTTTTTTTCCTAGTTTTCACGGGACCCGGACTCCGGACTGAAGGGGAAGGATTAGGTGGGCCTCTTCAGTCCATCTAAACACACACCAGGACTTGCACCTGCCCAGCAGAAAGGTGGGAATCCCATAAGATCTCAGGTGTGCATGAGGGAAAGGGACATAGAGTTGCAGGAAGTGGCCTGCAAATAAACTTGTCGGGAATCAAACTCAGAAGTGGTGTTGCTGTTGAAGCTGAATTGATTTCAATGATTTATGGACTGTAGAAATCTCAGTCAGGGAAGACTTGTATTGGACTTATCCTTGTCGTGGGGACATCCTGATGGACTATGGACATTTATACCACTTGGCAGAAGTAAGCCATTTTCTCTATTGTTTATACCTTCCTGAGTTGCTGAAAAGAAGCAGTTTTTTAGTTATTCCAATAAAGACTTGTGTTTGTTACACCTTTTGGTGAAAAGCGTGCTGGCTTCGTTCTGAGCTAATCCCCAGACTTTACAATATGTGTACATATT
This sequence comes from Pyxicephalus adspersus, assembly GCF_032062135.1. Classification (NCBI taxonomy): domain Eukaryota; kingdom Metazoa; phylum Chordata; class Amphibia; order Anura; family Pyxicephalidae; genus Pyxicephalus; species Pyxicephalus adspersus. The sequence goes on along the minus strand of NC_092860.1, from coordinate 152,624,928 downwards.
TTAGTAGATGTCTTACTAGATGTCTCAAAGATATCCAAATATCATCCCTTAGTTTACTATCAGCTCGCTCAACCACGTGGCATTACTTACAACCAGTTTGTGTGTGTCTTGGTTTGAAAGAACAAACCCCAAAGTAGCTACAGCCTGCAGACCAATGGACATCTCTATTAGGCAACTGGATTGTCTTAACCTGAAGACCTGATCTCTTCTCTGGGCCCTCACCATGCTGCTAATTCCATTTCAAGGGAAAGTTGTGCAAAAGGGCCCAGACAGAGATGCTTTCAATAGTTGGTACAATTCCAGTTGGAATGATCAAGAAATCCTAGAATCAAATGGAAATTTGATTTGAAATTTAAACTTTTTTAAGAGGTTTATAATGTATATTTTTAATAAAATCACTATCAATCATGTATGTATCCAATATAACCCTGGACAGAATGGGGGCAGTTTCAATCCAATACATTCAATCAATTAAAATAAAAGATTTAAGGTATTTGGCCCCATAGATGCATTTTAAAATTAAATCATTTAAGTGCCTAATATAACCTTTTGTCACAAATCAGAAAACTCTCCAGTACTTTCCACTAACAAAAGTCTTCACAGTTAAGCTTTTGTTTTGGTATTTTAAATTTTGGACAAAAACATTGCTTAAATTTAAATGATGCAAAAGCTGTCAATTTTGCTTATCCCTACTGGCAATGCTTCAATGTAACTATTTAATAATTTATAAATGATAGCCAAATAAACTTCAATAGTTGGCTACTTTAGATATGTGGGGCTAGTAGAATTATATTGATAATTTTATTCATTAATATTTTATTAAGTATATTATTGATTTATTTAAAAATACTGGACTTGAATATTATATACATTTTTTAATATTTGACACACTGTTTGAAACAAATTCACTATTTTGTATATTTGCATCTGAATGTAAAATATAATATTTACTAGTTATCCAGTACAATAAAGTAATGAACTTTTTCTCAGCATTGCTGATAGCGGAAAGCAGTTCTATAATAAAACATTATTATTCTTCTGCTTCACACATCAGTTGGAGATTTTCTATTGGATGAAAGTTTCTGTACAATCAGAAAAATTGGAATTGGAGTTTACTAGTCTGTTGTGTTGGATTCCCCTGATATGTCCTATTCTAGAGGCTTTTCCATATTCCACACATTACATCAGACTGTACAGAATAGGGAAGCGGATTGCATCATTTTTCATATTTGGATGATAAACTTTCCCTGTGCATTCCTCCCAGGATTACAGACACCTGAGCTGTGCGAGTCACTAGAGGCACACAAGCCCAGCACATGATTATAGTGGTGGAACGGCTCTGATCATATTAGAACAAAAGAAACAACGGAGTCACTGAAGAACAAGCGTGATAGTATATTGGATAAAAGTTTCTGCTAGATTCCCACAGGGAACAGACACTGAATTTACTGTACACCATCTGCTTTCCAATACAAACTGTTATCCTACAAGTGGTATTCAGTGTCTTTTACTTTAACTATTCACCAACCTATTTGGTTTAGATGAATAATAAAATAATAGGAAATATATAAATAAATTAATAGTACCAATAATAAAAATAAAACAAATAATATTATTTTATTATTTGCATATTGCATAACTGGTTGCATAATGCATTATGCAACCTAGCATAGCATTGTATGCTGTGGGTGTAAGAGATATATATTAAATAATGAAGCTTGTGACTTTTGGGCCTATAAATTGCAGTACAGATTGAAAAGCCACATTAAAATGAATAATTATTTAAAAAAATAAAAAAATAATAAATAAATGTTACAATGCAATCTACATGCATTAGGATCTTGATGTGTCCAAATATTAAATAAATAAAATAAACCTGGAAATATAGGAAGCACATGTGCAAATATTTACACTGAATTTACTGTACACCATCTGCTTTCCAATACAAACTGTTATCCTACAAGTGGTATTCTGTGTCTTTTACTTTAACTATTCACCAACCTATTTGGTTTAGATGAATAATAAAATAATAGGAAATATATAAAAAAAATTAATAGTACCAATAATAAAAATAAAACAAGTAATATTATTTTATTATTTGCATATTGCATAACTGGTTGCATAATGCATTATGCAACCTAGCATAGCATTGTATGCTGAGGGTGTAAGAGATATATATTAAATAATGAAGCTTGTGACTTTTGGGCCTATAAATTGCAGTACAGATTGAAAAACCACATTAAAATGAATAATTATTTAAAAAAATAAAAAAAATAATAAATAAATGTAACAATGCAATCTACATGCATTAGGATCTTGATGTGTCCAAATATTAAATAAATAAAATAAACCTGGAAATATAGGAAGCACATGTGCAAATATTTTGCCTTGGTTGAATTTTTCCTCTAGTTATTGCAACGTCCAGGGGTGGCATTTCTTGTCAGTGTCATGCCTCCCATTGTGCCAGCTAGCAATTTACTTTACATTTCTGCTGCTTAGGGGAGGCTAACAAACAGCAGATGAAAACCCACATTACTGCCACACTGACAAGTACCATTGCGTTTGCCTAAATTTTCACCTAAGTATTGTAAGATTGAGGGTTGGCATACATGTCATTCACTTAATGATGCAAACTATCAATATCTTCTACCTTCCTACCGCTTCTGTCACCACAGACCACAGCAACAGTGCTGGTGCACAAAACATCTTCGTCTAGCCCTTCTACGTTTAATCACAAATTTCCAATATTTGCATTACACACTTAGGGTTGGCATTGACGATGCACTAAACCCAGCTCTAGATGTCCGTTACCAATGCGTTCCACGTTCCGTCTCAGGGCCCACCCCCTTCTCCTGATGCTGCTGCTGCCTGTCAGTACTCTATTCACTATATTTGTATTACACACTTCAGGGTGGCTTTGACGATGCACTACACCCAGCTCTAGATGTCAGTTACCAATGCGCTCCACGCTTCGTCTCAGGGCCCACCGCCTCCTCCTCCTGCTGTTGCTGCTGCTGCCTGCCCAGTACTCTATTCACAAAAATGGTAGGGTCTGATTCTGATTCTACTGATTCCAACAGACATATCTGCAGACAATTTATTGCAAGGGTTTTTGGCTGTGATTTAAGCAGTAGAACTGATACCTGGCCAAACCTGTATACAGAGAACATCTCTTCACAAACCAGAACAATGCTTACATTTTGGTAGTTAAAAAATCAATTTGTAACCTATGAAAGGAGAACAAAGCTTTGTGTGAATTGCTTCATAGGGTTTTTACAGGATTATACAATTGACACATCTCACATTCATGACAAAATTGTTCTGAACACTAGTAAATCATAGGACAATGCAGTGTGAGGTATAAGGTAAGATAGGGCATGCATTGTCTCAGCTAGATATGAATACAGCATCAGAGACGCAAAGAATCTATTATCCTCATGGGGCCAAATACATCTTTTGATTTATTTTTTTCAATTTCACATTAGTTTACAACTTCAGTTTCTTTAGGACTGTTATGTCTACCTGATAAGGTTCCTCAGGAAGTGACTTCAAAGATCTTTGTAGGTTTGGTACCATTTAATACTGCTAATTTAGCAAAGGCAAAAACTTTTTTCATTTTTAATTGAAAATTAATAATAATAAAAATAAACAGTATTTATATAGTGCCGACACATTGCTCAGCACTGTATATTAATTAGGGGATACAAATGACACACAGATACAGACAATGACATAGGAGAGGACCCTGTCCCCAAGAGCTTATAATCTAAGATGTGGGTGGAGTAGCACACCGTAGGAGAGGAATATTATGTTGAATTTCAGCAGGTGGGAATGTCACAGATCATTTTATGAAATGGGAAACCATTCTGTCTCTGCAAGGGCTGCAAGAGCATTTTTGGCAGTGTAGGATTATCTGTGGCAGCAACCCTTTTTTTTGCCATGGCACTGACATCCTGCAAACCAGGGTGGTATTTTGGAATTTTTTTACTACCAAACTGAGTACATGTGGCTTGTTACCTTCCAACGGGGCTGAATATGCTCTGTAAGCATACAATTGATCTACCAAAGAAGTAGCTTTGTCAGGAGAGCATTCGACAGACATGACATAGGAAGGCTGGTAACATAATTCTGTTTCCTAGCCCAACGTTCTCTAATGGAGGACTGATGATTGCAAGATGAAGAAACAGAAGATGGAGGAGGAAGAGGACAGGCTGTGGAAATGGCAAAGGTAAGTGAACTGTGGGTCAGCCCTGGGGATTCTGCTGTGATTTCTGTACTGGAGGTCCCTATTTGAAGGTCTGTACAGAGTTTATTATTGAGAGGTCTGCATGTTGAAAGGGAGTCTAGACAGGGGGAGTTCGTATTGAGAGTCTACACTGGAAAGCTCTGTTAGGGGGGGGTTGTATTGGGAGGTATGCACATAAGGGGGTTATAGGTCTGTACTGGGGAGTCTGTACTTTGACGGTTTGTGCGAGGGCTGCCTGTGGGTGTGTACTATTCCTGGAAGACTGGCACTGGGGGTGGCTATTATGGGTTAGTCTGCACTTTACTACAGACCGGGCCAGTACTGGTGGTCTGAAAATAGAGGGTCTGTACTGGCAGGGTCTGTACTGGGGGTGGAATCTCAAGGTCAGTACTGGGGTTCCCTACTGGGAGTTACTGCTTTTTTTCTTGGGAAGGGATGGGATGCCTTCTAAATGGTTGCCTCAACATCAAGAAGTCTAGAATCAGCCCTGCTATCACCACTACTACGACCAATGCCACTACCCCCTGATGACCACCACCACCACTATTACAACAATCAACACCACCATCAGCACTTCCTCCATCACTACTGCCACCAGCAGAAACAGCTTTAGAACCCAGAAAGCGAATAAATGTGTCACTATTCATGCCCTCCTCTTCAACATTTGTTTCTTATATTTCCTCTGATTTGAATAACTGTTGTGTGTCATCACACAGCTCTTCTGCTTTTTCAGCTCTTGTTGGAAAGGAAGGAGAGGAAGGGGGAGAACAAAGGAAATAAGTCTCCTCTAACCTGCAGAACCTGGGATAATAGTATTATCTCATAGGCCAGTAGACCAACAGACCAAAAATTATTATATTTGGGGTTCCAAGCAGATGTAACACAAATGATTAGAAAGATCAAAAATGAACCTCCCCTATCTTATATATCTTATATCTTATAATTAGAAAACTGATAGAGAATACCACGAGTTGCAGAAAATTAGAGAGAATTACTGAGTGTGTGCAGAATGGAAAACCCATAGTCAATTTGAGCCAGAGTCCTTTGGAATGAAAGTACATTTGTGAACTGATTTTTCCCCCCTCGTACAGACCTACATACATTTTCACTCCCCAGACCCACACTACCCCCCCCCCCCCCCCCCCCCCACCATGCAAACCTACCAACACAGATTCCCCCAGTACAGATCTCTCCAATTAGACCCTCAATACAGTGTATTGAGGTATAGACTCTCATCATAGATGAAAAAGATTGATGGCATGATGTACAGTTTTTGTTTTGTAAATTTGGATCCTAATGTGATTGACTAAACTCTTTAAATGTTATTTTTTTTGCAACAATTTATTTGAAAAAGTTAAAGTGCCTTATTTAGGTTGTCTTTAAAGTTTTGATGTAATACTTACCTATTTGTTTTTCCTGTATGTATAACATTACGGCACTGACACAACACCTACTCCAGACCAATATATGTCTATTGTTCTAACAGTGTAAGTGTAACTATTTGGGTAACCACATTGGTGTGCCTTATGTTTTATTGGAGAAATTAGGTGTTTCCACTCTGGTATATTTTTATTGATGAATGTGACAGAAGCATACATTGGTTTATGTTTCTCATTGGTGAAGTTATCAAAGTGCACTTACCTGGACCAGAAAACTCAAACCTACAGAGTTCACCTCTAGCCCATGGAATTGGGGATACCCAAACTTCATCCCTTGTAGAGATGGAAAAAAAAACAATACACACTTTACATGCCAGTGGATAATCTCCTGCCCATAAATACCAGTGTTTCTAACCTTTCTCTTGTGTGTCTTTGTAGATTTATTTGTTTTTTAATATAAAAAAAAATGAATACAATGAGAGTTAATGGAGAAAATGCACAAAGAAATGTCCAAGATATTGTTTTGTAAGTGAAAGTCATAATAAGGAACAAAATAAATAAAGCAAGTCTTTTTTAAATATGAATAACAACTTAGTGAAAAAAAGAAGAAATCACATAATTGTTGGAGTTCTGGAATTATCTCTGTGACGTGCAGTGCTTAGCTTTATAAACCTGAGTCTGAAAGCTCTGCTGGCACTGACTTGGAAGAGGAATCCTCGTCTGTGTTATGCATTGTTCTGTGATGAGTACCATTTCTTATGCATATTATATTGTATTCTTCCTGATCTTGCTGTGTGCATCATCTTGTGGGAAAAGTTTAAAAACATCTCCATCTTGCAGACTCACTTCTTCAAAACCTCCATTTCTTTATGAATATTATCAGGAAGGAGATGTCATTATTGGAGGATTGTTCTCTGTGAATTGGCAAATTCGGGAGACTCCTACATATATCACTTTCTATAGACAAAGGTTCATATGTATGATGTAAGTTGAAAATGAAATAACTCCTTAAATTTCTTTCAAATATTCCGGGGATAAACACACAATTTTTGATTCAAAACACAACCAGCTTCAGTATATTTTTCAGGATTCAGGAACCACTGTAGAGGCTTTCTGGTATTTATATATATTTAATTTTTGTTGAATCAACGGAATGTGAATTTCCATGTTCAATTTTAATAATTTTTTTATATTGTCTATGCAATTTTTAATTAAAAAAAAAATCAAAACACAATATGGAAATGTTACACATGCTTTAAATGAAATCTGCCAATCATTGCCTCAAATATAAATTGTTGTGTTTTTCTAGAGTACAATCTGACAGTTGTAATCTATCACGAATGTAGTAAACCCTGTGACTTTACTCTTTTAAATGTTTGTTATGATTTAAGAATTTTAATTCATATGAAAAATATCAATTCCAATGCACAAATGTGTATGTATATATGTATATAGGTATCAGTTTATATTGAAATATGTCTGCATAACATTTAAAAAAACAAAACTGTAGCTTGCCTAAATCACCATTATAATAACTTGTCATAGTATAATATACTTCTATGGATATGACCAGCTTTATTTCAGCCTACATAATATTTATGTGTCACCCTGGATAGAAATATCACTTGTTCCAAAAAATCCAAAAAAATATTACAGTTTACCAGTCCTCAGATATGCTGACTGCATATTTTTTTTTTAAAGTACATTTTTACACATTGATATCTTAGGGTTACAATGTTATTTTTTCTATAGGCACAATGCAGCTGGTTACTAAAAGTTTAGACTTTTCATATCATGCCATGGGCCTGATTTATTAAAGACTGGGGAAGATAGACTATCATAGGTAACTTAACAAACCTGGAATGGATTTAATAAAAATCTTGTGCTATTTGTTGGCAAATGTTTTCACTTCTTGACCGGATCCATTCCAGTTTGGATGTGATTTGCAGGATAGACAGTTATAAAAGTGGTCAAGAACTGGTAAAGTTTCCTGTTGCAAGACTCGAGTTTCCTGTTTTTCCTTAAAAAACTTTTGGTTCAGTCTTTAGTTTACTCAATTTTAGTGTATTTATCTCTCCTGAAAAGTTTTTTTCTTTGTGGATAATATATTTGAAATATACATTTTGATTGCATTTCCAGACCAAATATAAGAAAATATGCTGAACTCTTAGCATTTATCTTTACGATTCATGAGATTAACAATGATATGCAAATTCTTCCCAATATAACTCTGGGTTACCATCTACACGATTCGTGCGGAGATCTGATACATTCTGTACATAATATTCTACATACACTGTCTGGAAACAAAGTGGAGACTCCTAACTATTCCTGCTTAGAATATGGTGAAGTAGTTGGATTTGTTGGAAACAATGTTGCAATGACAGAAATACTTAGTGTATATGGATACCCACAGGTAGGTGAAATTAATAATTCTTTATAGGACGATACATCAAGGAGAGAATTCTGTGCAATGATATCAATGTGTAATATAAGCACGTTTAAACTAAAAGTTTTTATATAGATCTAATGCATGTCTATCATCTACACCACCGCTAAAAACCTGGTATTGGAATAATAATACCCCCACAACCACCCTATTACCTCTCTTTAACATACTACTGGAATAAACCAAAAAAACAAACAAAAAAAAAATCCTTAGCCTTGTTTTTATTTACCTAAAACCAGGGTCATATGATACTCCAGCATCCATTTTTTTTCTTCTTCCACTTTTTACTCATTTTGGGTTCTGCTAGAGGTGTTCACATTACTGTTTGTGTGTTGTGGACCCTTCTTTTGGCAGCCAACCAGTGGTACCCTCTTTGAAGAGAATGCAGGAGAGTATAGGCCGTACCCATCCAATGAGGGAGAATCTTCAATACTTAAGAAATAGGAATCTGGAAAGCACATTAAATTAACAAAAACTTCTTTTAGAAGGTTAACTTAGATTACATTGAATGGGCTATCATTAGAAAGTGGGGGAAGGTAAATAATTATCTTGGCAGAGCTCAGTTCTCCTGTAAAGAACATCTACACATTGTTAGCTATTATTTATGAGTAGATTAACCATATTTGGCACATGTTCCCCAACAAAATAATGGCTTCAACAAAAAAAAATGAAAGTTCTAGAAACAACCAAAGCCCCGATCTAAAGCCAACAGAAAATCTGTGGGTAAACCTGAAAAGGGCTATTAACAAGAGATCCAGTCACAATCTGACAGATTTGGAGCTTTTGCAAGCAAGAGTGGGCGAATATTGCCAAGTCAGCACATACCATGCTGAGATACTCTAACCCAAGAAGACTGAGTGCTGTAATTAAATCAGAAGTTTAAAGTATTAGTTTAGTGTGCACATTTATGCAACAAGCTTATCATACTTTTTTGTTTTTTACATTTTTTCCCAACAGCTTTGTTTGTTTTACAATTGAATTATACAGGTTACAGGTCAAATTAAAGGGGGGGGGGACGTTTTGAAACTATTTATTGTGGTTTCTTCTTTTATGGCATTTTTAACAAGTAGTGTACACTTTTAGTATCCACTATAATTGTGTGCGAGTTGTGTTTTATCCTTTTAAAATTTTTCTTTGAAAAACCATGAATAGATTTTCCTTACAATAAGTCATGTTGTATGTTTTATGTTTAGGAGAGCCACAGTGTGACCTAGCCAACATTGGCACATCACAAATGCTCTCTTGACTACAATTGCTCTGTAAACTGTGTCTTTTACATATTCTTTAGGTCTTCTATGATGATCAGGATCAGATTCCAGAGAATTTTTTACATAAAATTGTTTCAATTGGTGACCAAAAGTGGACATTTTATAAATCTGTTACATCTTTTTTGGTTCACTTTGGGTGGAACTGGGTTGGAGTCATTATGCCATATGATGACAGTAAAGATTTACTCCTTCTGGACCTCCAAAAAGAGTTTGAAGCACATGAAATCTGCATTGATTTTGTTATTAAACTCACCTCTGATAAAATAACGAATCTTAAAAACCTAGAGACTATTCAGAAATGTACAGCTAGGGTCATAATTGTCCTCGGAAAGTTTGTATTACATTATGCTTCTATGCAAGATTTGGATGTCATGCTTCAGAATATCACATTAATTATTGATGACTCGTGGTTATATGGTGCTTATTTAGGTTCAAAATTTCTGCAAGTAATAAATTGCAGTTTAATGATTTCACCAGTAGAACATCATATACCGGGTTTGGGGAATTTTTTAAAAACAATAAATTTAAACAATAGCCCAGATGATCAAATACTTCAGGATATTATGTATTTCTACTTTCTTTGTGATATTCCTAACAAGAACAGGTTGTATACATTGCAGTGGGTATATGACTTGTCCCTCGAACGATGCAACTGGGAAAATCATCAAATTACATCAAAGTTAATTAACTTAAATTATACAACATATTATAATGTTAGATTTTCACTCCTTGTCCTGGCTCTAGCTATAAAATCAGTGCATGAATCTTCCATTAAAAATGTAAACAATCCTAAAACATTGAATTATAAAGAGAAGGTAAAAAATAAAAAATAAGTAAAATATTTATTTCTGAAATTTAATAGCAGATATAAATTTTTCTAATGGATAGGTCTTGAGCACCATCAGGCTTCTCTTACTGGAAATCAGAAAATTAGAGAAATGTATTTGAAAACTATTAACAAAGAAGTATATAATTCTAACAGAGGCTCACAATGTCAGTCCCATAAAAATTAAAGTACAAAAACTAAGAATGAGAGTATTTTTATTCCCACATATCAAGTGGGACGTTTTATGGTGGCATAAATAAGGTCTATTCAACAATCATAAAAAAAAAATTCAACTCATTCACATTAGATAAAATGATACAATGTAACTAAGTAAAGAATATAGTAATTCAAAACATACTAAACAGGAGAAGCACCCCACATATATTATATACCAGTGCTGGTAGGTAGCAAACAATCAAAAAGAGGGGGGGGGGGGGCTAAAAATCTTTCAAGCACAAAAGGTAGGGGCTATTTCTCATTGGTACATTTTGCAGTATTTAAACCTGTTTCATCAGGATGTTTATTACAGGAACACTGAGAATGTCAAAAACATAATCCAATGTGTAATGCACCATGTGGGTAACATATCCAAAATTCCTATCATACACATTAAGACGTAGTTACATAAAATCATCATATACCCTAGGATATTTTCTGATAAATAATTTGCCTTCCATTTCTTTTATATGGGTGATATAGCATAGTACATACCTCATTATCTTTATGGCTGTCCCCCTTTTCACTTTAACCCAGCTCCCATTTCTTGCCCAGAGCAACATCAATATTGTTTTGTCCCTTGCTAAAAGTTACCAAAATTTTTCAACAAATTTTGCTTACCTGCTTACAAAGTACCTGCTGTTTTGCACCACCACTACTTCCACCAGCAGAACCTCCACTACTGATATTAGATGTGTGCTAAAGCTGGACAAAAAAGATTTAAAAAAATAAATAAATAATTGTAAAAAAACAAAACCTAACATACCAGACTTTATAGTGACTACCTAAAGCTACTAGAATGGTAAATCATACGAAACACAAGAAGTATGAGAGGACAGGCAGAACACAATGTGGGGACAGTGAAATAAAGTACAGATGTAGGGACAGTGAAGAAACATTTTAGAAAGTACCCCTATTTCCAAAAGTCCAAACAAACGTATATTGCAAAGCAGAAAATAAGATAAGAATAATTCCAAGGGTTCCTCTGTCCAGTAATAACATCACTTTTGACATGAAGCTCAGTGGCCACATATCACTTCTGGTGCACAATGGGGTACTTATGTTGTGGATTGGTAAAATATAATATATATATATATATATATATATATATATATATATATATTTGTTAATAAACTATTCACAATTTAACATTTAAACTCTTGTGTTTTATTGCTGAACAGAGAGCAATTCAAATGATGTAATGCTTTATATTGCTATATGTATGATTTTAATATTTAAAAGATACATTTATGTTTTTTATGTTTTTTTCTAGTTAACAAAATATGTAAAATTTATAATTCAATCTACCAAGGAGGATAATATTACATTTAAACCTACCAAAATATTACGTAACTGGGTATTTTTTGAAAACACAAATGATGAACCAATCCCTTTAGGTAAAATTGTTGGAACTGTAGAATCTCAATCTGCCAAAAAAGAGATAAAAGTCGATTTAAATAGGAAAGAAGTGATATGGAAAACTGGTAAGGTAAAATTCTGTTTTGATTGTTTCTATACTGTTGGTGCAGACTCTCCTTACCAGGACATTCATTGAAAACCATAAATATTGCAAAATATCACTGCAAACACTATCACACTGTGACTGTGAGAAATACAGATATTAAAATAGAATAAAATATCAGAAATGTTTTCCAATTTTAGGTACAAAATTAAAATGCAAACAAGCAGCACAATGCCCCATACATGGAGAACAGTATAACAACAATTGTATCAAAGTATGGTTGTAAGCACATTCCAAGTAATATAAGATGAATGTCTACACATTTTGCAGCTTAAACATCACTGCATTATCAGGTTCATAGAATAGTGAGTCATCTGAACAAATATTTAGCATAAACATCCATGGCTGCCCCAGGACAACACGCCCTGCATATTCTCATTATTGGTATTGCTTGCAGCAGCAGTGAAGATCAGGCAAATAGCTGTCAGACCTCTGCTCTGCTTCCTGTGCATCCCCGGTTTCCCTTTGAATGTGAATGGTGCCTCTGCATCCCCTGCCCTGAGACTGTGCAGCTGAAGGGGATTGTGCTGAGATTAATGAGCAGACTAGTTCCTGATTTCAGTCCTGCACTGCCATTTGATGCTGGGGCTTTAATGCCTCTCTGCTCCCACTAATCTGTCCCTGTTGTAGCATTTAGCTGGGCTAATCTGTACTGGAGTGAAATTCATGTTATTTACTGTTGCCAACCTTGCCTGTTTCTGACCTATCGTTTGTACGCAGCCTAGACCAAACTTGTGTCTGTTGACCCGGACTCTGCTTGTGCCTACTCCCTTCCTACTGTACCTCATTTGGTGGACTGATCACTCATGTATGACTTAATATGTCTTAATATGGCTTAATACTGTGGATTTGCTTGTAGAACTTATAACTCACAATCTATGGGCCCCTGGTCCTCTGCCAGCCCATCCCCAGTTGCCATCCCTTGCCAATTAAGTCCTGGAGGCAACCGTGTGCTGGGGGACTCAACCACAGGTGAAGACTAGGGAGTTTTTAAAACTTGATCTCGCTGCGAATTTGGCTGTTCTTGCTTACCAAAATTGTTAGCAAGATTGGCCGGTGGAAATTCGCCAAACGAGATCAAATAAAAAAAAAAAAAAAAAGATAGCTAGCTGAGCTGATCAATATATGCAGCGCAGGCTGCATCAATTTTAACAAATGTTGAGCTACTTTTTCTTTTCTGACTCTTTTCTTTTTTTTTTTGCTTTCTTTTCCTAACCTTTATCTCTTTGTTATAATGTGTTTTACATGAGACATGACTTGTATGTTATTTACCTTGGTTTTGTAAGGCCCTGGTCCACACCAGTACTTACCACACGCCAGTCCCCCAATATAACGCTGCAGTCTTCACTAGGGATAAGTGAACTTGTGGGAACCGTGGGAACTTTCCAGTCATGCGAGTGCCTCCAATCAGCTTTGACTGCAAGCGAACTCTCAATGGAGTTTCTCCGGGCTGTACTCGGTGACCGTGGGAACTGAACTGCAGATGAACTCTCAATGGAGAAACTTCATTGAGAGTTCATCTGCAGTTCCACTGCGATCCCCGGGCACTAGAGGTTAATAAACCTCTAATGCTGGGGATCGCAAATAGGAGGATTCCCAGGGCTTCAAGAATTAATGCAGCCCTGAAAATCTATTGCAGATAAATAAAATCCATTGCTAGATAAAGGTTAAGAAACAAAAGCATAAAAGTAGCCTACATTTGTTTTTTTATTGATTTAGTATTACAGTATAATGCAATTGTTCTATATAACTATAAGAATGTCTTGGCTGAAGATCCCATATTGCAAAAAATGCTGTTTAAATAATGTTAGTTGAAAAGAAGGTTTACTTCCATGCCAGATTCTGTGGCAGAATATCTGAGAACACTTTCTGATACATTTGCTGATTACCATTTGTCAAGGTTACTAAAATTTCTATTCTTTTTTCATAGCTTTGGCAAACTCTGTAAATGAAGAGAAATGTATCTACTATATATAATATTTCAGTCAAATACCAACAATCTGGCATACAGGAGTGTTGGGGTTTGTCAAAAACTTTTATATTATCCAGTTCTTCCTATTATAGTAGTGGTAGCGATAGTTAGCTAAAGCCTTACAATGAGATGACAATATTGTCACCCCATTCCAATATGGGCTAACATAAATTGTGATCTTATGTTATATAAAGCTTAGGACTCCTTGTTAAAAATTCACACCAGAAGGTCTCACAAGCACTGGCTTTTCTCAGTGAAGAGCGTTATAGCCATAACAACTAGAAGCATGAATCTGAACTGTGTTACAGAAACGGTTTGAGTTCGTGCCACTTAGGGACTTTGTGGTACATTTTGTAGAGGTCTCGTAAACTTTTGCAAGCCTTATTAGATAACAGAATACTTGAAATACATTTACATTATTGGGCTTTGAGTACCATTTTTTACTAAACCGGTTTACACCGTTGGACAAAAGGAATGGAGGAGTCTGGATGTAAAATGAGATAAATGGCGCTATATTTAGGATGTATCTGGTCTAAAGCAGCAGCTCTGGAATTATGGTTAGATAAATGGCTCTATAGTTAGATTTTATCTGTGCTATTTACCAGTGGTTTCATGCACACCTCTTGTTTTCAACCCTCTTTTTCACTGATGGTCAGGTAACAAGCTTCAGAAAGGCTTGAAAAAGACTTGGAGATAGGTAGACAAGTTTCCACAAAACTTAATAATATATACCCAACCTTTACATAATTTTCTACAAGCAAAGCACTTTCACACCCCCATTGCCGTTTTGTTGATTAATAATGGCATATACCAATCATTCTCTGAGACTGACCAATGTTGGCATCTTTAATAATAATATTGTTATTATTATAAAAAATTACTTGTATTTATCAGTATATTACTCTGTGCTTTATAAAGTTTAGTGTCATATTACTAATGGTCCCTCAAATGGTCTCGCAATCTAATGTGCCTACCATAATCATACTGTATGTCATTAACACAGTCTAAGGCCAATTTTGAGGGGAAGCCAATTAACCTAACTGCATGTTTTTGGAATGTAGAAGGAAACAGGAGGCCCTGGAATAGACCCACACAAGCTCAGGGAGAACCTGCAAACTTTCCTTGCAAAGGTGCAAAGGCAAGAATGCTAGCCACTGAGCCAATCATGCTGCCCACAGTTGATCTTAAAACAAATTTTAAGTATATATATATATATATATATATATATATATATATACACTCTGTAAATAAAAAAAAACAGTTTACTAGTGTAATTATTTTTTAACAGTTTCCAGAATCTCGGTGCAATGAAAGGTGTCAGCCTGGATACAGAAAAGCTTCAAGAAGTGGATCCCTTGTTTGCTGCTACGACTGTGTCCCATGTTCTGAGGGAGAAATGTCCAACATTACAGGTAGGAATTTGAAACACATTAACCAACCATATAGGATACAAATACAATACATGCAAAGTATTGACTGACATTACAGGTGGGCATGGAGGTTATTTTAGGCCAGTCTTGTTTGATTCTTGTGAAAGGGAAACTTAATTAAAAATAAAAATATACTGTATATCTACAGGGTTTTCTGGCTAGTCTGGTGATGTTAAGGGTGGCAAGGAGGACAACACTTATGGGCAACAGTATGGGCGTTTCAGAGTCATATATATATATATATATATATATATATATATATTGTGAGGGGTTATGTTAAGGATCGCCTTTGCTGGGGTCAAAGGACACTTGTCTGGTTCATCCAACTCAGATCACACACCAAGGTATCAGCCTTAAGCTGGATTGCAGCCAGGTTTATTAAAGGTTGCAGATAAAATAACAAAAACAGCAAAAGAAAACCTTGCCTGTCCGGCACTTACTATACATTAAGACATCCCTGTCTATCAGCTGGAGGGCTTCTCCCTGTCAGCTCAAAACCAAGCTTGCAGCAACCTTCTACTCACTTTTGAGCTCACTCACCCAGACCGACTTTCTGAGTCTCTCAGCTAAGCTCCCTCACAGACCGACTGTCTGTGTCTCCAGCAGAGCTCACTCACACAGTCCACCCGTCTGTGTCTCCAAACAGAGCTCTCTCACACAGTCCACCTGTTTGTGTCTCCAAACAGAGCTGAACTCACACAGACCCTTGTCTGTGTCTCCAAACAGAGCTGAACTCTCACACAGACCCCTGTCTGTGTCTTTCCAAGCCAAGCTACTGACTGAGCTCCTGGCTCTATGTTATATCCCCACCCTCAGTGTTTCTTCATTTATTATATTGGGCAAATATATCTCCTTTCCTCCTCCAATCCTGCCTTGGTTTCCCAATATATATATATATATATATATATATATATATGTAGTCCCCAGGTTACATACGAGATAGGGACTGTAGGTTTGTCCCTAAGTTAAGTTTGTATGTAGCTTGGAACAGGTACATTTTTTTAATAAATGCAATTAGGTCAGATGTTTGTCTCAACATATTATTAGGCAGCCTGGTGTCAGTTACTGTATACAATCCTCACTCACTGTGAGTTAATCACAAAAAAAGCAAAAAGAAAAGCTTTATGGAGCCTAAGAATTCACAAATGAACAGGGAAGCCCAGTTCTTATCTAGGAGTCGTCTATTTGCCGGATGTCCTTAAATCTGGGACTACTTGTATATATAAGAGAAGTGGGTTGACAATCAGATTACACTCACTAGATGACAAAAGAGTTTGAGAAGGAAAGGTTATGAAGAACAGATGTTGGCCAAATCTTGTTAGATGACACTATTACATGAATAAATCTTTTTGATGCAATTCTTGAATATTGATGTGAAATAACCAGGGCTTTGACATCTCTATTTTTACATTTCTGCACTTATTTTAGACAGTAAAAACTGCCAAAGATGTCCAGATGAAGAATGGCCTGATGACAAGAAGGTAAAATGTATCCCTAGGACACTGGAGTATCTGTCATATATGGAGGATGGTATTGGTCTAGCAGTCTCTGTTGTTTCTCTTATATGTTCTCTTATAACTGTCATCATCTTAGTGTTGTTTGTTGTATTTTGGGACACCCCAGTTGTAAAAGCCAATAACCGGACTGTGAGCTTCATCCTCCTGACCTCCATCTTGCTGAGCTTCCTATGTGTCTTCTTGTTCCTTGGTCGTCCTGTGGATATAACCTGCGTTCTAAGACAAGTACTATTTGGGATTTTCTTCTCCATCGCTGTCTCCTCTGTTCTGGCCAAGACTATCACAGTCTGCATTGCTTTCAAAGCCATAAAACCCGGCAGTGTATGGAGGAAGTGGGTGGGAGAGAAGATTTCTAATTCTGTTGTCTTATTCAGTTCCTCTGTCCAAGTTCTGATCTGTGTTATTTGGCTGTCAGTGTCTCCTCCCTACCAAGAGTATGACATAGACTCCTATCCCGGGAAGATCATCATTCAGTGTAATGAAGGGTCAGTTATCGGGTTCTACTCTGTGTTGGGTTATATGGGATTTCTGGCAGCTGTGAGTTTTGTTCTGGCTTTCATGGTGAGGACATTACCGGACAGTTTTAATGAGGCCAAGTACATCACCTTCAGCATGCTTGTGTTCTGCAGTGTGTGGATTGCCATGATCCCGGCTTATCTGAGCACCAGAGGGAAATACTTGGTGGCTGTGGAGGTATTTGCCATATTGACCTCCAGTGCTGGAATATTAGGCTGCATGTTCTTTCCTAAGTGTTATATTTTGCTCCTTAATCCTAACTTCAACACTAGAGATTCTTTGTTAATAAAAAATAATTAATTCAACAAATGTTTTAACAAGCATATTCTTAACAAGGATTTTTCTTATTTTATTTTATATTATTTGTGCAATATTCCAAACAGCTTGATTTACTACACCCCAAAAATGTTTGTATATATTTATATATGTTTAAGAGTATTTAAAGATATGGCACAT
The DNA here is from genome assembly GCF_032062135.1 of Pyxicephalus adspersus. Lineage (NCBI taxonomy): Eukaryota > Metazoa > Chordata > Amphibia > Anura > Pyxicephalidae > Pyxicephalus > Pyxicephalus adspersus. The sequence goes on along the minus strand of NC_092860.1, from coordinate 152,607,131 downwards.
ATTGTCTTCATGCCTTGTTATTGATCTCTTATCTTGTTAAATGTTCAAATATATAAAGCAACAATAAATATTTGTATATGCTATTTGGATTGCATTTTTCATATAATATAATTCTAACTGATATTTACAAAAAGTTTATTTCTCCTTAAAGAATTGGACTTTTGAGGCAATAATATATATATATATATATATATATATATATATATATATATATATATATATATATATATATATATATATATATATATATATATATATATCACTTTTCATTGAATTGTAACAAATATTGCACTATAATGTGTAGAAATTATTTTTAAAAATAGTGTTTTTTTCATAAAACCATAACAGTATGCAAACATGCAAATCAAGCACATGCTATATCCTCGACGCGTTTCGTGGAGCTGGTCCACTTCTTCAGAAGGAGATTGATGAATATTACTATTATTACTATATTTAAAATTATATACAATCACCATGAAATTACAGCCCGCCACATAAGATGCCGTCATTTTGTTTTTGTCATACGGGGTATATATATTTTTTGTTTCATAAATTGGATACACTTACTTTTTTACACAGTGCACAAGGAAAGTATATTTATACTGAGTGGATTTGTTGTTTTTTTGGTTCGGTAATTATTTATGCACATAGAAGTTATTTGTTGAAATTATTCATAATAAAATATGCACTTGCACTTTTTGTAGTGTATGGCTTTCAGGTTATTATAGAACTTTCAGGAGAATGATAGGTTAATAATGGATAGATTTTTTGAAGGTTCTGTTCAGGGATTTTTGTTTTTTATTTCTTAGGTATAGTGATGATAAGTACTGTTCCTATATTTATAATAGTGAAATGTTGCAAAGGCTCTTTTGGCTGTGGGTGATACCTGTAATATTTATTTGATTATATTATATTTTAGTTATGGTTGGGTATGGTTGGATATGTATTTGTACTTGTATATGTTATTTCATGGTGAATTTATATATTTTGAATTATTGTAATAATGATCAATCTCCTCCTGAAGAAGTGGACCAAGAAACACGTGGAGGATATTGCATATGCTTGATTTGCATGTTTGCATACTGTTACAGTTTTATGAATAAATTAAAACTATATTTTTAAATAATTGATACGCATTATAGTACATTTATTGTTACAATTCAAAAGTGTAAGTTATATATATATATATATATATATATATATATAAATATATATATGTTGGCTAAAAAGTCCCATTTGGCATGTACAGACATTGTGATACTCCTTCTCCTAAATGATATGGTTGTTAATATACATTGTGATACTCCTTCTTCTAAATGATATGGTTGTTAATGGAAAGCCCCCTGAAAATGATGTGTCACAAATGCTGGAGACGTAAGGTGCCTGAAGGGAGCGTGACAAAAATTAACTTTTTTTTAACTTTTTAACAAAGTTGTTTGTCCTTACGTCAAAGTAAAATTTTAAACTTTCAGCCATCTTTTTTAAAGAAACTTGTCAACTTTTTAAGTTAACTGCAAAACAACAAAGTTTTTTGACAAAATTGCTAGGGATATTAGGGGGGGGTTTCGGAAATGTTCACAATAAAACACTTTTGAAACTTGTTGTTTTTGCATAAATCAAAACAAAAGTATGGTCATTAAATTATTTTAAATGGTCTGCCAAATTTTTAGAAATGAGTAAAAACGATGCCAAATTTCCAAGTACAACAAAAGCAACTACATTTTGATATTGATAAATAATATCACATTTTCAGATGGTGCCAGAGGGAACTGTTGAAATATAACATAGTTCGAACTAATAGTGCAAAATATATTGTGAAAATCAAATGTTGTTGCTGATGCCTCTACTTCTCTTGCTTTTGTTGCCCATGTGGGTCATTCATTATCAGGGCGGGAGTTTGGTGCTACAGATTTACAGAATGTGCAGACTTCACCTCTTCCACAGAGTCCTCTTTCTCCTCCATCTCTTTTTTCTCTTTCACCTTAAAAATGGTCAGCTCTTGGAATGGTCAGAACACTCCCAGCCATCACAAAACAAACAAAATTTTTACTTTCAATAAAAGGATTTTCTACCCTTTTAGGTAAAGAAAAAATTCTGAGTTTAGGTCTACCTTAATTTTACGATCATAAGAGAACAGACAGAGACACCAGGAAATCTATAGAGTTGCTGTCCTGATTAATTTAGAGAAAATTGTGTTATTCATACAAAACACAGTGCAGATTTATACAAAAATCAGTACAGAAAAAAATTTAAAAGGTGAATTAAACAGTGATCCTTCAGGAATGCAGAGTCCTTGATTGCCCTAAACAATGATGGCCCTGATATCCACGCTCTCCTCTACTGCCCCATTTTATTTTATTTTAGTCATTCTTTCTTATTTATACTTTGGTTACTAGACACACAAAAGAACCCCCTCCTTTCTGTGTCCTTCCTCATACGAATCACAAATGAAGCTTAATGAGATTTACAGGACAATCAACCTTCACAATGCAGCTAGTCTTCCTGATATTTCTCATTAATGATTTTGATACAAAATGGAGATTACAAA
>NC_092860.1:152562104-152603386 GCF_032062135.1 Pyxicephalus adspersus | reverse complement strand
GTGCTAAGAGTGTTTATTTAATTTTTAGACCAGTTCACCAAAGATGGATAGGCTATCCTTTTTCTTTAGAAGTAGGGTTTAATGTACACCCTCACACTCACCAATAACAAAAATATCCTAGAACTAGAAATAAAAATTCCTCTTAAATTACCCTTGATGACCAACACAATGTAGGTTGGCACTGCAGGCATGTTAAGGATGCCTAAGGAGCATGTTAAGTCTCGTGTCCCAAACTAGTCTATGATCCAAATATTTACGGCATATAGCTACTAGGCATTCTCTAGTTTCTTGTTACTAAGGCATGCTCTATAATTCTCTATAAGTTATGCAATTGCCTAATTTTCCCTACCTCCCACTTTCACTGAGAAAATGTATAGCGAATGTATGGCAAAATTGCTGGTAATAAATCAGTTTTAAAAGCATCAGGAATGCCTAAAATACGCATTCTAGAATTAATTATATTTTTGTTTGTTTTCAGCATCTGTCTTTGAGTATTAAGCTGAGGTTTAAAAAGTATAATGTACATTTTGGGTGTGAAAATACAGCTTAATATTCCGAAACATGAGGTTTGTATAGTGAAAACCTCCATAGCTACTGTATATTTCCCTCTGGAGCTCAGATAGGCCGGGATCATGGCAATCCACACACTACAGAACACCAGCATGCTGAAGGTGATGTACTTGGCTTCATTAAAACTGTCCGGTAATGTCCTCACCATGAAAGCCAGAACAAAACTCACAGCTGCCAGAAACCCTATATAACCCAACATGGAGTAGAACCCAATAATTGAACCTTCATTACATTGAATGATGATCTTCCCAGGATAGGAGTCCATGTCATACTCTTGATAGGGAGGAGACACTGACAGCCAAACAACACAGATCAGAACTTGGACAGAGGTACATGATAAAACAAAGTAAGTGGAAACTTTAACTGAAACCCATCGCTTCCATGAGCTTCCAGGTTTAGAGGCTTTGAAAGCAATGCACACAGTGGTGGTCTTGGCCAAAACAGAGGAGACAGCAATGGTAAAGCAGATCCCAAATGATATTTGTCTCAGCATGCAGGTTATATGTACAGGACGACCGAGAAAGAAGAAAACACAGAGGAAGCTCAGAAGGATGGAGGTCAGGAGAATGAAGCTCACAGTCCGGTTATTGGCTTTCACAATTGGGGTCTTTCTATAACAAATAAATACTCCCAATATAAATAATGTCATAAACGAAAATATTACTGATAACAAAGTAAAAATTAAAAATAAAGAACCATTCTCGAAAGATAGAAAGTCATAAGTTTTAGGAATCCATTTCACATGCCCTTCATCGGGCCATTTTACATCCGGACACTTCCAGCAGTTCTCCATGTCTGTAACAACAGAGAGATTTTTGAGTACAGTATATTTGGATTTTAATAAAAGATGTTGCACTGATTGACGTACTGGAAGATATGTATTAGAGCTAAACTCAATAAATAAATAACATATACTTAACATATACAATAAAATACTTATACTTAACATTACAATAAATTAAGAACTATACTTATCTTACATGTCTTTCCCCTTGTGGGCCAGAAAGATACCTTCCTCCAAGATTCCTGTGGAGCTCAGAAAAAGAAATCTCATGATAGGACATTCAAATTCATTGCAAAAATGTCCTCCCAAGAGATTTTACCCATTCTCAATTCACCAATCTTTCCTGAAGGGCACTGACATCTTTCTCCCCTAGGCACAGTGAGTGTTGGACCTGAATAAAGTAAGTATCAATCTTTTTTCATGTCATGTACATTTTTACACTGTCTACTAATGAAAAGTGATTTAGGAATGGAAGAGAATTCCTGCTTGTAAATGTACCTCCAGTTATAGTGGCAGGCGCAATATTTATAAATTCTGGTTGCCATTGATAAGATGACTAAAAATTATTATCAAATTACTAATTTTCACAGCTTCTTTAAAACTCATTTTACCAGAATAAGAAAAAATCATAACACCAAAATTACTTGTGCAAAGGTTTTATTTGATGTTTTGTGGTAGTCAAAATAGTTGCTCCACAATTAAACAATAATGGTTCAGTCCATTGCAACTGTCAGTATATTTAAATCTAATTTCTGGGCAAAAAATGACCCACCTCCCACCAACTTTTAATTCATTGGGCAGGGGATGATTAAGTACTGTGCTGTAAATGTGTTTTCAAGGACCGGTCTGCTGCTGTCTCCTTGCACTGACTATACTGAAGTACTGTCTTGTATACAGAACAGTCAGGACTAATGTGTCACATGACTATGGTTTTATGAGTTTTTTGGGGGTGTAGGTCTATTTTATTAGGTAGAAATTAGCACTACCTAGGTACTACCTAACCTATTTCGGCACAGAAATGATCCTGGATCAAAGAAACCACACCCACATCATACAAATCAGACCCACATCATACAAAAAAGTATTTGAGAAAAAGAACAAAAAAACAAACAAACATATACTGTCAGATTTACCTCTTCCCTTACTAAACCACAGATGTCTGCTTTCTGTGCATGTGGGCAGTTCTGATCCTGGGCTTGCCTGTGCTTCCAAACTTTACCAGTTTCGTCCATCAAGCCAGCCAATCAGAAAATAACCTCCTAACCATTTCAGCATTCGTGCAACGTGTTTCCACTAGTTCCGAGCTCCTAGTTCTGTGGAGCAAATTCCTGTGCACCTGTTGTTAAATTCAGTGTTTCCTCTGTCCTGCTCCTGTGTTAACCCCTTGTTGCCCCGTCTGTTGTTTCCAGCCCATTCCTTTGTGCTGTTCCAGTGTTCTTCTCAGTCTGTGGATATTCCTGTGTCACCTGTTTCTTTCACTTTCTCCTGTGTTCCCTGTGTCCACAGTGGCTTCTTTGTTACTAGTGTCTGTTTCCTGGATCACTGGTGTTTGACCCCTGGCTTATGACGTAACCTCTCTTGCTTACTGCCTGCCTTGAATCTGGCCTTCCTTAAGAATTCTTCTGCTTAGTGATTTGGTACTGTATATCATCCTGCACATCCTAGTGTGCCCAAGGACCTTCTAGTAACCAGCAGCCCAACATCCTCACCACTAAAGGCTCTGGAGAAGTCCTGGTTACTGCATAGATTCTGTACCTTGGCCCTTCTCAGGGCTCACACCACTTCCGTGCCAGCTGTAGCGCCCCCTAGTGTTTCTGTCTCCCCAAGCGTGACATATTCCATGCCATGTTCATTCCATTCATTCCCAGGAGATTGACATATGTGTATCCAAAACAAAGCTTCTTGTTCAGTTTGTATAGAGGAGGAGAGCTCAGAACCACTGTCAAATTAGGGCTGTTGTCTATGTCACTATTGAGGTGATTCAACCTCTCTATAGTACCTGCTCACAATTGCCACTGAGGTGTAAACATTGATTTTTATCAAGAAGTGAAGTGATATCTTACCTGTCTTATTGGACACTCCTTCTAAGCATGGAACACATTTATAGCAGCAAGCATAGCTTACATTACGTGGAGCCTTTCTGTATCCAGGAAGACATCTTTTATTGCACCTGGATTCCGGCATCTTTAATAGGGAATAAAATAAAAAAAAAGTAACTGAAGAAACCAAACTGTGATGTTAATTTGTCATAGATCCATCAATAATACCGTGGTACACCAAGTAGAAGTTAGAATGGGAGGGGTAGCAGAAAATGACATTTAGAGAACTGAATATCCAACATGTCGTAAAGCAGTGCATCAGGTACATGACAAGTCCAATGAAATGGACCTTTCTACCTATACATCACCACAAGAGTATACTTAGGAGTTTTTACCCAAAATTCACACAACTTTCACATAATATTTCAATTAAACCTGTAGATCAGTGGTTCTTAGCAATGGTTCAGTGGAACCCTAGGGTTCCTCAAGAGGTTGCTAGGGATTCCTTGAGCAATGAGCAATATGCAATGGTAATATTCATAGAATGACATTTGGATAATATGGAGCTTTAAAAAATGTATTTTAGGATATGTTCTTTTATAGTGTGAAGGTTGCAAGTAATATGTTAGCAAACACAGAACAGCATATATGTTTGCAAAAAAAAAAAAAAAAATTACCAAAAATATTTCAAAAAGTTAGCAAACAGAGCAGCACACATGTTGGCATAAAAAAAATTAAAAAGGTAGCAAACACAAAGCAGCATACATGCTTACATAAAAAAATGAACAAAAAAATTTCAAAAAGTTAGCAAACACAAGAGCGGCTTACCTGTTTGTCTCCGCAACAATTTTTTTGATAACTTCATTGGTCAAAAACAACTTCAGGTATGCCAGGGGGTCGTTGCATTCAGCCTCAATTTTCATCCCAGGTGCGCCGGTAAATGGAAATCTTAGCAGTGCTGTCTGGTCAACGGAGCATCATGTGCGCAGAGCACTGACCTCAGACTCAGAATCGTTGCTCAGTTCACTTTCGTTATCTGATGACAAAATTTCCTGGTGAATCACTATTGCTCGATTCCACAAGGGACTCCAAATCGCTACTGCTGTGTTCAAATTCCTCCAAAACAGCGCTTGTGCCGGAGAGATGTCTTTTGGATGCCATGTGATCTCCAGCAATCAGTCAGGAACAATCAAGGTCAAAGTGATGAAATGATACATTCACTGCATCACCTGGAAAATGTCACATCTTGCTGGTTGATGCGATGGGGATTTCCCCGCCTTGCTCACTTCCTAGATCCACCAACGAAGCTGCTCGCATCACTCGGAGGCTGCGAGTGTCACATTCTCCGGGTGATGCAAGCAGCTATAGTAAATTCCAGGGCTGATCGCATTGGTGATCGCATTGGTGATCGCATCTGCAGTTAGATGTGATGCTCCATGTAGAAATCCTGCATGGTGAATCAATCTAACTGAAAATATGCACAGCGGCGTGGCTGGGACCTGGGCGGCATGTAAAAGCAGATTATTCGGTATCCTGCTTTTAAATTTTCTGCCCGGCCACGCCCTCCGACGGACTGGCGCCCAGCATCACAGCCAGGTCATCCGATCGTCGCTGGAGCGCTGAGCAGAGGTAAGAGCGGCTCCCAAAGTTCCCCCGAGTGTGACTCCGGATTACCGTTAGGGGGGTTAATATACAAAATATGAGGGAACTCCATTGCATCTCCAGTTTATAGAAAAAAACATTACCCATAAAATTATTTGCAGCAATTACCTTGTGGTATAAAAAAAGAAAATAATAATGGCACAGCTTAAATATTTTAATACTTTGAATTATATTTTACACATTGAATTGTAATTTAACCCATTGGGCCTGATTTATTAAAGCTCTCAAAGGCTGGAGAGGATTTTTATCATTGAAGCTGGGTGATCCAGCAAACCTGGAATCGATTTAATCAAAGTCATTTGCTTTTTGCTAGCAACTGTTATGAATCCTGGACCTAAAACTCAGGGCTGCAATACAGACAACTACCAAACACCCTCTGCATATATGAAAAAATAAATGTTTAACTATAAAATTCTACCATCACAACCAGCACCTCCCTCCTTTCTTCTCCTTCCTCTTGCATGAACACATTATTGTCTCGTATTTTCATGATTGATTTTTCTTTCCCTATTCCATTAACAAAAAACATCTCCAATGCTAATCAATCTACAATCTAAAATTTTCCTAAAGAATAACTTTTGACATTTCCTTGTCTATTAGAGTCTGTTCCATCTGCTGCCATGCGATTGGCCAAATCATAAACCATATCACATATTTTTGGGAGGATTACTAATTGAGGGTATGGTGGTAGCACTGTATTTGGACATTCTGTTTAGTTTTTTCTAATCTTTTTATGCCATGCCAGTGTACACTAGCCATACTGAAGAATTATGTTTAAACTTGGACGGCAACTAAAGAACCAATGAAGTTCCCATCTCAAGTAAAAACCCCAAACATTTAAAATAAATGTTGCAAACTTTTGTCTATTGTTTAATTTTAAAAACATCACCTGTTCCTGGTCAGGTGTAAAAGTTCAATATCTCGTATCCTCACAAATATTTCTAGGAGATTCTCTTGACCTCTTGTCTATTACATAGATGGAGGTACTGTACCCAAACAATATAAAATAATAAATCTGATAAGCAGTGTTGATCCAATTTGCTTGTTTAGTTTGGCTAAAAGTTTAGGCTTTAAGCCCCTTTTACGCGATGTTCACCATGGGTAACTACTATGGCCATTGTAAAATAAGATGAAAATATCAGGCTTGCTAGCTGGTGAATAGCAGACAGAATTGTCAATTGGTTGGTGCATTCTAGGAGACCAGCTCTAATATCCTCCAGCCTATGGGTGAACTCACCTTAAAACCAGAAAAAGCCGGTTTAAAGTTAATGGTAAATATAACAGAGAAAGCTGTATTTTTTTTATTGTTATTAAAAAAGACAGGAGTTTAACTTTAAATATTTAGTATAGGAATTCCTAGCTTTATGACTGGAAAATAAACTTACTTTCCTTTTTAATCTGTAAATTTTTGGGACATTTGTGCTTATGAGTAAAGTATGCAAAGAATTAGCCATTGCATATATTGCGGTGTATGTATGGAAATATTTTGGAAGATCCCTATAAGGATATATGTCTCCTAAAACCATACTCATCCAAGTGCCGTTGTATAAATTAGAACAAATTACATGGCATGCCCAAATATTTTTTAACTCTTTGGAAGAAAGAAAACAAAACCGTTGAAGCCAAATATCTTCCAAGAAGGGGTCGTCTGGCAATATGGAAGGGCTTCTATTCTCCATTAAATCTTTTATACCAGGGATAGACTTGTCAGGAAACAAAAAGAATAAACTGCAGTTTATCTGTGATATGATGATGTTAAAGTATCGACAAGAAATGGTCCTCCATGATTCATTCAAGATGAAAGTGCCTTTGTAGTCCAGAGAAGCTAATTTTTTTATAAAATCCAATATATTCAGGGAAAACTGACCACATATTAGTATAACTTCAGATGATGAACACATGACAATCTTTGTTTTCTTTGAATGATCGATCACAGCATCAGAAAAACTAATAACAAAAGCAATGCAGATTTTATGAGTGGTGATCAATGATTTTATTACTCTGGTCCCACCCCTTGGTGTGATTATCCCAACCCAATTCCATCCAAAATGCTCCAGAAGCCGTATTATAGCTAAATAATGAGTGCTATCATTGGGTACTGTCCGGTAAAATCTTGGAAATATTTTACTGTTGTTTAGAAATGGGTCAGTCACATCATTTTTGATCTAAAAGAGAATAGACTATTAAGAAAACTTGTACAATCATAACTCATCTACTGTATAAAGGATACCTGTAATGGAGAATATCTCGTTAATTCATGACACATGAGAAGAGGTACTTGGAACTAGAACATTTCAAAATCTGATCAAGGCTTTAAAGGTCAGAGGAACTGAAATCCAATTCAGAATTCATTCATACCAAAACTATTAAAACACCTCTAGGGATCAATACGACAGAACCACATTTATTAAGGATCAGTCCTCTTTGGGCTTCACATATAAGATACACAATTCTTTATACCAAAACATTTTTTGTCACTGTCACAAATTATTTTTTCCATGTAATGACATCCAATGGATGGTAGAAACATGCAAGGAACTGCAATATTTTTCTTTTTCTATGTCATGGGAGGAATTGTGGCCATCATTGCTTTCTGTAGTCACTGGGACTCATTGGAATAATGTTATTTTTGTATTAGTACAGAAAGCATTGAGCAGCATTGCTGATGGTGTTCTTCATCTTATATTTTACTGCATTTGCTTTCTGCTGTCAGCGGGGCTGTTATTTCTTTAATGTGTTACTTGTTTGTCACAACTACTTTTTTACAGTTGTGAAAAAAAATAAAAGCACAAAAATTAGAAATTGTAAATTTTTAAATACAAAATTTGTAAAAAAAGTGGATTGTTATTCTTTTGTTGCATTACATCTCAAAATCCTAAAAAAGGGGATGATTGCTCATTTTATGTGAGGAAATCATTTTATTATTCTATATGTATTCTATATGTTTTATGCACATTAATGACAAAAGGTAAGGCAAAAAAGGCTTTATTAATTAGCAAAGTCTATGTGACTTTTTTTGTAATCCTAAATGTATCAGGAAGAGAATCAACTCTAGATATGAGACAAATTCTACTGCAAACAGACAATCAAAAAGTGGTCAGGACAGGAAAAAATGTCTGAATCTAGCTTACAGTATATTATATTAAAATTGTATCAAAATCCATTCCATCCATCCATTGTTCCTGTTTGCGCTTCAATATAATTTACAAAAACTTTTGTATTTGCACTTTTCATTGTTTTGCTAATCTCCAAATTATATGGAACATCTCTTGCTTTGGAAAAGTGAGTGTAACAATGTAAATCACTGTACAGCACAGACACAACCCAATATTACACAACTATTTATTCTGAATTCAAACAGTTGCTGGCCATGCACACAGTACACATTACATAGTAGGGGTCTCTGGAGGGAAACTGCAGAATGGTCATTGGGGAAGAATAGAGAGAGTATAGCAAATCTGTGTGCTGGAGGTGCAATTTCATCTGAGAGGCCAATGGGCAAAGAGAGGTTGGGATTCCACTAGGGAAAACCAAGAAGAACTCTGAAACTAACAAACATTAACTAACAATTAATGACTTAAAAAAAAGTGCTCACCTTTGTATATCTGTACAGACTGAGTATTTGGGAAAGTACAAGAGTTACTGAAAAGCCAGTGTTACCAACAAAACCAGCAAACTCACTATGCCCTGCGCAGGAATAATTAGGAATCTCTCTCTTATAACCCCACATTATTGAGAAGGCATATTTGATTGAAATTTTTGGATCCGCACATGTGTCATAAATGTGATAACCAAGAGTAATGTTGGGCAGAAGGTTGGAGTCACTATTAATCTCCTCAATAGCAAATATAAAGGCCAAGAGGCTTCTGTATTCCATCACACAAATACTGTAAAATAATAAAGTTGTCAATTTCCACCTTAAAGTGTTTTATTTTGACAATAAATAAATCTATAGCTTTATAATGTGGACATTGGGCCTGATTTATTAAAGCTCTCCAAGGCCGGAGAGGGTACACTTTCATCAGTGAAGCCGGATGATCCAAGAAACCTGTAATGGATCTGGTCCAGGATTCAAAACATTTGCTAGCAAATGGCTTTTAGGAAATCCATTCCAGGATTGCTGGATCACCCAACTTCACTGATGAAAGTGTATCCTCTCCAGCCTTGGAGAGCTTTATTAAATCAGGTAATTTGGCTTAAAAATTTTAATACAATTTATTAAAATAATGTTTATTATTGCAATAATCATAATATAAAGGAGGATGAGAGATGCCACCGGCATTCTCACAAAATTTTCCTCGAACTTCCAAAGGGTCCACGAACTTTCGGTGAATCGATTTCACGGACTTATCAGAAGTTCCAGGAAATCATTACAGGAGGATTCCCAGGGCTGCATGAATGAATGAATCCTCCTGTGTGTGATCCCTGGGCACTAGAGGTTAATTAACTTCTAGCGGTCGGGGACCGCAGTGGAATCCCAGGGCTGCATTCATTCATGAAAATTTGATCTCGATGGTGAATTTACATTCACTGCTCATCCCTAATAAATAACAAAACGAGAAGGGTGTTATAATATATTATATAATATATTATCTAATAATGTTTGAAAAAAACTGAACCTTATGTATAGAACATGCTTGAAAAAGTATATAAGCTGACAAAGTAATATAAGTTTTAAGCAAACCAAAATCATATTTCTGGTCTTTGTTTAATTCTAAATTTGACCTGCATGTTATCCTAACCCTGACTCATATATAATTCTAACTTTCAGTATCCAATCCTAGCTCTGGCTTGTATCTAATCTTTGCTCTGACTTGCATTACTAATGTCTTCCTATCTCTGCCATTTTAAATCGTAACCCTGACCAGTAATTTCTTCTAACTCCTACTGGCATTCAATCCTAACTCTAACACGCATCTAATCCTAAATTTGTCTGGTATGCTATTTTAACCCTGAAGAAATATCATTTTAATTCTCATTTTGGTCTAATCCTAACCCTGACCTGCATCCAATCCTAACTCTGTCTGTATTTAATCCTAATCCTAACCCTAACCCTGGTCCTAAATCTGACCTGCTTCTAATTCTAAACATGATCCATATCTAACCCATATGTAATCCTAACCCTGACCAGTATTTTGTTCTAACTCTGATTTACATCTATTTCTAACTTTCATATGCAATCCAAACCCTAATCCCAACTCTGCCTGTATGTATTATTATCTCTGACCCATTCTTAATCCTGATTTTGGCCTGTATTTATTCCAAACTCTGATCTGAATTTAATCATTTCTTTAACTCATATGTAATCCTAGCCCTGACCTGTATTTTATCCTAAATCTAACATTTAATCCTAACTCTGCCTGTATCCAGTCCTATTTCTGACCCTTATGTTATCCTGATTTTGACTTAAATGTACAGGTAGCCCCTGGGTAAGGACATCTGACATACTTGCGTGTCCTAGATACGAGCGGGGCTTCCTTGCTTGTTCTGTGCAGGACTGGTCGTTTGCATGACTTGCAGAAGAAATCTTTTGCTAAACACAGCTGAGGTTGTGGGTGATCTTAGGGGGTGAGCTCTTTCTGCAGCATCTTGTAACTCTTTAATGACCAAGACAAATTTTGCAATTGTTTCTTTTTGCACATCAAAGCAGATTTTTTTTTTTGCTTTGTTTGTGATTAGCTGAAGATTTTTTACAGTAACTGATACCACACTGTCCTAATTGAATTAAATAAAATAGTGTACCTGTTCCGACTTACTTACAAATTCAACTTAAGAACAAACCTACAGTCCCTATCTTGTATGTAAACCAGGGACTACCTCTAAGTCAAACTCTGACCCAACTGTAATCCTAAAGAGATGTGTAATAAATGTAGAAGAGAAAGTTGAACATTCCTCAAAATGTTCTTAAAAACCAAAGCATTATAATATGTATAATACATCTTCACAAGAGTACAACACCTACTTTTAACAGCCCAAAAAAGTAGAATTTTTTTTTTAATGTAACTAGCTGTATAGGTTAATGGAATTTCAGATTTGTCTTCCAAGAGATCTAATGTTTGTGTTGTGGTAACTCATAGTTATGCTACGCTTGGTTGGATCGCTTAAATAGCAAATATGTGGCTTTGGGAAGTGTATCCTAATACTTTCCAATTAATAAAAAGTAAAAACATTAAGCGTGGATAACTAAAAGTCCATATAACCATTTTATCAAATTTTTATATTCCAGAATCTTCAGTAGAAAGGATGCATACAAATGAACACCAAAAAATGCAATATTGTTGAAATAAATAAACAAGTAGGATGCTTACTTTGTACATATAGTATTTTCTTTATAAATGATATCATATACATCATTCTCAGACATTTTCAAGTGAACAGAAAACAATCCTCCAATAATGATATCTCCTTCTTGATAATATTTATATTCTTTAGCAGGAGCAATAGCAGTTAGTTCACAGGTAGAGGAAGCTTTTTTCTTCATCATGTGACTATATTGTAAAATAATTGTAAATGTACAAAGACGGAGAGCTGAAGCCCAATTCATATCCTGAATAATCATACTGACAATGTTGCAGATTCTCAGCACAAACCTGACTTGGTTCATTTACCTGCTCTTTTTATACACTAGTTGAGATTTTTTTTAGATTTCACTCGTCGTCTGTCTGATGAAGTATTGCTTAATTTACATTTAGAACGTTTAGAAGTCTGCGTTTCAGAAATGATTATAAAAAGATACCCATAGCTCCTCTTTTTGCTCTGATATGATTAATACAAAGTTATTGGGCCAGACCTAAGTCCTCCTTGCTTGATAGCCTGGAGGTGAAATTATGGCTGGGGCCAGAGTCAAAAGACTTGAGACATCCAACACCCATTCTTTATATCCTGTTTCCGCTGTTTGAAAAGTTTCCAAACCAGAGTTCCGTTTAATTATTATAATCGATTCTTAAAATTACAGCAGGATGTGTCAAAAGACTTTGTAAAATAAAAATTGCTATATAGGCATGGTTAGGCTAAACTGTCAGATATTTTGATACTCCAATAATACTCCAATGCCCCCGATGATGGAGTGCTCAATCGAGGGAATGCAGAAGGAGCATCGGGCTGTCTCCAGGGATATGTTACATATGTATTACAGGAAACTGCAAGTTTTTCCTTTTATAATAGGTTTTTCCAAATCCTTTCTAGGTTTGCTGGATCACCCAGCTTCACTGATGAAAGCGTATCCTCTTCAATCTTGGAGAGCTTTAATAAATCAGGCCCAAAGACAGAAGGGGTGTCACACTCTGGCACACTGTAAAATAAATTACACAAAAAATATTTACTCAAAATATTGTGTGAAGATTCTCAAAGTGTTTAGTAACTCAGCCCAGATTTGTTGTAATATTTGTAATTGTTGTAAATGCTGTAATTTTATACCCCCATATCCCTTGGCACGGACAGTAAAGCATGCATCCACTAATTCATCAAACGAAAAAAAGCCCCCCCCCCCAACAATAATAATACCAGAACCTTTCATAGGCATCTTGCCTGATTGGGTACAGGAGTTTCCTTTCTGTGTTCCTGTTCCTCAGCCATCCTGTGAAATATAACCTATATGCTGCAAAAAATCACCTTTGGAATTGTCTTCACTATCTCTGTGTCTTCTATCCTAGCCAGAACCATCATGGTCTTCATTGCTTTCAAGGCCACCAGACCTGGAAGCTCCTGTAGGAAATGGGTGGGAGTCAAACTTCCCAATGCAGTCATGTTGTTCTGCTCATCCATTCAGGTTATAAATGGAATTCTTTGGTTGTCCATCTCTCCACCATTTCAGGAGTATGACATGCACTCCTATCCTGGGAAGATCATCATACAATGCAATGAGGGATCAACATTGGCCTTTTATATCACATTGGGGTATCTGGGGTTTCTGACAGCTGTGAGTTTTGTTCTGGCTTTCATGGTGAGGACATTACCGGACAGTTTTAATGAGACCAAGTACATCACCTTCAGCATGCTTGTGTTCTGCAGTGTGTGGATTGCCATGATCCTGGCTTATCTGAGCCCCAGAGGGAAATACATGGTGGCTGTAGAGATATATTCGACATACTGACCTCCAGTACCGGCCTATTATTGTGAATGTTTTCTCCAAAACTGTACATTTTGTTTCTTAAACTTGAGATCAACAAAAGAGAAACAATAATGGGGAAAAATTAGGGGTTTTAAAAAAAATTATCTTTGTAAATTTTTAATTTCTTGTGCATTCCAAAACAATACTAAATCACAGGAAAGTTTTATAAAATATTAAATATATTAAAAATATTAATAATAGCATTTGTCTATATTGTGGACAATAACTAAACAAACTTTTCCTTTCTTAGATTCTTCTCTTGTCAGCATACCACTGGTCAGCTCATTGAGCCATCCCCAACAAGCTTTTAAAGGATAAACCCTGACCTTTTCCATAGTCTTTTCCATAAACTTTCGCAACAATCAAAGGGTGGAAAACCTAGCCTGACGGTAATGAAAAGGCAACCATTTTTCATGTTCTTTAATCTGCTAATGTCAGCCTACCACAGAACGTGACAAGTGATAGATCAAGGAAAGGAAACAAAATGTTGAAAAGGTTATTTTTATTGGAAATACAAAAAATATTATTAGGACCCCCTATATTAACGTATTTATGGTCTTTATGGAGAACTATCTTCACAGTTATTCACTTTAACCCCCTGAGTGTATTCTCCAGTATGGCTCAGGGTGAATTTTATGTACCAAAAGCGGTAACCCCAAACCACACTTGGAGTAGCATTAAAAAAAATCCTACCTGCTCCCCACCATCCAGCGGTGTCCTCTAGCAAACCCCGGCCGGCTTCTGCATCACATCCCCAGCTTGATTGGTGTGATGCGTGAAGCGACGGTAAGCTGGGGAGGCGTGCCCTCGCTGTAAATTTGAAAACAGATTACAATGTAAAACATTTATCCCAGTGATAAAGTTATAAAAAAAAATAAATCCAAATAATAAATAATAAATCCAAAAGTTTATCTAATAATGTGCCCTTGTTTGGACAAATTAAAAAAAATAAATTTAATTTTTAATAAAATTGGTAATTTTATGTTTTTTTATAATTATTTTTGTCAAACTTTATCATACCCAGGATTTATTCCTAAGAATTTCGGGCCTAGAGTATTAAACAACTAATTTCCATGCAAAATTAATGTACTGCTTTTGACATAAAAATACAGACATAATTAGACTGCCAGGGGGGTTAAGATCATTACAAAGGACAGGGGCTGCTATACACACCAACTCTGCAGGAACTTTGTCATAGGCCATCTATAATAAAGCAAAGTAATACCTCTTCTAAAGCAAGACTAAGGGCTCAATTTATGAAGGTTCCCCAAGGCTGGAGAGAATACATTTTCATCAGTGTATCTGGGTGATCCAGCAAACCTGAAATTGATCTGGTCCAGAATTAAAAACATTTGCTAACAAACAGCAAAATACTTTTTAAAAATCCATTCTAGGTTTGCTGGATCACCCAGCTTCACTGATGAAAGTGTATCTTCTCCAGCCTTGGCGAGCTTTAATAAATCAGGCAATAAGCCTCTGTGCGAGTAGACCTTTGACCCCCATGCAAGCTGAATAGTTTGTACAATCCTGAAAGATTCAATGGGGCTAATGGAGCTTTAGTTTATTGGGTGACATTGTATCTTTTGCATGGTTAACATATGAAAACACCAGGAAAGCTGTTCGCTATCAGGCAGACATTTTTCTGTATTTTCCCCCAGCCAGCACATGCATAAACATTATCCCCTTATTTCATTATGACTGTGGGATATAGTGAAGTGTTCAGATAATCTCATGTCCCCTTATTTTCTGGAATTGTGGGTGGAACGTTGCTTTCCCTGGTTTCCATTACGGGTCACCGAATGGGTTCTCTGTGATACATTGCCCCTGATTCATCAAGCAGAATCGGATTATCGGTCGCGCATTCGTATTCGCGATCTGGCCGCGCGTACTTTCGCGCTTCCAGCGAGCGCGGATTTTATTGATGAATCAGGGGCATTGTCTGTTAAATATTGATACAATGTACTCTTTTTAATATAAAAGGTAAATTCCTATATCAGAGTTTTTCCCCAGCTTGCAGAGTTGGCAGTATGTAGAATCTTTGACTTGCTTTCTGTTTTGACATTTGAGAGGGGCTGTCATGACCCCCCTCCCTATGCTAAGGGTTTTATTTGTTCTATTTACTGTATGCCTTTCCTTGGGGCTGTGGTAGCCTGGGTAATATGTTTCATGTGAGGTGGATGTGCCCCAGAGATGTACCACTTTCTTAACTTACTACTAAAATAGTAAGTTAATAAATGGACATTCTTCTTTTTCAAGAGCTGGTTGTTCCTAAATACAACCATGATCTTGTTCTCCATGCTTTTTGTTCTGCCTACCCCCATTAAGCTTTCCTAAAGTAATTTTTTTATTGGGTATTGTATTTATATTTTTTTAATCCTTTTTCCTTTGTGGGTATGGGTGGTTCTGGGTTTTGTAATGCATGTTTTATTTTGTTTTGACTATTTGATCTCCAAACTTTATTAAACTATTTGCAAAAGAAAAATTATACCCAGCAAATCCTGTATTGTGCTTCTCATTCCCAAAAAATGTTTGCTCCTAAATGTTGCTGCTGTTGTTGTTTCAGAGGTGAATTGTCATCAGGACAGGAACTGTGTGCTACAATTTTATAGAAAGGGCCTTTTTTGCATTTCCTGCAGTTCTCCTTCTCTCTCCTAATCCTGCAGTCACCTGTACTCCATTGGGAAATGCTTAGAAACTAAAGAACACTCCCAGCCATCCCATGGAATGCCAGAAAAATGACCTGACTTAGTAGCTGGTGGAAATATATTGCCACAAGTGGGTTCCTTCATTCTTTGACACTAGTCAGCTATAAGGACTTGGGCTATCTTACTGATCTCCATCAGCAATTATTGACTGGACCCTCTCCTACAATCAAATATTCTGACAATGGATGCTCCATAGTAAAAGTGATGATATAGCAGTATTGGTTCTCTCTCTCCCCCTTTTTGTCTTTACCCTTGGTTTAACTATTGAGGTAACCTAATAATATATTACCTTATTATTTAAACCCTTAACATTATACCTTCTATACATGACACAATGACACAACTTATAAATAATGTTTATTGTTCTTTAGCCCTTGGATACATGCTTCTCCTATGTCATCTAAGGAAGCAGATATTGTGAAACATGTTGGGACGCTATTCTAATCATTCTACCAGTGAACACTCAATTACAAACCAATATATTTTTGTATGAAATGTTTGTACACAAAATACTGTCGTAACAAAAAAATGTCGTAACAGTTGTTCATCAATTTTATTAAAAGAAAAAACTTTTACTTGCCATGAATTTACTTATTTACACAGCCTTTTTTGTTGTTAATTATCTTGGAGTTGGTTTTTAAACAATTTTCCAAGTGAATCTATAAATAATCTAATTCATGTTATAGTCACAATTTGTAGTAAGAACCGTCTAACGCCTACTGTCTTCACTGTGATAGCCTATGTTTTGTTTTTTGTTTATGTATTATGTTATGAAGATCCCTCCAAGGGACTTTGCTTGACCCTTACTAAACAGATGTAGTACTACAAGCTAATTGTAAATAGATATCTGTATAATGTATACATGAGGGCTAACATTCTAATATTTTGTTATCAAGGAAGCTATCTGTGCCTTGTCTTTACAGAAAATGAGAAAATGGTTCCCGTTTTAATCAGCATTTTTTGAGGATTTTGTGGATTTTTTTACTTTACCATTTTAATTACTTTTCTTACTCTATAAGTAGAAATCATATTCCATTCTATCAGTCATGAATACCAGAATTATTCTTTATAAACCTTACACTATCACAGTCTTCAGCTGAGCCCTGAAATCAGTGTCAGGATCCTGTGCAACTATAAGTGATGATCCTGGAAGAAGCTGAAGAATTCGATGGAGTCTCCCAGAGATTCTTTAATGTTGTTTTCAGTCATCTACTAAGAACATTGTTGCTGCTTTCTTTGTGTGTATTGCGCCTGGGCACACAAACCCCAACCAACTCCAGATATCCTTCAATCAGGCTTTATTCAATGTCATAAAGCACAGCAAGGGTTAAGTCCAAACAAGCAACGTACAAGAGGGCAAGGCAAAGACAGGTCAAGAACAATCCGAGGTCAGGGCTGGCAGCAGGCAGAATGGTCAGTAACAATCCGAGGTCAGGGCAGGCAGAGTTCAAGCAGAGTCAACTTCAGACCAGGTCACTATGGAGATCACAAAAGCAGGTAAACTTAACCAACACAAGGACGGACCCAAGCACACTGTGTTCACAGAGGCTTATAGGGGGCAATTGTGTACAGGACAGGCTCTCCTTAAATGCCCAGAGTGACCAATGACCTTGCGCCACCTGGCACCGTCTAAAAGGAGACTCACTGAATCCCCTGCGGCCAATTCAAACTAATTATGTCCCGCCCCAGGGCGAGGCATCCGAGTGCCACGCCCTCGGGGGGTACAAGAGGTACGCATTGTAGTACGCGCACCTCTTCCCACAGCACCGCTAGGACGTGCACTACTTTGGACATGCAAAGGAGTGCTGAGAGCAGGAGATTCAGTAACCACATCCAAAGGGATGCAAGGGATGCTGCCTGGCTGAACAGTAGTTTGGCCAGGACGGATCCCTCCGCCTGCAGAGAGAGACAAGCTGCGAGCAGAGCAGCAGCCTCGGCCATGCTGCCTGCTACAGCGGCGTCTCCCTCTGTGGCTGGGACCCCCAGGGACACCGCAGGCTCGCAGGACGGGTAAGTTCCTTACATTGTGTATGAGCTGTTCCACATCTAACACACAAAACTCAGCCCAGCAAACTAATATGTCTATGATAGATTACACATTTCAGTATAAATATTCTCAGGATGGGGACTTCATCATAGGAGGGATATTTGCTGTGCATTCTGTAGTGACGCAGTGGTTTCAGGATAAAAGTTTATTCAATAATTGCACGTGTGCATGATAAGTGAAACATGAACTTAATTTTTAGTTGTATTGTAAATTAGTTGTAAATTAGTACCGTATTTTTCGGACCATAAGACGCACTGGACCATAAGACGCACCAGTTTTTTAGAGAAGGGAAATGAAGAAAAAAAAGATTCTGAACAAGATACAGGAGACAGTCACTCTGGCCGCGCTGAACAGGAGACGGGACGGGACAGCAGCTGGGAAGGATACATTTTGATACATTTGGACCATAAGACGCAGGGACTTTTCCCCCCCACTTCTGGGGGAAAAAAAGTGCGTCTTATGGTCCGCAAAATACGGTAAGTTATAGAACATTTGATTTAATATGAGAGGCACTTGTGAAGAACTCTTTTTTCAGATTGGTTTATAGGAAATTAATGTATAACCCGAATACCATTAATGAAACAAAACTAAATCTTATGATTGATAACTGCACATCTCTCTTAGCAAGTATGTGTAAACAGGATATTTACAGTATGGTGAAAATGGAGCTGATTTGAACCATTTTTGTGTGTTGTATAACATGTTAGGTGACTGCACGCATGAGTGTTTTAATGTAATAAAGATAGTATTATTTTTTTTTTTTAATTAAAATGTTCTCAGTAATTATATTTTTATATTGTCCTATGGATGCATCAATGCACATATAAAATGGAGAGCAGTATTTGGATATAAGTAAAGACCATGGCATATTCTATTAAATGGTAATTTAGCTCATTGCAATATGATGATTACTGCAGCTGGAGATCAAGTTTATAGCTTTCTTCCCTTTCTCTGCAATCTTATTCTATAGGGTCTATAGAAACAAAAAAGTTCTCGGGTAATGACAGTTCAGGTTTTATATTTGTTTTCTGGTAAGAAAAATAATTGATGGATCAGTAAGGTCTATTACACACAGCCCATTTGAAGATACATCAGCATATAGATAGTAAATTACTAAATACTAACTGAAATATAATGAATACTAATCAGAATATTCTGTTGTAAGGGCAGAAGATTTTACAATTATGAGCAGTTTTGATTCTTCTGACTTGTCAATTACAATGAAAAATCATTTGAAAACGCGTAACATAGAGGGCAGTTTGTTTAACTGCAGAAGAAATCTTTTTGCTAAACACAGCTGAGGTTGTGGGAGATCTTAGGGGCTGAGCTCTTTTTGTAGCCTCTAGTAACTCTTTAATGACCAAGACCAATTCTGCAGTTTTTTTCATATTGAAGCGCAGCCTGCTCCAGAAGTTAATTAATGTCTAGGCTTCATAAAGATTTTTTTTTTCACTTTTGTTTGTGATTAACTCTCAGTGAGGATTTGATACAGTAACTGACACCATGCTGCCTAATAATATTTTGAGACAAACTGTCCTAATTTCATTCATTAAAATAATCTACTTGTTCTGACTTACATACAAATTCAACTTAAGAACAAACCTACCTATCTCATATGTAATCCAGGGACCACCTGTATTTTTATTTGATTAGTCTATGGCTATTTAGTGTATAGAAGACCTGTTCCTTCACAGAAAGATTGCTAGTACATAGTGGATATCCCACTTCTTAATCCTGAAATTTTTGTAAGATTCTATTTGATTTTATGTTTTAAATGAAAAACTTTTTACTTGGTTAGTACAAAGGGAAATATATAGTGCATACTAATGAACGTGGAGAGTATACAAGCCTATTATCAATACAGAACACATCAGAGAAGACAAAAAATACAAAAGAAAAAAGGAAATAACATTGACTAATCCAGCAAAGGTCCATTGTTCTTTTTATATTTCATAACAGTCCACTATATAATGGTTAAACAATTGGAGTGGGGTATTCTAAGGGAAATTATGGGTAAAGGAAGGTTGGTTACTTGATTGGAAAAGTATGGAGAAGATAGAATTTCAAAAACATAGGTAATAAATATTGGCCATCTGTAGAACTACATACATCTCCATAAAAATGATGGATCAGACTGGAGCGCCGTTAGGTAATCTGCAGATTCACAAAACATGGTCCAGTAGAACCATCTCTGATTGGTATCTTCCTCAGTACCTCTTAAAGAGGCAGTCGGATCTTACATCACATATAGCTCCTTAATACGCTCCAACCACTGGGCAATGCGAGGTGTCCCGGAATGTTGCCACATGACCCGAATACAAGCTCTCACTGCATCCACCAATCTTGATAGAAGAGATTTCCGGTAGACTTTTCTTTGGATAGTGTTGTAGTGTTGAAGGAAAAAACTAGCCTCAAAGGGGACCTGATAATCAATAATCATTGGTAGAAGTCTATGAACTTTCTTGCAGAATGGAGGAACCCTCAGGCTATCCCAGAAAACATGAAGAAAGATACCTCTACCTTCACTGCACCTCCAACATAGACCCGAAGTATCAATGATAGTTACTATTAAATAACTTTGTATTACTTCATATTACAACTCTCACCTATCCATTATAATACAATAGGTTTCCAAGCAGTAGAATATATGAGTGTGTGACAGTGTCACATAAAATAACCTATTGAGATACTAATAAAGGTCATTCAGTCCCCCTGACTTCCCCAAAAATTTCAGTGGAAATATTAGTCAATTAAACAAGGGTGACTGGCCTGTTGTATTTTAGTTATTTTTTTGTTTTTTGATATTGAAAATAATAGGAGGGATTACTCTTGTGTACAATATACCAAATCAACAATAATAATATTATTAGAATGGAAAAGGTTTTTCACAATGGTTACATAAGTGACTGTTCTGATGTACATAAATATTTTTAATTGGTGGTTGACCTACGTTGACATTTCTAATATCATTTATTGTTTGTATTTGTATTTTTTGGTAAAATTAACAAGAGTTAATGTTCTACTGTACTTTTTTTGTATTGCTAGAATTATTATGGTTGACTACTCTTTTATAAGCAGCACAGCTCATATTTATTGCTGTAAAAATATTATTATACTGTTCGGTTGCGTTTATAGAGAATTTTAAGTGAATGTATGGGAGGTGGATTACAAGCCAGTTTTCCTGTATGTTCTCTAAAACTTTTGGAAAAAATAACACTTTATTATATATTTATTTATTCTTTGGGATATGTTTTCACAATACTATGTCAAAGGCCATTGGAATTCAGTTCAGCATGGATCTTAATGTACAATTTATTTTTTGTTCCATCTTAAAATGTGTCTAACCTTTGCAGGTATTTCACACCTTATAACCAATACATTGAAGGAAAACAAATGCATGAAAATGGTCTTGCCAATCTTAATGCAGAAAGGTTAATTGGTCATTAGGTCACACATTTTTCAACTAATATTGAGATCATCCCAACACACCCATAACATTGACGTTGGAGGATTGACTCTCCAGGATTTGGTTTGTGTATATAAACAATTAAGCATCAGTATACCTCTCAGCTAGTTGTTTATCATTAGTATGCTGCTATGTAATGTACAGGACTCTAGGGGTAGGTCCTTATTTACATGTAAATCCTCCCCGACCTAGGTCATTTCCCTTTAAAAAATTAAAAACAGGGTAATGAACTGTAAAATAATTCAAGTCAGAGGTCTTAGCATTATTAGGTCCTCCCAGAGTACCTGCCACTAAATGATTACAGGCATGCACTGATGTACAATTGTTTTCAATCATGCATTTTAAAGTTTTAAAAAATTGGAAAGTTAACTACTAATGTAAATAAAAAAGTGTGTTACCCCTAATCACCAATATGGGGACCATATTTTTTGAAAAAACATTGGTCACAAATAATGAATTGTCACAAATAAACAAAAAATATTGAGAAAAGAAAATTTTCAATTCTTTTAAGTCTAGGTTCACACAATAACATGCAATTTATCACAATGTACGTCACATGCGTTGTGGTGTCATTTTTTTTTAAAAAAGAACTCCATTTCATTAATAATGTGCTGCCTTAAAGCAATACACAACTATGTGAAAATATTTCAAGTGTATATTTACACAACACACCACAGCATGAAAATGCCAAACCCAAAGCAGACCAACAATATCTAAAAACATCCTTTCATTTTAATGGAGGTGTTTGGAATGTTTAAAGGTTGTATTAGTGCACTTTTAAGGGGGCATTTATAAACTCTTAACACTTATGCAGGATTTGTTTTCTTTAAGCCCTTATAATAAAACATTCTGGCGTAGATGAGCCTATTGGAATGAATAGGAACTTTGAACATTGGCACAAGGGGTTCTTCTGTGCCAGACCAGATCAAAAGAGCTTGATTTTTGCAATGCTGGAACCTTTAGACATGAGGGATGGAGTGCCCAGTAGGTTTACCTAGAATTGGACCCAGAAATTTCTAATGCAGCTCTGCGTGTAGACATGATCCTAATGTCTTTGTTTCAGTTATTACTGTTATACTCATTGACAGTAAATCCCTAGGTGTGTCACTTGGTAAAGGAAAGCATTATAAAGAGTTGCTGAACCCAAATCTCTTTTAGTTTGATCTTCTGTTTTCAATATCCTTGTAGTCCTTGCTGTTTTAATGCTCTGCTGTTGGATATTAAATATTGTGATAAACTGATGGTCTGTCACTATCTAAAAGTGCTGAGAATAATTTAACAGTGTGAATGACTGTCTGACCATATGGACCAGTTTCCTGACTAGACTGTCAGATCTGAGTAGAGTGTTGAGGTCACCGTATGATGGAAAAATATTGACAGTGTCACACTGCTGCAATGAAAGATGGTGGACCCTCCGTGTCACCAGCTCAGCTGGCAGAGATGTGCACAGGGCACAGGGCGCAGAGTCTAAGCAGCTGCCTGGTCTTCACCAGAGCCTCTGGAGGCGGGTAACTGCTGACAGGCAAGAAGAAAGTGTGGTGCCAGAACGAGAGACAGAGAGTAGTCAGACAAGCCAAAGGTCAGGGTAGGCGATGATCAGGAATAGTCAATGGTCAAGCCAGGGTCGGTACACAAACAAATCAGAAAAAGAAGACACAGACTGGAACAACAGGAATATAGGAGCTGAGCCAAAGGAACTCCTTGTTCAGGCAACTTTCTGTTTCTAGTCACTTTTAAAAGGAAGGTCAGATGATGGATGGGAGCCATGTGACCTGCTGGCATCCTATCCTACCACCCGAGGGGGTGCTGGAAAAGGAGAGGTTGGTGATGTTCACACCTCCACCAGCAGGGGAAGCGTGTCTGCAGAACACTCTAGTCCTCTGAGGTAAGGGAGCAGCTCACTGGGGGTCACAAGACCTGGACCGTTAAGTAAGTCGAGGAGGTGATCCCTGAGCAGACTTGTTGCAGGCAGCAGGAGAGTGGAAGGTGGGTGACACTGAAAGAGGCACAGATCCCCTGGTCCTATGGGGATCTGTGACAGATAGTACACAAATTAGGAATACAACTTTCAAGGCTCAAGCTGATTAGTTAACGATCTTGATTTAACTGAAAGGGGTATGATTCTGAGTACCCTTTGTAAGTGAAATGCGTTGTGTCCAATGTAATGGTAAACAACCCCTGCATGTGTGTTTTTTTTATCGTGTAAAAAAATATTGTCTTAATAAGTAAAAGTGCGTGGAAAGACCAAAAACACAAGTTAGGGATTTCACAAGTTTTTGCAAGCTTTCCATTTATTTTATCCTCACAAAACATATTTGCTAAACATTAATGCTAAACATTTACAACCTCTTACGATTCACAGTCCTGTGTGTAATGCATTTTCAAAAAAAAAATATTTTTCTTGTAGGGTATATTAGACTACATTGGGTTGATATGCATAATTTTATAGCATCCTTTTCTCCAACATGTTTGTTCGTGTGTTTAGCTCTGGCTTAAAAAGCAAAATGTAAATTTTGGGTACAAATATACAGAATAAAACCCCAGCACTGGAGGTAAGTATGGCGAATACCTCCACAGCCACCATGTATTTCCCTCTGGTGCTCAGATAGGCCGGGATCATGGCAATCCACACACTGCAGAACACCAGCATGGGGTATGATTCTGAGTACCCTTTGTAAGTGAAATGCGTTGTGTCCAATGTAATGGTAAACAACCCCTGCATGTGTGTTTTTTTTATCGTGTAAACAAATATTGTCTTAATAAGTAAAAGTGCATGGAAAGACCCAAAACACAAGTTAGGGATTTCACAAGTTTTTGCAAGCTTTCCATTTATTTTATCCTCACAAAACATATTTACTAAACGTTAATGCTAAACATTTACAACCTCTTACGATTCACAGTCCTGTGTGTGATACATTTTCAAAAAAAAAATATTTTTCTTGTAGGGTATATTAGACTACATTGGGTTGATATGCATAATTTTATAGCATCCTTTTTTCCAACATGTTTGTTCGTGTGTTTAGCTCTGGCTTAAAAAGCAAAATGTAAATTTTGGGTACAAATATACAGAATAAAACCCCAGCACTGGAGGTCAGTATGGCGAATACCTCCACAGCCACCATGTATTTCCCTCTGGTGCTCAGATAGGCCGGGATCATGGCAATCCACACTGACAAAAATAAAGTCAGAAAATCCTTCTCAAATGACAAATACTCCATAATCTTGGGAACACAAATATTTTTTTCATAATTTGGCCATTTATCATCAGGGCATGTCTGGCAGTTTTCACTGTCTATAGAATGAACACATAAAACATTAAGTATTATATTTTATATCATGTTGGAATGTAGGGGTTTATTTATAAAAGGGGTTTACATCCACATTTCAGAACAAATATATTTGTTTATTGATTTTGTGCAAAGATAGCAAATGCATTACAAGGTTATAGCTTTGTGTGAATGTCTTGCACAGCGCTGCGTAATATGTTGGTGCTATAAAAATCCTGTTTAATATTAATAATAATAATAATAAACAGATGTAGCGAAGGCTTTTAATAGGGATTTTACTCTTTATGAGTTTTACACATATTGGTCTGGCTTAACAAAATTCATAAAGATCTACAACAATTTAAATGGCTAGTGCTGTGTTGGTCTGGCAGCTGCCAAAAATTATTGGTATGTTTAGCCTTTTGGATTTGTTACAAACTTTGTCTCCTATCTAATGGTTTGGTTTTGCACCTAAAATTTTTAAAAATATTTGGAATGCTGGTTATTAGAGACTGAGTAACAATGCACACAGTTGGTCTTGTCTCAACCTATTCCTTTATCTTATCCCTTATGTTTTTGGTGTTAAATACACGTTAAACTTCACTGTACATCTGACCTCACACGTCCTGGGTTTATATGTGAAGGAAAATAGAACTTACCATGCTGGTTTGATATTTCTCCATCTGAGCACAGAACACAATCATAACAACATATGTGATATCCTTCGCTTAGAACTTTTCTGAATCCTGGAAGACATTCTGCAGAACATCGACCTTTGGGGGCCTATCATGAGGTAATATGAAGAACATTATGAATACTTTATAGAAACAATTCAAGAAAGATAAGACTTTTATAAGTTTGAAGTAATAGAGTAATATTACTCCAAGAAAAGTAGCCAGAACACAAGGTATTGTATTTTAGAGAATACTTTTACGGAAGTTCCAATTCTAGTTCTTTGACATTTCAGGTCAACTTTGCCATGGCATTGAAAAAAGAAAGTAGAGAAGAAGAAGTCCATACCAAGTATATATGCATACAGTCTATAAGGACACATGTAAATTCAATGAAACCATCCCCAGTGTGTGTATGACAATATATTTCTGGGGCAAGCTGTAGAAAAGCCAACTCTTTACAAGTAGAAGGTAAGGACAAAAACACCATAGAACAACTGTATGGCAAGTGGTAGGGGCATCATGCACTGCAATTAATCAACCAAAAGTGGAATTTGCGCGTTTTCATTTTTACTACAGCCATACTAAAAGAAGAAAGCTAAGGAAAACCAAGCAATACAAAAGTGCAGGTAAACGAACTAGATTGGTCGGGAATGGCATGTTTCTACTTACCAGAAAGTACCACATGCACATCCCCACCACTCATTATTCCTTCTCAAGGTTGTTTTAAATCTTGTAACTAGTTGGACTAAATATATATATATATATATATATATATATATATATATATTGGACTACCTATATGTTTTATAATAATTATGCAATTGTGGAAATTTAGGAAAATAATTTTAAACAGAAAAGAACAGAATGGAGGTTTTCCAATGGTGACACTCATTCCAGTGACAACTCTTCAACAGGTGATATCTTTATCCTAACATTGAAAATATATCTTCTCACTCCCTCCAAAATCTACAGTACAGAAAAGCAATGAAAACTACCCTATGAAGCACAGATAGCAAAAAAAAAAAACAAACAAAAAAAAAACTTCTATTTATCTTCATAATTGCATCCAGAATTTTGATGTAAATTGTACTACCGTCTGAAACAATGTACTTAGGGAGCACACAAAGCCAAGCTTAAAAATCCTTAGCCTTAGTCGCAACAAAGTCCCTATCCATCATTAACAGAAATTAACTCAATTAACTAATTTTAAGAAGCTTGTTGACCACCAGCAGAATTAAAATACATACAAAGATCAGAGAAAAGAAGTCATGCAAAAAAAACCATGGACAGCATGCTCTGAGGCAGGAGATTATGGGCAAATATCCTAATAGCCCCCATAGCTTTCTGGTTTTTAAAATGTGGATATTTTGACACATATTGCCTGATTTAAGCTCTCCAACACTAGAAATTATGGATTATCATGAGCATCTGGGTGATCCAGTAAATCATTTGCTATTATTTGGGAAATGATTTCATTCCTGGACCAGATCCATTCCAGGTTTTCTCCCCCGTCTTGGAGTGCTTTAACAAATCAGACTCATAATATTTAAAATTGTGGACCACCAGGTCAAGGGGTTTTGCGGTGCCAAAATATCCTGCCAATAAGTTGTCATAACAAGTTTTCAAAAATGTATGTGTGAGCCTTCATGTAGAGCCACAAACCTAAATCTTGCAAATCAACAGACTATGTGATGGAGACATTTCTAAATGTGGCTTGTTAAGATGTTTGGTTGATGTGTCCTTAGTTTTCCTGAGAAGATCAGGCTAAATGAAACATATTTAGTTCAATAAACCATATGAGGTAAGGTATATTTAGACGACTCTCACTCGACTAAAAGTTGGGCAAGGTGGGTCAAAAGACTTAAAAAAATTAAGAAAGATCAGAAGCTGATTAGACCTGTCAACATAAGTAATGTAATTTGAAACATAATTTGGTTTGTAACATGTGCTCCATCCGTTTAAATGTATGTGGTATAATTATATACTACTTTACTGTACTATATATTTAATCTGCAATTTTAGAATCTTTTTTATTACCAATTTGCTTTATATCCATGATTTAGTGCAGGGGTGTCAAACTTTGGCGCATGGGCCAAATCTGATCCACATCATCTATTTTTTTTTTGCCTCTGAAGGAATCCTCAATATAAATTGCAGCTGGCAAGCCACTGCATTGAAATAGCACCGCTACTACAACTCCCGGCATCACTCGAGTCTATATACCAGCGGCCTCTCTGCCTATGCGTGGCCCCGCATTGGACTGTTTTATAGATGCAAGTGATGCTGAGAATTGTAGTAGTGGCATCACTCGCATCTATAGACCAGCGGTCTCTCTGCCTACTCGTGGCCCCGCATTGGACTGTTTTAAAGATGCAAGTAACGTTGAGAATTGTAGTAGTGGCATCACTCGCATCTATAGACCAGCAGCCTCTCTGCCTATGCGTGGTCCCACATTGGACAGTTTTATAGACGCAGAGAATTGTAGCAGCGATGCTATTTTAGTTTCAAGTTTGGCCCGCGACTTTGTCTAAGTTTTTAGTTGTGGTCCACTTTGAGTTTGACACCCCTGATTTAGTGTTTATCACTGTAACTCACCCGGTCATGTTTCCATGTTATCAGATGTGGGGTGAGAGTCAGTTGCTGATTTTCTGGAAGAGACTCATCAAAGTGCCCCACATATCTCCAATAAGAGCCTTTTGTGTCTTTATCTTGTGTTATGCAATTTACAATATCCAGTGGGCTGGGCAGGTCTCCCTTTTCATTAAAATGAATTTTCTTGTTATTTGAATCCTTGTAGTATACTGATTTAACATAGCGGGTTACCTAATAATACACAAATATCATAATCAGCAATAAATATGCAGAACATATACCTGTAAGTATAATAAAGTAAAGATAAATACACTTCTGCAACAACCTCTAGCTAACAATAAAGTGTATGATCCTAGCTTATAAAGAAATGAATTGACATACAATACTACAGGTGAATGGCAGACTGAGAGGAAGTAGCATAAAGAGAACCCAAAAAAGCTTGTTGGAAGATGGGAGATCTACTTCACAAATCAGTTCCAGATAACAGCTCAGTCTTCATGTATAACAATGAGAGGTCAGGAAGGGAGCAGGGGACTCTGGAAACCATCTTCAAATCAGATTATGTGGCAGACAACCTTCTGGTTTACTGTATCACATGATATGTACCCCCACCTGGACCCTACGAAAAGCAGATAAGTGCTCTAGCAGACCTTTCAAAGTGAGAATCTGCTGTAATGGAGAAACAATATGATGTTAGGTTTTTCAATATTACAGTTTTTTTGCTGATCTAACTTTATCTAACTCTATTGGACTATTAAAACTTTTGACTTTGACTTTTGATATTTGTGTTCCACCGCAGCGAATACATCAAATTTATTGCTTGTCTAATTCTCCACCCCTAACCAATTTCTTCAACTGCTTTGAACTTTTGCATTATGTTTAGGCTGATGTAATATTACAGCTGAAGATGTGCAGTTTATTTTTGCTGATGGTTTTGAAAGATAAGGAAAACCTTACTTTAAAAAGTATACTCAGTCATTTAAAAAATAAAACCTGGATTTGTATGCTTGTGGAAGTTAGTATGATTGATTTTCCTGGCTTCATTTACACATTTTATACATTTTTTTCTGAAGACACTAATAATAGGATTGAGTGAAACTGCCAAAGTTTAATTTAATTTCAAAGTTAAAGTTTGAGTAATTTGCAATGAAGTCTAATTTCTTTACCTAAAAGTAAATTGGAATGCCACTCAATATAATATTGTTACCAAAAATTTCACAAAGGGACCTTTGAGAATAAATACCTAAATAAATACAATCAACATTATGGCTGTACATCTAGTACATCCAGTTTAAAACCTTGCAGATACTATTCTGTTTTGGAAAATTCCAAATTTTCCTATGGACTTCCAATTCTAGATTAAAATACCAACTCTTTGTTTTGAAAAATATTGTTTAAAAATCTTTCTGTAAACTCACCTTATACTTTAGTCTGTGTACATTTATTTCAGATTTGGAGTCGTTAGTCTTTAGGTATTTGTATATATTGTGCAATGCCTGAGCCAGGATGTTAACGGCAGTAAACACTCTGTAAGGAGTCTTATCATCAGGATAATGAATATTTATTGGTATGTTTTTTTCCCCACAATTTTTAATAGGAACTAGTATTGTTACAGATAAGAGACGGTTCTTGATTGGGTTCCCTGATAAGCATTTATATTGAGTTATAATAATATCTTCTAATAATGGGTCATCTGGGTGGCTGGAAGATTTATTTCTTCTAAAAGATTCATACATTCCTTGTATAAGTGAATTAGGACATGTGAACACTAAACTGCAATTGCCAAAAAAAAAATGTTCTTTCTCTAGTGACCAAGATTCCGGGAGAATAAATGTTTTATTTACATGATAAGGGACAGTACTGAATAGAAATTTATAATAAGTTGTGCTAACAGTACCACAGATAATTACAACTTCAGTAGTTGAGGTTTTCAGCTCTGGGCAAATGATATCATAATTCTTTATCGACACCGAAATCTTGAATTCAATACAAATTCCATGATTAGTTAAACGTTTGCTGAGCTGTTGGATCTCCCGTTCTCCATATTCATCATCAGATGTAATGATCCCAACCCAGTTCCATTTCAACCTTTTCAGTAACTTTACTATGGCCACATATTGCATTTCATTATCTGGAACTGTCCGGAAAACATTGGGATACATCTTTCTATCACTTAGTAAAATATCTCAAGCTCCATAACTGATCTACAAAGCAAAAAAACAGAAGTCTGTTAAAGCAGAACTTCGGCCAAAAATAAATGCTAAAAATGGTAAAATAAACAGCACACAAAAGATACAATAACAAAAACATTTTTTCCAACTATATTCACTTTAAATATGAAGATTTTGCTAATGGGAAAGAATATTGAGTATCTGCAATCCTGAAAAAAAACAATAATCATTTAAAGAATCATTACTGCTCAAGTAGAATATTGGGTCTGTAAATTTAAGCACATAAAAACAAGCACATCCATTAAAAACAATGATTTAAACTTTAATAGATTTTTATTGGAATAGTGTCAACCTGTTCCCTGAACACTTCCTGATAGATTGTCTGTGTATCGGAAGCTGACATGTTCCAAGGCCACGACGCCTTCCTTTTTACAATTCCAGGTAATGTTCTAAGTGGGAAATGAGCCAGTAATAGGCACAATATTCCAATGGTGTTGTTTCCTCTGTCTTCTGCTGGGGGATGTAATTGCAGCCCTTTATAAAAGATGGAGCCCAGCAATACAAAGTACCATCCTGGGGTGTGTTTTTGAGAATGGGGTGGGGGGGTAGATTCAAGCAGCCAATATGAAGATAGGGTGAAAACACCAAATGTTGGTGCTGCTACTTCTGATGATACTACTTTTGCTGTTGCCGATTCGTTTTGTTTCCCTTGGAGGTCAGTCAAAGAACCATGGAATTTTTTGTGATGTACAGATCTGATCCCACAAAATCCCTCCATTGTTGAAAATTTGACCATGAACAAGATGTACTTTATAATCTATCTTCTGCAACGCTAATTCTCCTCACCTAGGTACTGGTGGTATAGTCCCTACCTTACAACTAACCAAGCCATCCACTGCACTCTCATAGCACGTAGCCTCGAGTGTGTACACGTCTCCAAAATTTTTAGTGTGTAACCAGGTCTATGTTATGGAAGATACATGTTGCAGTATTATACAGGCATGGGCAGTACATGTCCTTCATAGCCCATTGAATAAATGTCTTGCAAGTCACTAACATGTCCACATGATGGGAACACCACCCAGTAGAAAGGTCAGAAAGCAGAGCTCCAGTGTGGGCTTCTCTTCTGATTCTTCTTCTCCTTCTTCTTCACAAGAATACCTTTCCCCATTGCTTGTATGATTTTCTTGTGTACTCTTTGTCTGGAGTGTCATGGTACAGCATCCAGCAGTAGTCAGCCATCATACTTTCAATCCAGAAACCTTGGTAGCAGTGCTCCATTAACTGAATGTCCTGGTGAAAATGTTCTCCTTGTTCGTCACTCACTATACCAAGATTTTCTGGGAAGAATTCTAGAAGTTAGTGCAAGAAATGTATTTTTAATAACATGCGACAACCCAGTTTCTGGTATGAATCAAGCAGATTCTGAACTCCTTCCTTGTATGCAGGAGATTTATGGTTGCCCAGGAAATTTTTACACAGTCACTTGAATGCATCCTAAGCTTCTAGCTCAGCTGCTGAGAGAGATTGTTTGAAAACATCATCCTGCATCCCATAGATCGGCTGTCCCACAGGCATAGGAGCAGCAATGTTTTGTGAATCCTCCTTGCATTCCCATCAGCAAGCCAATGACCTTTTGATCCCCACAGATGTTCTAGTGGTGTTTTTTTTTTTAATAGATTGCTTCAAGTAGTAACTTTATGTTGTCATTGGACTCCTTTAGATTAATGGAATTGGCAATCGGTAAACTTGGTTTGGAATTACCATTATGCAGTGAGGCTACTTTCAAGCTTCTTTTAGAGGAATCAATGAAGATACGCCATTCAGATGAAATATGCTCTTGTGACAAACTGTAAAGAGTGCATTTATATCATGACAGTAGCAGTGAGCCATCACTAGTGAAGAACGTTGTCAAGTTATGATTTCATTTTTTGTAGTGAGTTACAGGTACACTCTTTGCAAGCAAGTGCTTCTGTTGAAACAAGAAGTTCTTCTTTGTCTTAGGAGAGATTTGGATCACGATGATTCAGCTCTGCTTGTGTAAAGGTCTCTGATTCCAAATCTCCATTAGTTGTAACTGGCTGCAACTCCAGCGGATTCCGCATCACCTTCTACAGATGCAAGTCCATCATGTGGCGGTACTGGAACTCACAATGAATTATTATAGGGATCAGGCCTAATTGCAGAATCAAAGCTGGGATATACAATTTTATGCTTAGTTTTACCTGAGAATCCACTTTTGTTGACGCAGCAAAAATAGCAGTCAATATGATGGTCTCGAGGTTCTCTCCACACTATCGGGATTGCAAATGGCATTGCCGCTTTACGCCATTTTAGCCAGTCACGCAGTCCGTTGGAATAACTGGTACAGATGACACGTGGAGCCCAAGATTTATCCTGGTCACCAAGTGGACAGCCAAAATATAATTTGTATATCCACACACGTAACAGAAACTGTCAGGATCATTAAGGCAATTTCTAGGCATGATGACAAATGAAATCAATCGCAGTTAGTGCAGTCTCTAAACTTAAAAAAAGAAAACTTTAGTTAAATGTTGTAATATGTTAAGGCTATTTAGCAATTAGCTGCATCACAAAAACTAGACGTACTAGAGAAAAACTGAACACAGATTTGAAATCTGCATCAAAAATACTACAAAGCACACATAAAATTATATCCGATGAATATTACATTTTATCACAGTACTAAGGGGGCAGAGGGGCCCTTTGAAACATGTCTCAAAATACATAAATAAAAACGGTTTAATTTTTTTTTTATACGTCACCGTTGGAAAGGGAAAGATGCAAAGGGTGTAAAGTTTTGAAAAAATGTATCCCAAACACATTCTAATACATCAGAAACAATCTTTTGTCTCAGTTCGATTGACAAAATTCTATTCAAAATTATATGTGACATATCCTTTTGCAAACTCAATTTGGTAAAACCTTTAAAATTATAATGTTTGAGACCCGCACACCGAGAGAAGTCAGCAAGCATGTTACCCCCTTCTGTCACCCAACTGGAATATAGGAACCTGATTGGCTGGGAAAAGGGAGGAAGTAGGCATATTCCCTTCCTCTTGAGCATGTCATATTCTCATGCTACAGCGCTTCATCACCTTAGCCTGTTCCCCAAATGGTTTGGTAACAATAGGTACATTTCTAGAAAATATTAAAATTAATCTTAGATATAAACACATATACATGAAAGAAAAAAAATAAATGATTCATAAAAAACATACTTTTTTAAGAATAAATCTTCAGTCAATCAAAACATCCAGCAATTTCAATCCATATAGTTAATAAGTGCGTAGTTAATTAGTGCGACTGTATCATCACTATTAACATGACAATGACAAAGGTTCTGACCAGCAATATGTACAGCATTCAGTTGGCTGTTTAATTTTCTATACTGTGCCTATGAAAGGTATCCATATGTATAATTATAAGTTCCATCATTATCTATTGGGAGAAAAGAAGTCATCATTTTTAGGACAACAATCTGTTAAAAACATTATCTCTCTATAAGTAGAGTATGTCAGGTTTCCAATTGGTCTCCTCCTGCAAAGTGGCACCATCCCTGCCCATGCTGGCCCAGATGTCTGTGGTAGCCATTATGATAGAGAGAGAGGTACGCACACTCAAACACACACAAAGTGGTGGTTGCTGGGGGTTTGTCATTGGGAACTTATTAGCTCATAGGCTGGTGGAAGAAGTTGGTTGAACTACAAGGACAGCATCCCAGTAGCCCATTTTAATGATGAATCATAAGGTAAAAGTAATTTTAGCTGCAAGTGCCCAGGGAAAAAGGGTTGAAACTGAATGGTAAAAGTGGTACATGGAGATAATGCTGGTGAGGCTGCTGCCCCTACTAGGCTGGTCTTTAGAGAAAAGATGGACTGGACAATGTGAACCCAATGTGAACCCGGATAGGATAAGGAAGGAGAAGTGGTGGCCTAGAAATTTTTGACATATGTTGACCAATGGGCCTCTCAACTGCTGTCCCAATACTTCTCCTATTGACAGAAGTGTTGCTTTCACACGTGGGACATATGGCTGGTTGTCCCTATACACATACTTTGCTTAACTCTGCACACTGTTATAAGGCAGGGTAACTGGCAGTGTGTGCTTCATCTGTGTCTTTTTCTCTAGCATTGCTTTCTAACTGATATACCTAGCCTAACAAGGTTTTTGGCTTAAAACGAAGAGTCGAAATTGGCACTAATTGTTTTTTTTTTTGTTGTTTGTGCGTGTTTTTGACCTGTTTGCTTCTTCCTCAGTGGTCAAAAAAGTTAATTCTTAGTGAGGAAAGAAAAACTATTTGGAAAGTAAATATTCTCAACTAAGTAAATCAGCATCAATACATTATTGTGGCATTGGATTTTTACGCATATGCACCACGTGGCTGCTATGCAACATATTACAATAAATGAAGATGTTATCAAAAAATACATAATAATAACTGCACCTGGGGATGATGGGTTTGTATTTGGGGTCTCTTACCTGGGTATAACCATACAGATTCAACACCTGAGCCATTTGGAGAGTGGTATCTGATATGAGGTCTCCAATGAAACCAGCCACGTTATCCCGCTCCATACAGGAATAATTTGGAGCTTCCTTTGAATGTCCAGACAAGATTTGTAGAACATCTTTTGTAGATTTCCTCAAGTCTCCACAAGAGTCATACACATGATATCCCAGAGTCACATTGGGCAGAATATCCGGATTGTTATTTATGTCATAAATTGCAAAAAGAAAAGCCAGGAGATGGGCATACTCTCTGCTGTAAATACTGTGGAAAAAAAAGATTAAAATAGGATTTGTCACTATCTTAAAAACAGTGTGAGAAAACAAAATTAACCCTTTTCACATCTCAAAATTACCTTTTTTCTACTTCTTGGGGAACTAGACATATTTATTATTTGTGAGATCTTTGATAGGGCAACCCAGACCTTTGCCCTGTAAAACCTTCCCCAACCCTTTCCTCCTTTTATTAGGACTTCAGACATTTGCTGAATAAGCTGCTGTTTTCCTTTACCATACTTCACATGTTGATTTACTGCCACTGTTCTACACAAATTCTCTGTTCATTTGTAGTGTTGTTATAGGTTTGTTCTCCTTGTGCTATGCTGCCTGATCTTAGCCCTATTGTATACAAACACACTTCCACTTCCTGGCCAAACAGGTTGTCAATTAGCTGTCCAGCTTAGTTGAATACTCATTCTAACATATATATATATATATATATATATATGTATATCCATAGAAGCAAACAAGAACGTGGGTGGATGATCTAATCCGCTGGCAAAAGTGAGATCTCTCCTGCCAGAGTACTCAGGGATTATTCACCAGGCAGATCCTCGAGTCAGGCATTGTAAGCGTTTAGGTATGCGCCTATGTAAACAGCTGAAATCAGTTAAAATATTCTTATTTCTAAGCAAATATGTATGTTTTAAACATTTGAACTCATCATACATTTTTATTTAGATCTAACAGGAAGATGTGTGCCATTTGAAAGAATGATTTGTTAGGGAAAGAATGACTTTTAATGCAGCTCACTAGGGTAAAAATGTGCCCCTTGAAGCGCCAGATCATTTAAGTTCATACACGTTGGGGGAATACATCAGCATATTCTCGGCTGCTGAAAATCCGTTGATCGCGAATATGCACACACGAGTAAACTTTCGATTTTGCTTGGTGAATCAGACCCTTTGTGTATGTTCTTGCTTTAATGGCTGGCCATGCACCCCCATTTTTTTTATTTTTTACCTTTTCAGGAGTATTGATTCCTTTTTTGCTTTTCTATAAAGTGTAATATGGTTTATAGGAAGCCTCTCAGAGGGTTCTTTATTCATTCAGCCAATTTTATAGTTCACACGTTTTTCACTATATACGAGGGGGTGCTGAGAAGTTCCAGGCTTTGCCCCCTTCCAAATGAATAAGAAAAATGAGTGTGGGGGCATATGACAGCCTAATGTCTTAGTATGTAACTGTGCAAATATCAGGTCTTTGCGATTCCTAAAACTGTTTTTTCTTTTAGTGAGAAGCTGTGATGGCGGAGGCACAAGCAAGTTTCACGTCGTTGGGGTTATGGGCTGTCATGAAGTTTTTGTTTCTCTAGGGAAAGTCAGCAAAGGACATTCACACTGAGATGTCACAAACACTGGGGGAGAAATGTCCTTCCTACAGCACTGTCAAAACCTGGATATCTTGTTTCAAGACTGGGCATTTCACCGTTGAAGATGAACCCTGCAGTGGGCGCCCCCCAACCTCAACTGACTCAGCAACCTGCGATGCTGTCCATGAGTTGATTATTGAGGACTGGCGAATATGAGCAAAAAAGATAGCCCAGATACTTGATATTCCACAAAAGCATGTTGGGTTTGTTATCACCACTATCCTAGACTTGCGCAAGCATTCAGCGAAGTGGGTGCCAAAATGTTTGAACAATAATCAGTTAGAAGGAACGAGTTGAAGCATCCAAAGCCGTTTTGGCCTATTTTAAAGCTGCACAGGACTTTTTGGCTAGGTTAGTGACTGAGGATGAAACCTGGCTCCACATCTATGATCCTGAAATTAAGTCAAAGGAATGGAGCCACAGCGGGTCCCCTCAGACGAAGAAGTTCTGAACCCGGAAATAGGCCAAAAAAGTCATGGTGTCCGTTTTCTGGGGCAAAGATGATATTCTGTTGGTGGACTACCTACAACAGGGCTCCAATATCACTGGACAGTATTATGCTAACCTCCTGGACCAGCTGAAGGAGTCAATTAAGACAAACCCCCATGGAAAGTTGACCAAAAGGGATCCTTTTTTGCAGAACAATGTGCCTGCGCACACGCCAAATGTTGTGGCTGCCAAATTGAACACCCCGGGTTTCCAATTGGTCCATCATCCCCCCTACTCACCTGACCTGGCCCCTTCGGCTTATATTCTGTTCCTTAATTGCAGGAAACACCTGAAAGGGCAACGTTTTGAGGACATTTCTGAAGTCAAAGATACTGCTGAGAGCTGGTTTGCAGCCCAACCAAAGGACTTTTATTTGAACGGTCTAGAAAAGCTGCAACCACGCTGTACCAAATGCATCTGTCTCTGGGGGAATATGTTAAATAAATGTGTTATTTCATAACTCGGGCTCTCTTCTTTCTGGACAAAGCCAGGAACCTCTCAGCACCCCCTATACATTGACTGGGGGCACAATTTACTTAACCTACTTCTAATGGGCTCATGTACAGTTGCTAGGTTGTTCCCTAAGAATAGCTGTGATTTACATTCGGGGGGTGATCTGGTGGCTACATACAGCACAGAGCCAGCAGAGTAAATTAAACAAGCCACAAGCTCATATAGGAGGATAGCTATACAGCTTGAGGGTTAAGGCAGCTTGAATAATATTTCATCTTAATCAGGATGCGCTGACATGAGTTTATATTGCTGTGTGTTATTCTCAACAGATGTCATCCAATAAGCATAAATATATACATGAACTTAGTCTGTACATATATTTATTCTCTTTTAACAGGTTAACTTTGAAGGGATCTTTTGTGCATGGTTGTCCTCATAGTGTGGTGTGACTTGGATATTAACTAAGATTCTTTTTCAATGGTATTTTGAGGGAAAAATAGAAATCTTGGTTTATATTTGAGTATATACATTATTCTCCAGTATACTTTACTAACAGTAATGTGATGTTTCTTGTGCAAACCATTTAAACGGTATTTACATATGAAGATATTCCTTTTTCATTTTTTTTTTCACATTTTTTGTTTTCAATTTTAGGTTTTCATAAAACAAAGGTAACCATGGAAACCTGCTTTCACAAACAATGAAAATATCAAAGCCAAAAACTACAATTAGAGACAGTATCAGCAATAGCAACAAAACAGTATATGTGTGAACAGAAGTCTGCTGCCTTTTTCTCATATACAATTCAAGATATGCGCTAGCTAATAAAAAGGAAGAGGAGGAGCCAAGGGACACAGGATAAGAGTAATTCAGAAGGGAGAAACCACTTGCACAAACCAACTACCATCCAAATAAAAACGTTAGGTTTGGGGTTTTTGGGATGGTACATTAAATTGTCAATAATGTGCGATCAAAAGACGGCAAAATGAATATATTCTACCCAGATTCGATCAAACCTAAACATAGTGTCCCCATTGCTCACAGTTTTTCTTTTACATTTTTAAACAATACTTAAACAAAAAAATTCACTGTTAAGGGTTAAACAGGGTAAATAAAAAATTTTCCACACACTTCTATAAATGATGTCATCCACATAGAAATAGCCACCTTTAATCTATATATGCATAAAATAGTAAATATAATGTTACAGCACATTCTTTAAAATCTAGCTATTGCTAATATCCAATAGCAGCCAGTCACATTCACCTGGCTTTGTTTTTGTAATGTTGAAGACATTTTGCAGCCTATCCAAGCTGCTGCTTCAGTTCTACTAGTTTAGGATATACCCTAACAATTCTATCCACACAACATAAACACCCTAATCCAATCATTGATAAATCCAAAATTGTGGATGTTAAAAGTCCAAAATCAGCCTGTGTGAAATTACCATAATTCAACCCTTGATGTCAGGAAGTCTGCATAGCTGGTAAAACTTTGAATTACATGTA
This sequence comes from Pyxicephalus adspersus, assembly GCF_032062135.1. NCBI lineage: Eukaryota > Metazoa > Chordata > Amphibia > Anura > Pyxicephalidae > Pyxicephalus > Pyxicephalus adspersus. Next base: position 152,564,669 of record NC_092860.1, on the reverse strand, counting down.
AAGGTGTTAAATCATGTCAAAATCTGGGGTAGAGATTTTAAAACAGCATTACAGGTGGAAGACCTATGATGTTGAAGCCCTTCACTCCTGATCAGAAATGGTTGGTTTAATTTGATACAAATTTCCATTTTCTTTCATTGCAAACCAGTTGTCCTCTCTATCCAAATTATGCACCTCGCTCTCCTGGAAAATGTCCCTTTTGCTTCAGGTGTAAAAACAATCTTGTTATGTAACATTTGCCTCCATATGTTATTTTGCTGGGAGGGTTTGAAGTCTACCCTAATGTTTTAAAAACATTTCACACCTTCAGACCTTCATGTAACTGGAAATTTTAAGCAAACTTTCTGACACCGAGGAAGGGATTATGCTTATTTAACACTTATCTGATGTTGGATAATTGACATATGCATGTGTATGTATGATTGGGGTATTTCCTACACTACACTACCCAGAAGCAGCTTGGATAGGCTGTGAAATTATTCAACATTACAAAAACAAGTCCAGCTTAATGTGAAAAACTACTGATAGATACACAATGACCTGGATAAACGCGAATCTTCACCAATATATTGCCAATAATTTTAAGGTGGACAGAAACCATTGACCTCATGGAGTTATCCAAAGTAGTTTAAATTTGGGTACTGAGGTGCTTATACAATTGAAAACATTTTCTCATATTTCTCTGTTTGATGGGTGCAAAAATTACAATGTGTACCTTTTAATCCTGCTAGAAATTATTCCTGAATCTTACACTAAAGATCCAAAGATACTCTATGTCTTTCCTTTGTTACTGGTCTATACATTTTTGTGCCATTTGCCACAATGCAGCTCCATTGTGCATTTCTTATGGTGATTGTTTCTAAAATTAGTTCAAATTAAGATAACAACTAACTACACAGATAAAACATTAGAGAACTGTTTTATCTGACAAATGTTTTTTTATCAGCTCAGCCCTATCACACAGCACAGCACTGTCTGGTAGTGGAGGATTTACTAATTTTTCAGAAACACGTACCGGTCTCGTCCACGACCAGCCTGTGTCTAGGCAATGAGAGCAGAATCAGCAATATGACGAGCACATCTTTCTGTCTCTGTTCTCATATCATCCTGTTTCTTGCACTTGCAGCAGAACACTTGTCCTGGGTCAGAGACCTAGAAAGCCTTGATTTTAAGGCATTTGAATAACAAACCACCGACTAACATTCTGAAAGGAGAGGTCAAGCATAAATTCCTAAACTTCACTTAGGGCAGAATCATTTAAGGATAGACATGGTATGCTAGGATCATAACAGAAGCATATGAAAATGTGTTTAAATACATACAACAGGAACATATATATTCAATGGAAATTTAAGAGTTTTTCTTTTCTTCTACTAATTTCATGAAGTTTTGCTTTTCATAGCTAACTTACGCTGAACACATGAGATTGTAGAATGGAATTCCTTCCCAGCTCCACTGTGAAACTCCAGAATGCACAGTGAGAATTCCTCCTATAATGATGTCTCCTTCTTGAGAATACTTATACTCAAATGTGTAATTCTTCATTGAGATATCACATTGGTGAGAAGATTTCTGTGTGTCAGATGAGATTGGGGTTACACACAAAGACAGCAGCCAGAGCACTCCTATAGATGTCTGAAGACAACATGGCAGAATCGTTGATAAACTTGTTTGAATACATTTTCCTCTTCCAAGCATCTCATTGCTGACACACAGAATCCTGACTCTGATTTCACCTGGCTTAGGTGAAAGAAGTCATTGTGTCAGGTTTATAAAGGATAAAAGTGTTTTTTTTTTTTAACATAGAAACCATAAAAGAAACATAAACCTGCAGAACCTAATAAAATTAGAAAAGAAATAACATCAACAAGGCCAACAAGGACTGTTTCCATGTAAATCCAACTACCTTACACTGAATTTTATTTTTAACACATTATTTTAAACAAATCCTTGATGAAGCGGAGAAAACCTCAGCAGAACAGTACAGGATCAGGACTATTAATTCTGTTCTGATTTGGACTAATCTAAATTAAGGCAAAACATTTAATCATTTGGTTTGGTTAGGCTATTCTAAAACAATGTCAAAGTTTAAACACAAATCTTACAAGGCAGACTTTTCTTTAATGTTCTAAGGCACTATTGAGTAACTGGGAGGGTGCAGGGGACCATGTTGATACTGGCAGTTTGTAAGTGTTTGCCCTATCTTGTTAATCTCAGTGGCGAGGCTCAGTTGCTGTTTAGTGTGCACAAAAAAACCATAGGCAGAAATCACGGGGTGTTAGGGCTGCAGTTCCCACTGAAGTGGAAATAGTAGATTGTGATGAGACTTGGAAATCACTGCAAGCAGACTGGTTCACTCAGGACTAATACAGATCTGTAGTAGTTGGGCCACTGTCCTCAGAAAGTTACTGAACAATTCTTCTACTGCTCTGTGTATTGTTGTTAGGACGAGCAGTGTTCTGTTTAGACCATATTTGTGGAATAGGTCTAGAGTAGTGTTGGTCGAATAGCTCACTATTCGATTCGACAGCTATTCGGCCGAATATAGCAAAAAAATTCGGGTGG
>NC_092860.1:152555126-152560586 GCF_032062135.1 Pyxicephalus adspersus | reverse complement strand
AATTTAAAAAAAAAAAAATTTTTTTTTTCTTCCGAATTTTTGCTGTCGAATGCAGCAAAATTCAGTTCGGGTATACCCGAATTCGAACAGCCATATTCGGGTCGAATATAGGGACAACCCGAATTCGAACATCAACACTAGTCTAGAGCAGTGTTTCTTGAACTTTTTAACATTGGGGAACCCCTTGAAATAACTTTTAGATCTTCAGGTAACCCCCTTATAATTGCTGTATCCACAACAGTACGTTCTGGAGGTCAATATGAAGAATGCCTATTACATTGCTGTAATAAAAAAAAAGTAGCCAAAAAGGTATCAATTAAACTGACATGAAAGGCACAAATTGATTATTGCCGATGGAGCCCCTAGCAAATAGCAGGAATTCCGATTGATCTAAAGGTTTGTAGAAAGAAAGGTCCAAGACAAGGTGCTCATTTAAACATGATTGATGACAAATCTCTCTATCTCTCCCTCTGTCTTACTCTGCATATGTGTTTGAGATATGTGCAAAATATGATATATGCAAATTGACAAACTATACAATACATATAAATCAATCATCAATTGTGAAAGTCTACAGCCTACAGTCTACAGCCCAAACTCCCAAACACTGAGCTCCTCAACACAAGTATTACACAGCTGCAACTGCTGCTACAGGGACTAGTCTATAGTTTGCCTTCTGCCACGTTGTGATATGAGCAGTCCCCATGTACAGAATGCTCAGTGGCTACTTTTTCCAGATAAGCCATCCCTACTCTGTTCAAGTATTTGTTTCTGTCATTTCAACCTGCTGTCGTTGGTATAGCGCATAAAGCCCAGGATTTGTGGTTCGGTAAGCATGTGTAAGAGCAATAGATATACTAAAAGAGACACTGGGTGAATCTACTAGTGGCTTGGCAACAAGTCATTGGGGGTACGGTTCTATTTGTGGTACCACCAAGAGTTTCTTCCATCTCGTACCATCACAATCACATCCTCCTCCTGTACCTCTGCCTCCTTGTAATCTTCTTTTATTATCTGCAGCACTTCTACATTGTCATCCTGACATCTTCTGCAAAAAAACTCCACAGTGTAATGAACAAGGAAATGATAATAAATAAATGGCAATAAGCGGAACTTAACAGCCTTTTTGCCTCAGACTTAGGAATAAGTTTGTAGTTAATGATTACTGGCCAACAACCCAGACGTACAGCCACTTCTACATAAAGCCCGGAAAGTCTGCATTTATTTTAGATGATCTTACCCATTCACCACATGCTTGGTGGACAAGCAGTACCAACAAAACTACCAAAAACTAGACTATGCGATTCTCCTAAACAATGACACTATGGAGCTTCATTCATGAAGAGTGATTATAAATGCAGAATATCTGTCATTTTTTTTTACTCACCTGGACAAATTTTTGCTCTTGTGAAATATAAAACGTTTTTTAGGTGTTTCTGCTAACATTTTTTATGATTTATGATAGTTTTTTTGTATTATCAAAACACTATAATAGAAAACAATGTATTCATTTAAATGTTATATGCCTAACTGCACTGACTCCATTTGGCATACTCCTAACGCCTTCATTTCTTTCTGCTCTTGACCAATAATATTGAACATTTTATTTTTTCATCCTCAACACTGGGCATTTTTCTTCCCATTTTTCATAGTGTATACATTTTGCCATTAGGAGCATAGATGATAGTTATAAATTACATTGATCAGTGCCCTACATGTGCAGGTCCTGGGGCAAAATTTTTTAATTGTCTCTGGGATTGGGATCCCTGTTATTACAATTGTTGGTATCAAGCTGTACGCTTCACCGCACTTCATGGTATTTAATTAGAATACAAACGTTCCTGTATAGTCTTGTCTTGTTTCTTGAATGGTAAATATTGGGATTAAAATCTGCAACTATTTCCTTGTGTCTTTATGCTAGATGTATGCTCTCAGCATATATATAGTGGGAATATTCCTGCTGTATAGATGGTAAATTATTGAGATTAGTCTAATTTTTTTTGTTCTCCTTTTTAATACATTCTCTTCCTGTATATGAGTCATGTATTGCTACTTTTGAAACCTTCCATGTTCACCCACAATGAAAATACAGGTAGTCCCCAAGTTGCATACAAGATATGTTATATGTTATCATATATGTTATATATGATATTGTTCTTAAACTGAATTTGTATGTACATTGGAACAGGTACATTATTTCAATAAATGCAATTAGGACAGATGTTTGTCTCAACATATTATTAGGCAACATGGTTTCAGTTACTGTAAAAAAACCTCATTTAATCACACACAAAGCAAAAAAAAAAATCTTTATGGAGCCTAGCCATTTAATAAATTCTGGAGCAAGCTGTGCTTTGATATGCAAAAAGAAACAACTGCAGACTTTGTCTTGGTCATTAAAGAGTTACAAGATGTTGCAGAAGAGCAAAAGACTTTTTCTGCAAGTAATACGACCCCCCCATCAAGCCTCCATCCTACACACAAGCGAGCAGGGAAGCCCCATTCATTTCTTAGGGCCTTTTTTTATTGGCTGCTCCTTCTGTGCATGCCCATGCATCTCTCCCTTTCATCAAAAGGGAAAAACAAACTACGTCACTGATCTCGTGCCTACGTCGGGTAATGTAGTAAGCAGAACCCGGAGGAACAGAGAGAAGATGGCGGTGTGTGGGGTGATGAATTCCGGTACAACGCGGGACCCGATGGAAGAAACCTCCTGATGGATCAAGTAGTTTGCAGGATTGAAGGTAAGTATCATTTTTTTTGTTTTGGTATTTTTGGGTTTATTTCCTCTTTAAGAAGTGGAACTGCTCAGGTGTCCTTTTTATTAAGTGTAATAGAGGATACTTGGTGTACTTTTATTGATGAAATATTAAGAGTCATCACTCCAGCACACAGTGTACATTTTCTTTTCAATCAAATGCAACAAAATATAAATAACACAATCAATAACAACAAAGGCAAATGTACAGTGAACACTCCGGAAAAGTGCAAAAGGACTGAGTATAAAATGAAAAAATCGTCAGGCAAAACATCAGGCATAAGTAACAGCAAAAGCTAGTCCAATGGCTCACTGCGATCATTGACTTGATTATGTCCTCAATTTAGGATATGACATTGAAAGAAATAAAAAATAAGGAAAAGGTACAAAGCAGGAAAAAAGAGAGGAGAAGAAGGGGAACAGAGAGGGGTGGTAGATAATGGGAGGGGAGGGGGGCATGGTTGGGTCCCAGGGACTAGAGTTTGGGGTGGTCCAAAACACACAGGACCTATATAGTTATAGGAGTATCAAAGCACAATCAAGACCATCCAGCATATAACTGTCCAGTCAGGTGTTCCAGACCCCTGAAACCTCTCTAAGTAATCAGACAGGATCACCCTCATCATATTATTCATCAACAACTATTCCATGTTGTACTCAACTTCGTACCACTTTGGGGAAATAAAACGGGTGAAAGCTTCATACTTCATTTTTTTTTTTGTGGAACAAGGGAATTACCAAATTGACCACCATACTGTTTCTTTTTAAAAGGTAGAATTAGGTAGGGTATCCACACTGATGTACTTATTTTTTACTATTGGAATTAGCAAGGATTATCTGGAGTGGTACACTTTTGCGTAAATTAGTCTGAAATAACAAGGTTTTCTGTTCTATTTACTTTATTTTTTTAGTAAATTATCATAGGTAACCACTGTATTGTACTTTTTTATTTATGAATTAACCAGGGTGTATACGTTGTCATATTTTTTATAGGCTGTATAAACAACACTATGTTGTACATTTTTTTAAACTGGAATTATCAAGGGTTACAACTCTGTTTATTATTAGGTTAAGTACCATGGATGACTGTTTTGTTGTACTTTATTTTTGGTTAAACAAAGTTTACTAATCTGGGGATATTTTTCTGGAGAAAAATCAAGGGTGAATGATTTTTTCACAAAGTGTTTTTTAGCTAATTTATGTCTTTAAGGGAAGGTAGTTTTGGGACTTGTCCCCATTCATCACCTGTAGTGCTCTGTATTCCTGGATCGAGAAACTCAGCAGAGAAGCACAGCGGTTTCTTTTAAACACAGTTTTTACATTTTTTTTCTCCAAATTTTTACCATTGATTTCTGTGTTTTTCGGGTCTATCCGAATTCGAACAGCTATATTTGGGTTGAATATAAGCACAACCTGAATTCGAACGCCAACACTAATAGACACATGATGGCAGACTACTGCTGGAGCCTTCAACGTGATTGTCCTGATCATCAGCATAAAAGGAAATCCTACAGAATTTTTCAATGACTTGTGCTTAGTTCTGTAATTATACTCAATTTAGAATATATTGAGATTAAGTATTTTAAAAATGTAATGTATGTACATTATTGTAATGTATTTAATGTAATTTTGTATACACAGGCATATCTAGTTTAACTTTGCTTAACCTTCTGGGTCGTTGATTTCTGTCTGGATTTATTTATCTAAAAGTGGTACATTGTCTTTCATGAAAATATATTTTACATTGTATAGGCCTGTAATTCCCTGGCATAACTCACCGAAATATGCCCAAATGTAATAATAAACTTTAATTAAAAAAACACACAAATCTGTTAAAAAGTGTGCATAAATAAATCAAAAACACTCATTACTGATGACTAAATATATATGGATATAGATATATAGATTTCCAAAGTTTTCTGGAGGCTCCGTGTTATTTATGTTATTTTTTTGGTGCTGTACTCCAGAATCAGCTGTTAGGTCTTGCTTTTCCTCCTCAAAATGAAGCTGTTCCTGTTGCTGAAGATGCTGTTACTGTGAGTCATGGAGATAATGATCCTGACAGCCCCTTTGCTTTTTAGCTTCTTTTTAAAAGTTCCGTAATGATTAAAAATCCGAGGCACTATTTTGTTTAGTTGAACCAAAATTCTGTAAAATTGTTTTATTTAGTTGGTGAACATTATTATTATTATTATTACTACTACGCAGTATTTATATAGCGCCATCATATTACGCAGCGCTTTACAAAGAACATTAAAATTTCAGTTGCTTTTCATTTAGTGTTAGTGTTTTTAGTGTTTATTGTTATTTCATTGTAATATATACAGCAAAAATAACCAGAAGTTTCAAAAATCCGGCACTCCCTAGGTCCTGAGGTTGACAGATTTTTGAATGTCAACCTGTATATGTATATATTGTAGGCAACCAGCAGGAAAGGTACTGGAGGGCAGATTTGTGCCATACACGTTGCTGGTCTCAGGGCTATAATTCCAGGGATTGCAGTGTTGCTGTTCCAGCAGTCCATCCTGGGATTTCCTCACTGCTGGAGAAGAGTCCAGGTGCAGCTCCCAGAGGAAGTAAAAAGGGAATGGCTGCCAGGGAGGGGGAGAGGAAAAAGACTCTAATGGAGAGGGCTTGAGAGCATTCCTCTCCACAGTGCTCCTGAGAAAGAGGGAGTGAGAGAGACAAGACTCTACAGACAA
>NC_092860.1:152459222-152554441 GCF_032062135.1 Pyxicephalus adspersus | reverse complement strand
CCTAAAATGACTTTAATCTGGCAAGAAAATGTTTGTTGACCAGTGAATCCTCCCTGCAGATCCGTTCATAACACAGAGTGCCAGGAGAGAGATGCCAGCTGCAGTTTTATAAAGATCAGCTCTGTGCAGATTCGGTCGTACAATAATACCATAGAGAAAATTCTATAAGTTCGACAATCATTTTAGACATGTTCTATATCCAACACCTCAATACAAATGAGTCAAAATTATTGATGAGGGTAAAAAAAAATGTTTACAAAGGAAATGAAAAATGATTTTCTTTATTTGTTTAACAGGATACAAACTGATGGAATCCCATCCTTTATAGTAATGGAAGATGCTGGATATTTTCTGGTAGGCAAATCACTTCAGGAACTTAAAAGTAGGGAATACATCCTAAATACATCCACTTCTTTCCTGGGATAAATCTTCTACATTCCCCCCACGCTGCCGCCATTGCCAGCATTTACTACGGGGGGGGGGGTTTCCTTGTTACGTATACCATTGTGTATTTTATAATATATTTATACTTTATATTACTGTATATTGCAGTTGTCACAATGAGCCTGCAAAACCTGGAATGGATTTCTTTCTTTCTTTAATTTCTAATGTCTTGAATCCTGGACCCAGCTTCACTAATGAAAGTGTATCCTCTCCAGCCCTAAAGAGCCTAAATAAATCAGGCCCGTTGTATACAAACCTCAATGAACATACCAGTATCACCCTCCTCCCCCAATCAGCATAGAAACGCCCCACCATTGGTGTTTAGTAGTTTTAGGTACCTGAGCATTGCTGGTGTTGCTCTGTTTCCAGGCTGTGGTACTGTGGAGTCTTCTTGGCGGCCATGTCTCCAAAAAAAAAAGGATTAATGGTTTTCCCTAACCTCCCTGGTGGTAGATTTAAAATAACTTAGTATTTTAAATTTCCAACCTGGTTCTCCCTCACAGCCCCGACTGGCTTCTGTTACCCCTGGCCTCGCGTCCGCAACGCTCACATGGCGGGGACACAGATGCCGGCCGAGCATCACCAGGTTACACAGATGCCTGGCTGGCATCGCCAGGGGAAGAAGATACCAAGCATCGCTGGAGGACACCACGAGCATCGCTGGAGGATGCCACGAGCACCACTGGAGGACGCTGCTGGAACGTGGGAACCAGGTAGGACTTATGGTATGGAAAGTTCATCCTGAGCCACACTCAGGAATACCACCAGAAAGGTTAATGTTTTTACTGTATGTTTTTATTTCCTCTATTTATATGATTCAATTTAGATAAAAGGTTTGTACGTCCTGCCATGTATTCCTATCTTCTCATTATACAATGCAGTGCACGTCTTAGTACTCACCAAGCAATTGCTGTAGGAAGCTGAAGTATCAAATGACCCACAGAGAGGAACTGAATAGGCATTCCCTGAGATAAAAAAGCAACAGAGCACAGTCACTGTACTGCACTAGCAGCTAGCAATTGGCTACATTTGTGTAAATATGGCTGCATATACATAGGGACATAATTATAAAGTAGTGAATATGACATTTAAAAGATATTCTCTGCAAGTGAATCTTCTAGGTGCATGGATTTTAAATAAAAATGATTGATTCACTTCCAGCAAATATTTAGTGAAAGTTGATTACCATTATGTATATGTTTAAATATTACCATAGAGACAAATGTTTGACTTCAGATTAGTTAAAGCCAAAACAAAGTTTAGCTTTGAGTCCGTTGTGCTTCCATAGTTATTTATTGTGAACAGGTATTATTTTTATTCCAGGCTAACTACAGCATCTTGAATATTATAGCCAACTTCTTCAAGTTGTGATGGCAGCAAGAGAACAGGGAGTTAGATGATCAGATAGGCCAGATCCCCCTTTCTCATCCTCCATAACACGGGGGAAGCCAAATATTAATTATCAGGTCCATAGGGAAATCCTTCTATAATTACTATATCTATAGCTCACAGTACATTAGTGTGGTGGTCAGTAGGAAGATATTCTCTTACATTGCTGGCAATTGAGAAGAATGTCAACCTTACTGATAGCCAAAAAGTTTATTGGTATCAGTTAAACTTACCTGAAAAGCACAGGTTGCTCATTGCTCAGGGAGCTCCTAACAACGTCTGGAGGCAGCCTAGGATTCCATGGATCCCTGGTTGAGATTAACGGGACATTTGGCCAGAACTGTTTGAATATGGTGCTGTTTTTTTCACCCTTGAACATCAAGTCAAAGACACTTTTCAGTGTGTGTGGTGGAATTGCTTTTTCCAAAAAGACTGCACTGCAAAGTCTCCATCAGTGTAGATCAACTGATGTTAAATAAAATGAACCAGTCGGACTGATGACCTCTCGGTTATCTGTTTTTTATGAAGCAATAATTTCACTACCAACAACAAAAACCAACATATCTAGGTATGCATAAAAATCTTTTTTTAACCCCCATGTACTATTTACAATAGTAATTGTTCAGCTGGTCAATATCAATGTCATTGTTTTCTATATATGGTTCTATATATATAATTAAAGTAATGATATGTATAATCAGTGGTAATGTGTTTGACAAATGTCTCTGTGTTGCAATATTATCATGTATTTTTTTTTTTTATTTGATTGAAGCCAAATCCCTGAACACATGTATTGGCTTTCACTGGATTTAATTGATAATACAAGTTGGTAATTAGCACATTAATTAGCAATCTTCAGGGGCCTAGGAAACTTGGATTGGGATCAGTTTTCTTGTGTTATTATTGCTGCACCTGGTGTTGCTATCATTCTGTGTGGGGGGCAGTCTTCATCAGGGCAGACATTTTGAGACATCGTCAGGTCTCTATTGGGGAATGTTTGTCCAGGAAGTATGCTCTCAGCCATTCTCGCCCATGCCAATATTCCTATGACCAAGTTGGTGGAAGATAACTGCTTTGAAAAATGCATAAAATAGAGGAGATAGAGGGAGGTGACCTACATTAAGAGGTTGAGGAGGTGTCAATGGAGGTTCCAGAGATGGAGTTGTCCGGAATGACATTAGGATGTGACACAAGTCATCACCAGTCTAGTATACATCTACGGGGTCACTCTAAAGATGAAGGCCTACAGTTGAGAACAAAGGAGCACATTGAGAGTCCCCTGGGAAACAAAGCATACAGCCTATTTTTGCAGTAACAATTGTATAATTGTGATGATTACTGTGTAGTCACATTCTTAGAACCTCCCTATCACAGCAAATATGAGAAATTGTTCAAGCAAAGCAAAACTCCACTATTGTGAGCACACATTGTGCAACAACCTCAGGGCAGAGGTCTTTTCTCTAGGTGTGCATAACAGTGCCTCATCTTTTCATCAATAATCTGTCCCCCACTGCATTGCTCCTCACACCCCTTTGTATCAGCCATCACTTTAAGATTTAGGAGCACCAAAATAAATAGGTCTTACTACATGAAGTGTACTATGAAGATCTGAAAGTGCAGATGGTATGATTAGTATTGGTCGAATAGTGTTTGATTCGGCAGCTATTTGATCGAATAGCCCGATATTTTTTGGGTAATCGAATGCCGAATTTGACACCATTAAAGTCTATGGGGGGGGGGGGGATTTGGATTATTTTCTTGACTGTGTAGAACTGAAAGAGCAATTAGGGGAGCGGATCTGACAGCTGTGCTCCCCTGATTGCTTTTGCAGCCTTAGTGTAACAGTAACTAGTATGTGTTCTTGTATAGAGATTCTTTATCCAGGAACACAGTGTTCTTGGGTATGTGTCAAACACACATCCATTCATCCCCTCCAGTGCTCTGTGATTGGCTGAGGAAAGGTAAACCCAGATGACAGCTCAAGCGTCATCAGGTTTTTACATTCCTTAGCCATTCACAGAGCACTAGAGGTGAATGAATGATGGGACTTGTCCTCATTTAACCTCTAGTGCCCGGGGATCCCACACTGACAAAGGGGATTTCCACGGCTGTGCTCAGAATGAATGCAGCTGTGGGAATCTTCCTGTCATTGTGGGATAACTTGTAAAAAATAAACGTTAGTTACACAAATTACACACATTCAAAAAATTACTTTAACAATAAAGCCATTTTACATTTTTTCTTTTTACACACAAATTCATGAAGTCGAATTCCGTGTTTTTGAGGTCGCGTCTATCCCAATTCGAACAGCCATTTTCGGGTCTAATTTAGGGACAACACAAATTCAAACACCAACACTAGGTATGATCTTATCTGATATGTCCTGAAGTGTCAGATTTTGAACACAATGCATTAATGGACCAAGAAACTGAACTTTTGGCAGAATTGGTCATGTTGGTGGCAGATGTTGTATTATTCACTTTCAAATGTCATGTCAGAGAAAGTTTTTTAGTGTGAAATTGTTGTTCCCAAAAAGATTACATGATCTGCCACCAGTGTGGAGGTAATAATGCTCATTAAAATATTGGATCACTATTGGTTTGGTGACTTATTTCAGCCACCTGTTCCTGATGCCAAATAGTCATTACACCACGACCACCACCACCGACAGCACAATAAGGGTAAACCCATCATAAAACAAGTTCAGATTAGCCCCATGCTGTCTGAAAATTGGCTAAAAATTGGAGGTGATTTACCACCAAAAAGAGAAGTCACAAAATGATAAAACAAATGTTATTGACAACAGTTGGGAAAACTATTTGTAATTCAAAAACTAAAATCAAAGCATTTAGTTGCAATTATACACAGGCATTTCTTTTTTGGTTTTTGATTTTTTGTTTGTTTTTTTACTATAGTATCACTTAATTTACCATTTCCTTTTGGTTGAGCAGATTATAAAAAGAGATTCAAATTGGCCCTATGCTGTCCCAGATTCTTAGAACTGGCTAAATAAAACACCACTAGTGATTTTTTTCACCCAAAATAAGCAATTTATTTTTTTTTATTGTAATTTTTATTGATTTTCAAAGAAAAAAGAAACTGAACAAAGAAAACACTATAACAATACAATAGTACCAGCTTAGTACAATATAAGTATACAATAATAAATCTTGTACAATAGGAATATTACAATCAACAGAGAAAAAAACATGGAAATAAGGGAATTAGGGAGACATAGTAAAAACAATAATAGAGTGCCGCAATACTACTGGAGAAAACAATCATGCAACAGGTAAAGGAAGGGGAAATGGCATGGAACCGTTTATTATCATCATAGAAAATAATGCAGAAGACATCACAGCCAAGTAGTATCCAAAGACTGGATGTAAGGGCTGGAGTTTAGTGCCCATTAGTGGAGCTGGATTTTGTGAGCTGGTTAAGGGAGTGTGAACATAAACTCTATCGCAAGGTTTCAAAATATCATTAAATACCCTCAGGTTATCTTGTTCAATGGCTGTGAGGTATTCCATCAATCTAACATCCTGTATTCTTTTTTTCAAAGCCCCAAATGAAGGGGTGTCTGTTGATTTCCAATTAAGGGGTTTTAGGGTCCTAGCAACAGTTAGAACATGGGTTGCGAATTTATGGGCCAGGGGCTGAAGGCAGGGTATGCGTAGACCCAGTAGGTGATGTGTCAAATTCAAATCTTTCTGTCATCCTACTAGATACAGTAGTAGTTGACATACTTGTAACCAAAATGGGCGGATGAAATGGCAATTTCAAAAAATGTGTTTCAATTGTAGCTTTGCCCTTTCTGCACCTCCAGCACTGATCCCCATGGGAGTTGAAAAGTTTGTTAAGGACAAATGTTGTGTGGTACCAACGACAGAGAATTTTATAAATGTCTTCTTAAACTTTCTATGAAACAACAGTGGTGATGTCTGTAAATGCAAATTTTTAAAAAAGTCTAGCCCTGCCCTTTACCTGCAAAATTTCGGTTGACACTTCGGGTTTATTTTTTCACATTGTGCCTACAATGGTAAGTTTCCTCCTGAGAAGTTCTTGGCCATAGCTGGTAAAAAAAATTGTCACACATTGTGATCCTGTGTAAAATCTGTAGATTCCATACATAGTAATGACAGGCTGAGAAGATTTTTATTCCGTATATGCATGGCTTACTGAGCAGGCATTGCCAGAAGGGGCATTTTCTACGGCAAGGGACAAAATGTTCATCTACTGTCACCTTAGGCCCAGGGTGAAACATCAGTGGAGGGAGCTGCACCCATCTCTCCCAGACATCCCCAATGGTAGCAAGCTTAACAGATGTTTCTCTAGTATCTCTGTTGTCAAATCTGAGGACTCTTGATAAAATTCGAAAGGTTGAAAGTGACATTGTTCACCAGAAAATTGCTCTGCCTGATGATGCCTCCCAGAGATTATGAGTGGCCTCATTACAGGATCTGTAAACTCCAGCAAGAAGAAGAACACCAATATAAGCATCCAGGCATACCTCATCAATGTCATTCCACATGTCCCCATGCACCTTTTTTCCTTCACGGCTAGGTCACAGAAATTATGACTTTTTTGTGACAATGGCAAGAACAATTCAAAACATGTCTTGATGTCACTTACTCTAGTCACAGCAAACCTTGTGATCCCAGCGGTCATTTTGATGACATTTTCAGCAGCTCATTTGCTATGTACATCAGGAGGTACTAAACTCCAACAGATGTTATCACTTTTGGATTTGAATGTTTCAGCAGGAGTGGAAGCAGCTTCAGCAGTGGTGGCCTCGTGATCAAACTCATCAGATGTGTCTGTGAAATCTGGTTGAGTTGAGTCTGTGAACTCTACTTCGTCTTCTGTTTCAAAAACCTGTTCATCCTTATCGCTATGCTGGTCTGCATCCTCTGTCTCATTTTCATCCATTATATAATTCATAATTTCCCTTTTTCCCTTCATATCTTCTATGTATTTTTGCAATCTGCAAACAGGAAATGTGTGCTTTGCAAGTAACAAGTCGTAAATGTATGTAAGTATATAGGAAGGTTAATAAATTGTGCATAAGGAGCTCTTCTAAGCATCCTGCTCATTGCTCTGAATCATATCCTATAACCTCTTCCCAGTAATGCATATATGGGAGATTAAATAAAGGGGACTGTGTGGAGTTGTGGAGACATTTATAAATGGATGAAATCAGACCTTTTGCATAGGGACCTTCTTTGCCTATATGTTCCAAGGGCTTCTGATTCGCTCTCCAAAGGTTTCCGAAGAGAGAGGTTTGATAAGGAAGTCATAATTGATGTCAATAGGTCTTCCCCTTGTTGGGTCTGGTCTCAACGTATTGTGCAGTGGAGATGTATATAATACAATTCAAAAAAGGGCTGTGATTTGGCAGGGGTCATAATGAGGTACTCCCTGTTTGTTTTTAATTGCCATAGGGGCCGAGTTTACTTTGTTTTCTCTCAATTTTTGGGCCAGTAGTGATTCTGCTTTATTGCCTTTAGTATAGTAAGTTTGGCTGGTCCAGCCTATCTTATGCATATCCAGTTCTCGCAACTGTGAGCCCACTGCCTTAACTTTGTGATGTACCCTAATAGAAGGACGGGACTAGAGCTTGGTTTCTAATGCTCACAGGCCTTGCATTAATTGCATTCTTAACATATTGGCGTCTTTATTTAAACACTAGACCAGTGCAGTGCAATGTCCTCGAAATACAGGCTTTTGAGTTTCTCAAAGAGTAGAGATCATATTCACTGAGCCTTCGCTTTCTGAAAAATATTGTTGAAGTTTTGATAAGTGTGATTTGGTATGCTCTTGTTTTAAAAGGAAATCATTAGGTTGCCAGTGGCACACTCTAGATACTGGGGAAGAAAGATTCAGCTATAAGGACACTGGAGCATGGTCGGACTAGGTAATGGAATAAATAGTGTATTCTGTTTAGGCATGTAATGAAGGCAATGATACAATACCGGTGTGGGTGTTATGAGGAGTGGAAAAGAAGAAAAATTGTTTATCTTTAGGGTGATGGGTCCTCCAGGCATCAAATAAATGGTGTTTCCTAATAAGTTGGCGAAAGGAGCTGGATAAGGAGGTAGTGGCTTGTGAAGGTTGGGAATAGGAGATGGAAAGAGGATCAAAAGTAGGAGAGAATACTAGATTAAAGTCTCCAGCTATAATCAAATGTGTTTGTGTGAATTTAGAAGAAATGTTATTTGAGCTGAGTTAGGAGCATGCACATTGCACACTGTCATTGGGGTTCCCTTGAAAGTACTGTGTAGGATTATGTATTTATTGACCAGGTCGGCCACCTGAGTTTGTATGCACAAATGGAAATGTGCTCTTATATAATATAGCTACGCCAGCATTTTTCTTTCTCATGGAGGATGCCATGAAGGAGAAAGGGTAATCTCTGGAGGCAAAATGAAATGAACCATTGAAGTCAAAGTGAATTTCCTGTATAAAAAGGACATCTGCTGAAAGGCATTTAAATTCATGTAAAGCTAAACAACGCTTATTAGGGGGGTTGAGACCCATACCTTTAAAAGATATTCATTTACAAGTCATTAATCAGTTTAGTAGTAAAAAGTTTATTATGTAACAAAGACTCGTTAAGGGGCAAGCTGTATATTGGTTTGGAAATTGTTTTACGGATGCATACAATGTAAAGAAGGGTGAGTAGGAAGGGAAAACTATTGGGTAGGAACTGTATAGAGAGGAGAGGAGGGGAAAAAGGAAACACCTATGTCTAAAGGCGGTGCATTGTCTTTCATGAAAATATATTTTATAATATAATAGTAAGAGTATAATAAAGTTTGAAACACAAAATCATGTCAAAATGCCAAAAATTAAATAAATGAAAAAAAAAATTATTAATAAATTTAATAATGAACTTTGACATTATTTTGTGTTTCAAACTTTATTAAACTCATACTATTATAATTATAATATAATATAAATTTTGTAGAGCTTTTAGACATATAAATTCAGTGTATTGCATTTAATACAGTTATTTTGTATTGAAGGCAATACAAAATAATTTGAAATTCCTGCTGCGGCCCTAGCGACGGCAGTAGGCACCGTCGTCACCGGGAATTCCTGGGTATTGTCAGCGCACTCGCCGGGGGACAGATCGAGGAAGAGGACGTGACCAGGGGATGGCGGGATGCCCGAGGACGCCAGGGGATGCCGATGGGAACAGGTAAGGCTGTATTTTTTACTTTATTAACTACCCTGAGTGTGGCTTGGGGTTACCGCTTTCAGTTGTTTTGATATGGACATATCAAAACATTCACAGAATATTATCAAGGGCCATGTGTTTTCAATTTCAATGGTTGATTCTCAATCAGAGCAAAATTTCAATGAATGTCAGATTTACTACTTTATCAATAGACCCCTAAGACTGGTATTGACAAAAAAGGAGTTTTCTGAGAACCACTGGCCAAAGGTGACAAACCAGAAAATAATATTAAAGTGAGAATGGCACATATGTCTGCTATTCTAAGCTTACTCCCTGTTGGCTACACGGGACCTCTCATATGATTCATGCATACGTTTTATTTCTATGACACTGTCCAGTTTTTTTCTTGTTTTTTGCACAGAAATCCTACCACATCTATAATTTTATATTTTTTTTATTTATTTGTATATTTATTATAATATTATATGCATTTTTTCATTTTTCATTTGATTTTTTACTATTCACCTAAACCTCATAGGGTGATGAATAGTTAAAGTAAAAGACACAGAATACACTTGTAGGATAACAGTTTGTATTGGAAAGCAGATGGTGTACAGTAAATTCAGTGTCTGTTTCCTGTGGGAATCTGGCAGAAACTTTTATCCAGTCTGTAATCCTGGGAGGAATGCACAGAGAAAGTTTATCATCCAAATATGAACAATGATGCAATCCGCTTCCCTATTCTGTACAGTCTGATGTAATGTGTGGAATATGGCAAACAGCCTCTAGAATAGGACATATCAGGGGAATCCAACACAACAGAATAGTAAACTCCAATTCCATTTACTGAGAGTTTGTACAGAAACTTTCATCCAATAGAAAATCTCCAAGTGATGTGTGAAGCAGAAGAATAATAATGTTTTATTATAGAACTGCTTTCCACTATCAGCAATGCTGAGAAAAAGAAAAGTCATAAAGTTTAAATTTATTATACAGGAAAATCAGTATATATTATATTTTACATTCAGATGCAAATATACAAAATAGTGAATTTGTTTCCAATGTGTCAAATATTTTAAAAAACTTACATTTTGATATATATATATATTCAAAAAATCAAAATGTACTTAAAAATATTGGTTCAATTTTGATATAAAGTTTGATATAATAGTTTGGCTGCTTTAAAAGATACGTGGGACTAAAGTAATAATAATAATAATACATTTAATATTATTTTTATGCATTATTGATCCATATCTTTTAAAACAGCCAAACTATTAGAAGTGATTACATTATATATAGATAGATATACCTTAAAGAAAGAGAGGGAGTTGCTTGTAATATTTTATTTGATGTAAAAAATGTATTGATTTTAGCAAATTCAAAATTCATTAGAATTCTGAATTTTTGCTTTAAAATCTCACGTGATTTTTCATGACTAGTTTTTTTTTTGTTTTTTGGGGGTTTAAATTGTCACTATAATTCCTGGGAATGTTTAGGGGACATGTGGGACCATGTTCTAATAGAAAAAAACATACCAAAGCATTTCCTTTTTTCAAAAAAATAATGTAATTCAGGAATAGCCATTTTTAAACACTATTTATTATTTCCAACATCCAAATTAATATCCTAATTGCAATCCCCCTAAACATATTATTGTCTCCAAAATTTCTTGGGGGGGGGATTAGGGTCATTATTAAGTGAGGGAAAAAAACAGATATAGAGTGCAACAAATATTTATTAGGAAGCTAATTTGCATTGGAATTATACTCATTAGCATCTCAATGCTTGCACATGTATTAGAAAATTGTTTTAAGTCACTTAAAAAAACATTCCTGTAAATGTGAAACTTTCATACAGGCATAAATTCCACTGCATGAAAACCTATTTAACCTTTGTAATTGGCTGGGAAGACAGTTTTAGTATGAAAGTATTCCACCTGTAAAGAAATTAAAGTTCACCCAAGTTGTTACCCTTCCTAATTCTACCATTTAAAAAGTACACCAAAATGGTGACCCTTCTTATTTTCACTATAATCAATAAGTGCACAGAGGTAATTCCAACAATAAAATTGTACAACAAAAAAGTTATTCTTGGTAATTCCAGCAATTAAAAAAATAATTATTTCCCACAATTAAAAACATAATAACAAGCTAATAATTTACCCTTGGTAATTTCAATATTAAAACAAATAAAAAAACAAGGACTGTTACCTTTGGTAATTCAAACAATCAACACAAACTAAAGCACACAGGGATGAGCACTTTTATTCAATTACAATAGTTGAAAAACCTTCTGCTTTAAAAATCTTAATACAGGAATTTCTCACTAGATTCGCTCTGGAGGCCTGCATCAAAGTTTGAGACTAATCATAAGGTGGCCTCCTTAAAGTTATAAGGGATATAGCCAATATAGCTGAGAAAGCTCATGGGCTGACAGGACAAACCAATTTTTTGGCATGAACACATATGGAGAGTTTCACAGTTGGAAATGGATTACTTCCAACAGTATGCAACGTTACAGTTATCCAAAGATGACTTTGAAAACAGGTCAACAGAAATAACATTCACCTATGTGGTATTTGGAAATGGTATTTTTGATCAACATCTAGGAGATATCCCGGCTCAGAGAGCACTGAACTGGCAGAAATCATGTCACACTAGGCTGGGCTGTCTAAATCCTGAAAAGCTCCATAATGTACTTTTAGAGTACATTTTTACAAAATGTATGCCTCAATAGCCAATCACATAGTACAGTAGCCATCATGTGGCAGCCTGGAAGAAGGGTCTGGTCGATCCTTGTGGAGTCCGAGCATTTCTACTATTCATGACCCTGTACTTTTTTGAATTGACCATTGATTCTGTATCAGTTAAAGACAGGCTATCACTCACCTCAGCACCTGTATCCCTTTCAAAACCACCTCCACTGTCTCCAACAGGAATAAAAACCTGATTTTTATATTGCACATGACCTGGTCATTATATATTTGTATACACCCATGGCTACTCATTGATGTGGATACCCATGACAATCTTTCCTTCTTTCTTATTAACCTCCCTTGTGGTATTATCGAGTGTGACTCGGGGTGGATTTTACCTGCAAAAAGCAATAATCCCAAATCACACTTGGGGTCACTTAAAACAATAAAAAACCTCACTTACCTTGTTCCTTTGGCATCCCCCTGTGTCCTGCCCCTCCTTCCAGGTCCTCAGGCGGTGTCCTCCTTCTTCGATCTTCCGCCGACTGCAGAGACGTTCTCCGGGGTTTCCTGGTAACATCGATGCATGCGTCGGTTCATGCGGGAGGCGGGACATTTAAATCATTTTGTATTGGATTCAATACAAAATAACTGTATTAAGTCAAAAACAAATAAATCTTTATTATATATATATATATATATATATATATATATATATATATATATGAGTGTCACATCCATTAGAAGAATACAGCAATGTAAAGAATTGGGCAAAGCTGTCTGCGATATCTTTGGGTGAATGATGAATATTCTCTGCCGAGTCCTTGATAGATAGGACATGCTACAGTTTATAAAAGCCTTTTGCCAGAGAAGCCATTCTCGTGTTTCTCTCTTGGTTAGTTTTTGGGTTTGTTTCCCCCATAGCTGTAAATAATAAAATAAACCTTGCAGTTATCCTAGAAAAAAATCTCCCTAATTTGAGGTCTATTCAGCTAAGGCATACCTGAAACACCACACAATACCTGGCATTTTGGAGATGCTCTAAAAACAAAAATTTAGATTTGGAATAACCAAACAAAAAATGAAAAATAACTTAACAAAACTCATATAAACCCCTAACTGTACACCACAAACATCTGCTGCCTGCTGTGCCTGCTGTGCTGTCTCATAACCCTTGTAAACTACGGACTTTGGGCCCATTGTCAAGGAATATGGTGGCACGTGCAGTTGTCAAGGGGTGGGACCTGCCTAGATACCTCCAGCCAGAAGATAATTTTATCAACACTTGTAACCCTGGTTGTTGATTATCAGTGGTGACCTAACCAACTGATGAATACCAGCCCCAAAAAAAAACACAATGCTATAAATCTTGACAACAGTTTGACATTAAAGGTGTTGGGATAGCTCCAATCCAAAGTAATTACAAGTTTTGGATATCCAATACATACATTCATCATTCACAGACATAGCATAGGCTCAGCCAATCCAGCTGGCAGACGTTAACAGCTGTGCAGCATGAAAGAAAAGCAACTGTCATTGGATATGCAGCAGTGCAGTGATCAACTATTGCAGGGAGGATTTTCTATTTGGACATCTCTCAACCCTGCAAAAAGGTATTCATAAAAAGAGGTAAAAAAAATGAATATTAATGATAATAAAGTACTTGTATAGAAGAGACTGGGATTGTGCTTGAGCACAGTGCTGCAGCTTATTGGTCTGAAATGGCCCTATCTTCACCCACTACTGCACCCACTAATGCAGAGTTCTCTCTGCATTATACAGAACATTTTCCCTCTATACTATAGAGAAAATGAGATGTACTGTAGACCTAACACCCCTGTCCTGGAGTGACAGCATTGCCTCTCCAAAGTCATAGTGGGGTGGGTGAGAGTTGTAACCTTAGGACAGAAAACTGGTAATTGACTGGATCACCAAGTAAAATAGAGGTCTGAAAAAGAATTAACAATATTTTTGTTATTAGGTTTACGTGGCCTGTAGCTCAGCATTGAAGCGCAAACGTTTACAAGAATATCACCAAGCATGCCTTCAGGGTAGGGAAGTCTATGATCGATTAAGGACAACCCTCTCTTCTTCGGATAGAGAACTTTGGATGCATGAGAAACATACTTACAACATTTGGGTGACACAACATGAGAGAATCATTCACCCATACAAGGATGCTGAATTTTTAAAATTAGAACAAATCAGTTAATCTTCTGGATCATCTGGCAAAGGTTTTTCTAAACCGTAGCATGTCCTATACATCAAGGACTTGGAGAGAATATTTATCATTCACCCAAAGATATCACAGACATCTTTGCTCCAATTCTATACATTGCTCTATTCTTCTCATGAATGTGATGCTTATCCAGGCAGATTATCCTTAATTTAGTAAAGATGATTTTAAATACTTAAACTCTGATATTTGCTCAGACGAGATGTCCGGCAAACAAAAGTTCTGCCAATAGTTCTGTCATAAGTACGTGGTGGAAGAAATACCGGAGCCACTCACTAAATTCTACAACTCAATATACTCCACCAATACTTACCTCCAATTGGGTTTAGAAGCCTACATAAAAGTCATACCAAAAAAAACTAAGGATCAGATAGATCCTGGTGCTTACCGCTCTATGTTGCTAATTAATTAAGATGGTAAATTCATTTATAAAAGGTTTTCTAATTGCCTGGTTTGATAGATCAGGCCAGTTCTGGCTTTGTACTTGACAGAATAGCAGCAGCCAATATCTGAAAAATACTTACAGTACTAGAACACACTCAGCTCTCGAAAGCCTTGTGGGGTCCAGAAGCTTTACTTATTCTCTGAAAGCCAGGAAGGCCTTCTACAACATAGAGTGGGATTGGCTTTACATGGTTATTGGTAAGATGAAATTCAGTGATCATTTTATGTTGTTTCTTATATCTTTGTATTCTTCACTGTTTGCAAGAGTCAGTGTAGCAGGAGCGTTGTCTTCCATTATTCTACTATACAGAGGCACTAAAAAGGAGTGTCTCTTATTACCCCCACTCTTTAACATAGCAATCAAACTATTCGCCTAGGAATGTTCTAGATCCCTTGAGTGAATAAGGTCAATAAGGTGTGATTTGGTGGTTTGAGCCTTTGCCTGTCCCTACTTTAATCATCATCAGGTGTATTATGAATGAGTATAGAGCTGATCTGTTCAGCCATTGAATAGCAAATTTGGCCATGAAGTAGATGCATGATTGTATCTTGTGTGTGAGTTAATGTGCAGAATGAAAAAAAAAATCCCTAACAGCTGGTAGATTGCTGAGTGCATAGCGTATTGAAGAATGTCAGATAAACAACAAGGCCAAGAACAGCCAGAGCAGCAATACGGGGAGCACTGCAAAGTGCTGAGACCAAGCCTATAACAATGTCCTGTATAGCAGTGGTAAAACAAAATTAATAAAGTATGTGAAAGAAAATAGGAACCACACTTTGGTCACAAACACTATACAAGGCAAAAAAAAAAATTCAACATTTTTAACTGCCTCATTTATCAACATGAATAATTTAAGACTGACTATGTTCTCTGACTTTATATTGTGCCTTATTCTCTGGTACTTCTCTGCCCAGTGATTGCTGACCTTGGCTTGTCTCTGAATTATCTCTTGCTGAACTGATACCATCTTGCCTGTCTGTTACCTTCCCTGGCTCTTGGGCAGCACGGTGGCTAAGGGGTTAGCACTCTGGCCTTTGCAGCGCTAGGTCCTAGGTTCGAATCCCAGCCAGGACACTATCTGCATGGAGTTTGCAGGTTCTCCCCGTGTTTGCGTGGGTTTCCTCCCACATCCCAAAAACATGCAGTTAGCTTCATTGGCTTCCCCCTAAATTGACCTTAGACTACATTAATGACATATGACTATAGTAGGGACATTAGATTGTGAGCTCCTTTGAGGGACAGTTAGTGATCCAGGTATCCTGGTCACTCCTCATTCTAAATGCTTCAATGAACTCTTCAGAAGATACCTCCTGTCATAAGGACTGACTGAAAGGCAAACTCTATATAACTACAGAGAAGCAGAGGAAGACCTGGCCTGGGGTTCCCCAAATCACCTGTGGAGAGCTTCTCTGCTTTTGTAATCTCTTGTAATGTGTGTAGGTTTTTTGATAGCCAAACCCTCAGACCCTACTCTGTATATCAGGAGTACTGACAAGGCTCATGCATTAATGAAGGATAAAAGGGTTTTCAGGTTTTAGTCATAGTTGCATTGTAACAATATTGTAAAGTGCTTTCTAGGGAGGTTTTTGGGGAATTTCCGGTTTAATCTCTTTAAGAATACCGATTTAATGACAATTGGTTTTCTTCTTTTCTTTCTCATTTGGCTGTACAGGTAGTCCCCAGGGTACATACAAAATAGGGAGTGTAGGTTTGTTCTTAAGTTGAATTTCTATGGAAGTCAGAACAGGTACATTATTTTAATAAATGTAATTAGGACAGATGTTTGTCTCAACATATTATTAGACAGTAGGTGTCAGTTACTGTATAAAATCTTCACTGTGAGTTAATCACAAACAAAGCAAAAAAAAAACTTTATAGAGCCTAGACATTCATTAACTTTTGGAGCAAGCTGTGCTTTGATATGCAAAATGAAACAAATGCAGATTTTGTCTTGGTCCTTAGAGAGTTTCAGAAGCTTGCAGAATAGCTCAGTCTCAGCTGTATTTAGCAAAAGATTTCTTCTGCAAGTCATGAAAACTGCCCCCTCCCCCTCCAAGCCTCTGTCCTGCACACAAGGGAGCAGGGAATCCCTGTTTGTATCTAGAAGTCGTCTGTATGTTGGATGTGCTTAACCCAAGGACAACCTGTATAATCTGTTTTGTCCATATGTGCAAAGGCCATAAGTAGTGGGGCTCAAAACCAGGAAATTCTAAGCCTGACTGTCTCAATAGCCAATTTAATTTCAGGAGTCAGGATTCCAAGTTGGTATTTTTTCTTAAAGAAAGCTTAAATGTCTGGATTTTGGTCTAATTATTTCATTACTGGCTGAATAGGAAAAAAAATATATATTTGGCCTGGGATCCCCCATCACATTAAAATGGAACCCTTTACCAGGACAATTCCGAACATTCATGCATAGGAAATAGGGTCAGTAAGCGTGTAGGCTCTTATGCATAAAGGGTCATAAGGAATTTTGGTTTGGCAAAGAAGAAAGGGGACAAAATGTGTCTAAATTTTCAATTCCACAAAGATACATCTAGTGCCAGCTGTTCTCATTGCATAATGACAGGAGATTTACCCAGCTGGGCAGAGTCCTGCATTGTTTATATGTGTTTAGCCAATCCATATTGCCAGCTGTCAACATTCACTGGCTGGATTGGCTAATCAGAATGACAGGAGCTCTTCCTAGTTGGGCGGCACTTCTACATTCTTTAAATATGCTTAACCAAACCAGCCAATACAGTTTACCACTAGGGTTGAAAATTTCCTTGAACTTCTGATGATTCCGCGAAAGTTTGGTGAATTGATTTCACAATACCTTCGGAAGACGGAGAAAATTATAAAAGGAGTATTCACGGGGATTCACAGGATTCCTTGGGAAATCCTCCTGTTTGCGATCCCCGGGGCACTAGAGGTAAATTACCCTATAGTGGGAGAAACTCCATAGAGAGTTTTTCTGCAGTTCCACTGCGATCCCCGGGCACTAGAGGTTAATTAACCTCTAGTGTCCCGGATAGTGTTGGTCGAATAGCTCACTATTCGATTCGACAGCTATTCGGCCGAATATAGCAAAAAAATTTGGGTGGTCGAACATCGAATTCGCATCCCATTAAAGTCAATGGGAGAAAAATTCGGGTTTGTTTCAGCACTGTGTAAAACTTCTACAGCCTCCAAACAGATGTAAAAAGATACATTAGAAAAGGTTACATGAAAAGATACATTGTAAAGAGATACATTGTAAAAGGATACATAAAAAGATACATAACACTATTCCATACCCCTGTGCTTCACATGAATATTAAAGAGCACCTGTCAAATCAATTTTAGGCTAAAGCTAGGTACACACTTCCAATAATTATTGTTAGAAAGGTGGCCTCCTTAAAGTTATATGGGATATAGCCAAAATAGCTGAGAAAGCTCATGGGCTGACAGGACAAACCAATTTTTTGGCATGAACACATATGGAGAGTTTCACAGTTGGAAATGGATTACTTCCAACAGTATGCAACGTTACAGTTATCCAAAGATGACTTTGAAAACAGGTCAACAGAAATAACATTCACCTATGTGGTATTTGGAAATGGTATTTTTGATCAACATCTAGGAGATATCCCGGCTCAGAGAGCACTGAACTGGCAGAAATCATGTCACACTAGGCTGGGCTGTCTAAATCCTGAAAAGCTCCATAATGTACTTTTAGAGTACATTTTTACAAAATGTATGCCTCAATAGCCAATCACATAGTACAGTAGCCATCATGTGGCAGCCTGGAAGAAGGGTCTGGTCGATCCTTGTGGAGTCCGAGCATTTCTACTATTCATGACCCTGTACTTTTTTGAATTTACCATTGATTCTGTATCAGTTAAAAACAGGCTATCACTCACCTCAGCACCTGTATCCCTTTCAAAACCACCTCCACTGTCTCCAACAAGAATTAAAACCTGATTTTTATAATGCACATGACCTGGTCATTATATGTTTTTATACTAATAACACCCATGGCTACTCATTGATGTGGATACCCATTACACTCCTTCCTTCTCATTAACCTCCCTAGCGGTATTCTTGAGTTTAACTTGGGGTGGATTTTACCTGCATAAAGCAGTAATCCCAAATCACACTCGGGGTCACTTAAAACAATAAAAAGCCTACTTACCTTGTTCCTTTGGTGTCCCCCGGCGTCCTGCTCGTCCGTCCAGGTTCTCAGGTGGTGTCCTCCTTCTTCGATCTTCTCCCGGAGACTGCAGAGACTTTCTCCGGGGTTTCCCGATGACGTTGATGCATGTGTCAGCTTCATGCAGGAGACAGGGTGGGATATATATTATATATGACATGTATTATATATATATATATATATATATATATATATATATATATATATATATATAATACATGCTACCGTATATTACAGGTTTCTGTATTTTTATGCACTCTTTTTATAATAGATTTTTGTTTTATTTAATGTTTATTACTAATTTTTTTTAAATATTTGACATATTTCAGTGAGTTATGCCTAAGAATTATAGGCCTACAATGTAAAATAAATTAAACATCAGCTTGTGAAGTTGCTGAACTAGTTGACAAATTGTAGGAGGATCGTTATATATCCAATTTGTCATAATACATTTTTTGGCTGCTAAAGGACAAAAATATTCAAGGATTTTAAAATTTACTGATAATGGCATTTGTATCCCAGAAGGAGCATTGTGAAATAAGACAACACAGGGTTCCATCCCACTATTATAACAAGTAATATTATTCATGTAATAAATGACTTGGTCCAAAATTGTGTTATAGCAGAACAGTTCCATGGCTGATTTTCTAAGGTGTTTTTAGTTGTATATAATACAGAATATGATGTGTAGGATGATCAAATTTAATGCTTTTGGTTCAGATGAGCAATAGTTTGACTTCCTTGTCCAAGATGTCTGCTAATATTGGCATTCCCTGTGACTCTCATTCCTGGTAAACTTTAAATTGTGAACCTTGAATGAATCCTGGGGTACTTCTAAGTGGTAGTTGTAGTCATTAATTTTTTTTTCATATTTAAGAGGGGATTGTATGCCAGATTGTATAACCTTTTGTTAGATATATTCACCCCTATATGTAAATTTGAATCTTTTAATTTATTCCTCGCTACCCTGGCTTTTCTAACTTTCCATAGAAAATTGTATTTTTTGAATGTCGGAGTGCTTAAATAGCATTTGAAGAAGGTACAACAAATGCTTAAAATGAATCATATGTAGCAGACAGCATCTTCCCATAAAGAAAATTGGTAAACATGCCAATTCTTTAATTCCCCAGAAAGTTTGTGGAAAACTTGAAATTTAAAGACCACATCTCTGGATGTACTATATGGGGCCATCTTCATCTTGCATGTGGACACCCAAAGCCTTGAATATTAATGATCCCTAGCTTTTAAAAATAATTATTCGTTTTTTGGATAATGAATACAGAAACCTTAAAAAATTCCTATATTTAGTTCAATGATGGATTAATCCTAGAATATCAGGTTGGGGATTTTGAAGAAATTACAATACGTCATTGACAAATAGCGCCAATTTAACTTCCTCATTTTTTAATGGTGATGCCAGAAATACAGATCGGGTGTCAATAAAGACCTGAGTGTCACATCCATCAGACGAATACAGCAATGTATAGAATTGGGCAAAGCTGGCTGCGATATCTTTGGGTGAATGATGAATCTTCTCTGCCGAGTCCTTGATGGATAGGACATGCTACAGTTTATAAAACCCTTTTGCCAGATGATCCAGAAGCTTCCCTGATTTTTTCTTATTTTAACAGATCAGGTGTAAATAATGATCTGGCAAATAGTTTGATTGCTATGTTAAAGAGTAGGGGTAATAAGAGACACTCCTTTCTAGTTCCTCTGTATAGTGAAATAATGGAAGACAAAGCTCCTGCTACACTGACTCTTGCAAACGGTGAAGAACACATAGATTTAGGAAACAACATAAAATGATCACTGAATTTCATCTTACCCATAACCATGTAAAGCCAATCCCATTCTATGTTGTAGAAGGCCTTCCTGGCTTTCAGAGATAGTAAAGCTTCTGGACCCCACAAGGCTTTTGAGAGAAGAGTGTGTTCTAGTACCGTCAGGATTTTTCAGATATTGGCTGCTGCTATTCTTTCAAGTACAAAGCCAGAATTGGCCTGATCTATCAAACTTGGTAGAAATGATACCAGGCAATTAGATAACCTTTTGTAAAAGAATTTACCATCTTAATTAGCAACATAGAGCAGTAAGGACCAGGATCTATGTCATCCTTAGTTTTTTTTGGTATGACTTTTTTGTAGGCTTCTAAACCCAATTGGAGGTAAGTATTGGTGGAGTATATTGAATTGTAGAATTTAGTGAGTGGCTCCGTTATTTCTTCCATCACGTACTTATGGCAGAACTATTGGCAGAACTTTTGATTGCATTGGACATCTCCTCTGAGCAAATATCAGAGTTTAAGTATTTAAAATCATCTTTACTAAATTAAGGAAAAACTGTCCTGAAAAACGTCACATTCATGAGAAGAATTCAGAAATGTATAGAACTGGAGCAAAGATGTCCGTGATACCCTTGGGTGAATGATGAATATTCTCTGCCAAGTCCTTGATGGATAGGACATGCTACAGTTTATAAAAGCCTTTTGCCAGATGATCCAGAAGCTTACCTGATTTCTTTTAATTTTAAAAATTTAGCATCCTTGTATGGGTGAATGATTCTCTCATGTTGTGTCACCCAAATGTTGTAGGTACGTTTCTCATGCATCCAAAGTTCTCTATCCGAAGAAGAGAGGGTTGTCCTTAATCGATCATAGACTTCCCTAGCCTGAAGCATACTTGGTGATATTCTTGTAAACGTTTATACTTCAATGCTGAGCTACAGGCCATGTAAACCTAATAACAAAAATATAGTTAATTCTATTTCAGACCTCTATTTTACTTGGTGATCCAGTCAATAACCAGTTTTCTGTCCTAAGGGTACAACTCTCACCAACCCCACTATGACTTTGGAAAGGCAATACTGTCACCCTAGGATAGGGGTGTTAGGTCTACCGTACATCTCATTTTCTCTATAGCATAGAGGGAAAATGTTCTGCATAATGCAGAGAGAACTCAGTTGTTTGCACTCATAACTGACAATGCAACATGAGCATGCGAGTAGTGGGTGAAGATAGGGCCATTTCAGACCAATAAGCTGCAGCATTGTGCTCAAGCACAATCCCAGTCTCTTCTATACAAGTACAACACAAGAGTGCTTGGACTGGAGCAGTAAGAGAAGGTGACCTTGTCATCTCCGGATTCCCAATCCAGGTATCCTGGTCACTCCTCATTCTAAATGCTTCAATGAACTCTTCAGAAGATACCTCCTGTCATAAGGACTGACTGAAAGGCAAACTCTATATAACTACAGAGAAGCAGAGGAAGACCTGGCCTGGGGTTCCCCAAATCACCTGTGGAGAGCTTCTCTGCTTTTGTAATCTCTTGTAATGTGTGTAGGTTTTTTGATAGCCAAACCCTCAGACCCTACTCTGTATATCAGGAGTACTGACAAGGCTCATGCATTAATGAAGGATAAAAGGGTTTTCAGGTTTTAGTCATAGTTGCATTGTAACAATATTGTAAAGTGCTTTCTAGGGAGGTTTTTGGGGAATTTCCGGTTTAATCTCTTTAAGAATACCGATTTAATGACAATTGGTTTTCTTCTTTTCTTTCTCATTTGGCTGTACAGGTAGTCCCCAGGGTACATACAAAATAGGGAGTGTAGGTTTGTTCTTAAGTTGAATTTCTATGGAAGTCAGAACAGGTACATTATTTTAATAAATGTAATTAGGACAGATGTTTGTCTCAACATATTATTAGACAGTAGGTGTCAGTTACTGTATAAAATCTTCACTGTGAGTTAATCACAAACAAAGCAAAAAAAAAACTTTATAGAGCCTAGACATTCATTAACTTTTGGAGCAAGCTGTGCTTTGATATGCAAAATGAAACAAATGCAGATTTTGTCTTGGTCCTTAGAGAGTTTCAGAAGCTTGCAGAATAGCTCAGTCTCAGCTGTATTTAGCAAAAGATTTCTTCTGCAAGTCATGAAAACTGCCCCCTCCCCCTCCAAGCCTCTGTCCTGCACACAAGGGAGCAGGGAATCCCTGTTTGTATCTAGAAGTCGTCTGTATGTTGGATGTGCTTAACCCAAGGACAACCTGTATAATCTGTTTTGTCCCCGTGCTAGTTTATTATTCTAGCATGGGGGGTTAGTATGGCAAATACCTCCACAGGCACCAAGTATTTCCCCCTGGTGCTCAGATACCCCCGGATCATGGCCATCCATACACTGGTGAACACCAGCATGCCAAAGGTGTTGCATTTTGCCTTATTTAATCTGTCCGGTAATATCCTCACCATGAAAGCCAGAACAAAACTCACAGCTGCCAGAAACCCCATATAATCCAGGACAGAGTAGAACCCAATATCTGAGCCTTCATTACACTGAATGATGATCATCCCAGGATAGGAGTGCATGTCATACTCTTGGTAGGGAGGAGACACTGACAGCCAAATAACACAGATCAGAACTTGGACAGAGGAGCAAATTATAACAACAGAATTAGCAATTTTTCACCAACTTCCTCCAGTAACTGCTATGTTTTGCGGCTTTAAAAGTAATGCAGGCTGTGATGGTCTTGGCCATCTAGACTTAAATTTAGAATCCCTTGTAATACTGGCAGAAGCAGGGACAACTTCGACGGTATGACCAACTGGAAGGAAGATAGAGGAAGAAGCAGTTATTTTTTCCATCAGAACAATTAGTATTACACAATCCCTAGCACAATAGCTCAGCCAAAAACACAAGCACAATAAATCACCCCAAACCTCCTTACATTGCAAGGTTTGGCTAGGTAGGCATCTGATAGGATGTTTGCTGCCACTAAGATGACTCTGATTGGTGAACCAGGACATCATGGGAAATAGGAAAGCCTACTCAAGGGAATTGGCAATGTTCAAGGTAGCTTGAGTGACCATTGTTCAAGTTGAATTTCAGATCAACCCGAATCTAAACAGCCAGCCTAGTAATAAGCTATAAATTGTTCCCCCAATATCCTTGAAATGGACACATTAGGTAAATGCTATTTTTGTGACATAGAAAGTTTCCCTCAAACAAATGAGAGCTCATGAGGGACAAACAGGAGAACACTTAATCCCCTGGAGTAGGTGGTTAGGTGTGTGTGGGGGTGAGGATTCAACTCTGAATAAGGAAAAAGCTTTTCTTTAGCCTTTTATCCCCACAAACTCCCCCCCTGGCATTATGAGAAACCAAGAAAAAAAGTTCCTGATTTTGACATTTTGTGCCCTCTGTCACTAAACACCTCCTGTACACCATTATTTTTTTCTCTAATTTCTTCTTGCAGAACTTCATAGACATACCTGCTACTTCCAGACCTCTTGGTCATATGAATTCTGGTAACCAGTATATCTGTGCATGTTATCATGCTAATATTACCCCTGTATATTCTTTCCTAGTATGGTTTACCTGAATTATTTTTTAACATTATCAATTTTATGCATAAAACCACATGTGTTAAAACATAGTCCTTGAGGGCTTTGTCCATTTTATTTTGTCTTTTTACAATATCTTCAGTGTCGATATTCAATTCAGTAAAAAAAAACAAAAAAAATAACATTTTTATCCTTTATAAACCTGACACTGATTTACTCATCACATCATTTACCTGAGTCTTGAAATCAATGTCATGATTCTGTGGATCTGTCGGAAAGAAGAAAGAGAATGCAGCCAAGTCTATCAGAGACTCTGCCACGTTGTCTTCAGACATCTATAAGAATATTCTGGTTGTTGGCTTTCTGTGTGACACCCCAAACATCTGACACAGAGAACTCTGCTCACCAATGTGATATCACAATGAAGAATTATACATTTGAGTATAAGTATGATCAGGAAGGAGACATCATTATAGGAGGAATATTCACTGTGCATTCTGTAGTGCAAATGTGGCGTTGGAAGGGAGACTTATTCCACAATCTTATGTGTTCAGCGTAAGTCAGCTATGAAATGCAAAGCTTCATGAACAGGAAAACATGTAAAGGAACGTGAAATACTTACAGTCACACACATTTATCTACATGTATGTTATGATTTCAGCACTACATACCTATCTTAATGTGACTTTGCCCTGATAGAAGTGTGCAGGTACAATTGCTGAGCTCTCCTTTAAGAATGTCAGTTACTGGTTTGTCATGCTGATACTTTTTCATTGATTTTTTGGGGGTCTTTGACCCAAGGGGTAGAGAGTTTTGGCACTTTTCTGCATCTGAAAAGTATTGCCAGGATATGCCAGACATGTTCAAGCAAAAGAAGTCCTTTTCATGACATGATGCCACTTTAAATACAGCCTGTGAGGGTAGAAATGTTATTGCTGGTCTATGTTGTTACATTTGTACATGTGGGTTCCAATATCTTACTGGGATAAAGGTAGTCAGAAACTTAATATGGAAAAGAGTGACAGAAAGATGAGTGTATCAGTCTGCTGATTGACCTCCCATTGTCCAGACACAAGCTGGTGGTAAGACAAGAACTGTAAATGTTACTGAATTCTGCCATCATTTCATGCTCCCTGATGACTGGAGAGCTCTGACGTTGTAGTCTTGTTGGGCAGACCCCTCCACAAGTTAGCAAGGACTCTTTTTCAGCAAACTAGTAATGAACAGGCATTTCTACTCAGGCTTTGGCTTTGGCTGAAAACAAAATGTAAAACTTTTGTTTTTGATGCCCCTTGAATGCATTTACTTGAGTTAAATTGAAAATGTGATTAGACTTTAGAATTTTCTATATATATGAGAACAAAATGTGGTACCTATTCATGTTTTTTTGCATTATGACATGCAGGTGAGGCAGTGAGGCATATAGAACTTAGGAAAATAAAGGTAATAAGGAAATTGGGGGCCTGTGTATATTATATGTGTTATGTATGCGTATGTATATGTGTTATATTTTGTAGGCCTAGGCAGGGCTTAAATTTTAAATTTAAAGAAAGTTCAGATCTGGTTAGCTGAGTCTTTATATTAATTAATTTAGTTTATGTAAAACTAAAAGTTATTTTTTTTCAGACCTCTATTTTACTTGGTGATAAGACAGTAACCAATTTTCTGTCCTAAGATGAAAACTCTCACGCACCCAACTACGGTTTTGGAGAGATAATGTTGTCACTCAAGGACAAGAATGTTAGAACTACAAAACATCTCTTTTTCTCTTTGAAATAGACGAAATATGCTCTGTATACTGCAGTGAGAACTAGGTTGTTTGCACTCTTATGCAACATGAGCATGCGAGTAGTGGGTGTAGATAGGGCCATTTCAAATTAATGGTGAACTGGAGCATTTTGCCATGGGATCAAGCCCAATCCCAATCTCTTCCATTCAAGTACATGATAGATCACAACTACTGAGAATTTAGTTCCCTGGATGTCCTTCCATAACCTTTTGTTTTTACTCCCAATGGCCCATGCCACCCATCATATTTTACCATATTCAGCAAATTATGTGTGGTACTTATCATGGCAGTCACTTAGAATTAAACAAGCTCAAAGCTTGATAAAAAATTGCTTTTCTATTTTTGGGCTTTGTGTAGCTGACCAAGCTTTCCTGACACCAAATCACTTTTACAATGTAGGGAACATGCCTACACATCTGCTACCACAACTTTGTTTATATTGTAATTGAGACCAGCATCCTTCTTTAGCTGCTGACTGTCCCATCATGGGCTGGAAAACCAGTGCAGAGATGTCAGAATTTGTTTCATATGTTCTTCCATCTCTTAGCAATCCTGGGCACTTCTAGGTTCATACTCAATAATGGAACTTGATACTGGGGGACACGTACATTGGGAGGGGGGGGGGGGGGCTGCACAGTGTCTGACAGGTAAAACAGGTTCCATTTATGTAAAAAAAGATATAAAGAAGTGCAAAGTAACCCACAAAGAAGCTGGCTATTGGCAAATAAGGTAAAATCTAAAATTAAAAAGAAGCTAAACAATTTGCCAGTCAATTACAGGGAAAGCTTTTATTAGTTCCCACTGGCTGGATTGCCTGAACCACACACATACAGTTTACAGCTTAGAATTTAGCTGGCAGAAGCCTCCTTTACTAGGGGCCCCCTGATATCTACCCCCCATCCTAGGAAATGAGTACAGGGGTGCATAGTTCTCCTTAACCATTTCGTAGAAAGTGTTAAAAAAGGCTTTGAAATAACCACACCACAACAGAAAAAATATCTTTATTATTTATTTTTTTTACCTTTTTACCTAACTAATTTCAGGATCCAGTGATGTCCAAATAGAGGATCCTCCCTGCAATGATTGATCCCTGCTGCATATCCAGTGCCAGTTGCTATCCTTCATGCTGCACAGGTGTCAACATCTGCCAGCTGGATTGGCTCAGCCTATGCTATGCCTGTTGATAATAGATATATGTGCTGGTTTCCAAAGCTCTAAATTAACCTTGGATTGAAGCTATCCGACCACCTCTAATGTCAAACTGTTGTCAAGATATATGGCAATAGATGTTCTTTTTGGCTGGTATTCATCAGGGGGAAAGATCCTCACTGATAATCAACAACCGGTAAAAAAAAGCTCACAGCCATATACCTTGACAAAGGTTTCCATACTGTTTTTTCTAAGGGTTAAAAGTGTTGATGAAGGTATCTTATGGCTGGAGGTATCAAGGCAGGTCCTACCTCTTGTCAACCGCCAGTCAATGAAAGCACACACCATTGTTGTTGGTACATTTAAGTTTTTTTGTTTGGTTATTCCAAATCCGTACCGTACCGAACTTTACAATTTTGGTTACCCGGACTTTGCCGGGAATGTTTGGGTTCGAGTTCAGTGTTTGAGCATTTAATAAAGCTTGTTGAAAGGCTGAAGGGCAGCCAATCAAGAAGCTTTTAAGCTGTAGGCGCGTAAAAGCCATTGCAGCCATGCCTAGTAATGGCATGGCTGTGATTGGCCGGTGCATCATGTGACCCAGCCATTATAAAAGCTGGATCACGTGTAGCACCGCCCATCAGCTCTGAGTAGTGCAGGGACAGGAAGCAGGCAGCTAAAGTGAGGGACAGTGTTAGGAATCTCATCTGGCTATTTGTTCTGTTGGTGACTTATAGTGAAATTTTTGTGGGTGCTATACACCAGCTTTGCACCCCTGACAAAGAAATATAATATTTAATCTGGCTGTTAATTCTGTGGGTGACCTATAGCGATCTTTTGTGGGTGCAATGCACCATCTTTGCACCCCTGACACAGAAATATAATATTTATTCTGGCCGTTAATTCTGTGGGTGACCTATAGCAATTTTTTGTGGGTGCAAAGCACCATCTTTACACCCCTTACACAGAAATATAGTAATTAATCTGGCTGTTAATTCTGTGGGTGACCTATAGTGATTTTTTGTGGGTGCAATCCACCATCTTTGTACCCCTGACACAAAAATATAATAGTTAATCTGTCTGTTAGTTCGGTGGGTGACATATTCAAATTTTTTGTGTGAGGTACACCTGTACTGCATACGTGACAGGGAAATTAATATAGTTAATCCGTCTGTTAGTTCGGTGGGTGACATATTCTCATTCTTGGTGTGAGGTACACTTGCACTGCATACATGATGGGAAATTATTATATGTAATCCATCTGTTAGATTGGTGGGGGACATTTTGCCATTCTTGTTGTGAAGTACACCTGCACTTCATACCTGACAGGGAAATAAATATAGTTAATCCATCTGTTAGTTCTGTGGGTGACATACACAATTTTTGTGTGAGGTACACCTGCACTCCATACGTGACAGGGAAATTAATATAGTTAATCCGTCTGTTAGTTCGGTGGGTGACCTCAAAGAATGAGGAGAGCATCAAATAAGGGATGTGGCCCTGGTCGTGGTGCTGCTGGTGTTGGTGGAGCTCCTGTTGCAGGGAGAGGAAGTGGTCGATCTGTGCCAGCTACACTCCCAAATGAAACACCTTCCTCAGGTGCACATAGGCAACAGGTGTACGAATGGTGAGGCCAGAACAAGTAGAGGCAGTAGTAGATTGGGTGGCTGACAGTGCCTCCAGTTCCTTCACATTATCTCCCACCCGGTCCCCTGCTGAAAGTGCAGAGTTGGCACCTGCTGCCCATGGGCATCTGTCTTTCACCTCACCCCCTTGCAAATGAGCCAAGCAGTCCGAGCCCCAAGTCATGAAGCAGTCTCTTATGCTTTTTGATGACTCTGCTGGCAGGGTTTCCGTGGGCCGTCCACATAGCCTTGCCTCAGAAGTGGAAGAGATTGAAAGCACCGATGCCCAACCACATATGTTTCAGGATGTGGACAAGGGAGGACCACCGCAGCACGTCTCTGATGATGACGAAACACAGGTGCCAACTGCTGCGGCTTTCTGCAGTGTGCAGACCGGCAAGGAGGGCAGGGGTAAAGAGTGGGTGGAAGATGATGTGGTGGATGATGAGGTCCTAGACTCCACATGGAATCAAGATCATGCGAGTGACGTGTGCAGTTCGGAGGAAGAGGTGGTGGTCACACAGCGCCAGCTGCACAGCAAAAGAGAGCAGAGTGGCCGTTCCTTAGCCAGTACGCCTGCTACTGCCCACCACACCCAGGGACTGAGCACACCAAAGCCAGCTCCAAGGAGTTCTCTGGTGTGGCAGTACTTCAGACAATGTGCCGAAGACAAGACGAGAGTGGTTTGCACGCTGTGCAATCAAAGCCTGAAGCGAGGCATAAATGTTCTAAACCTAAAACCACTTGCGTGACCAGGCATCTAAATGCAAAGCACAAGCTGCAGTGGACTAAACACCTCAAAACCACGAAAGATCTCAGGCTCCTCCTGCTCCCTTTTCTGCTGCAGTCTCGGCCTCTTCCTCCCCCTCTGGAGTGACAGTGGCACCTGCCACCCCGCAAACAGAGGATGTGGCTGCAACATCACCACCTCCGTCACCAAGCATCTCCACACTGTCCCATGGAAGCTTTCAGCTCTCCATCTCCCAAACACTGGAGAGAAAGAGGGAGTACCCCCCTACCCACCCGCGATTCCTGGCCCTGAATACCAGCATTTCAAAATTCCTGGCCTTTGAAATGCTATCATTCCGTCTGGTGGAGACGGAGACTTTTAAAAATCTTATGGCGGTGGCTGTCCCACAGTAGATGGTTCCCAGCCGCCACTACTTTTCCAGGCGAGCCATCCCTGCCCTGCACAACCAAGTGGCGGACAAAATTAGGTGTGCACTGCGCAACGCCATCTGTGGCAAGGTTCACATAACCACCGATACCTGGACCAGTAAGCACGGGCAGGGAAGTTATATCTCCCTAACTGCACACTGGGTAAATGCAGTGGTGGCTGGGCCTGAGGCGGATAGCAGTTTGGCGCATGTCCATCCGCCAACAAGGATTGCGGGACATTTTTCTTTGCCTCCTGTTGCCTCCTCCTCCTACTCTGCTTCCTCCTCTACCACCTCCTCATCCGGTCAGGGTAACACCTTCACCACCAACTTCAGCACAGCCAGGGGGAAACGACAGCAGGCTGTTTTGAATCTCATCTGTTTGGGGGAAAAACCCCACACCACGCAGGAGCTGTGGACAGGCTTGGAACGACAGACCGATGAGTGGTTGGTGCCACTGAGCCTCAAGTCCGGCCTGGTGGTGTGCGATAACGGGCGAAATCTCGTAGCAGCTCTGGGCCTAGCCGGTTTGACGCACACCTCTTGCCTGGCACATGTGCTGAATTTGGTGGTGCAGAGGTTCCTGTCCTGATCGCAAGATGTTTTAGTACAAGCGCACGCTGGTAGACGCGCTGCTGATGGCATTCCAACCTGACAACGGCGGCTCAGTGGAAGCACAAGGCGAAGGCAGAGGAGGAGGAAGAAGTTGCCAACGTACCTGGGGCACCGCCAGCACCTAAGAAGGGAGGGTTAGCATGGCCAAAATGTGGAAAAGCTTTGTCAGCACACCACAACAACGTTCTAGCAGGAGGCAGCATTTCAGCAACATGGTGAACAGTACGTGTGCACATGCCTAGACGTACTGACTGATGGGTCTGCCCCATTCAACTTCTGGGTCTCCAAATTGGGCACATGGCCTGAGCTTGCCCTTTACGCCTTGGAGGTGCTGGCCTGCCCTGCGACCAGTGTATTGTCTGAACATGTGTTTAGCATGGCAGGGGGGGTAATCACAGACAAGCGCAGCCGCTTGTTCACAGCCAATGTGGACAGGCTCATGTTCATTAAAATGAACCAGGCATTGCATTCCACAGGACTTGTCTGTACCTTGTGCTGAATAGACAAGTATACAGGCCGCACCCAGCCATTGTTATACTCCAAGCAGAGCTGTCAGCATAAAGCTCCGCTGATTGCTCTGCTCCCTGAGTTGCTGAGGAAAGGGAAATCCTGACCAGGCTTTCCCTTTCCTCAGGGAGCAGAGCAATCAGCAGGGCTTTATGCTGACAGCTATTTCCTATTTCCTATTTCTCAGCCAATCACATGAGATAGTATCTCCATTCAACCTCCATTGCCCTCATATTGCCTGCGGTTACAGCTAATTGAAGGCACCTGCTTTTAATTAGCTGTGACCGCACAGTTCCCACGGTCCAGGAATCCCACAATGACATTATGATTCATAATGTCATTGTGGGATAACCTGTAAAAAATAAAAAAAATTTTTTTTTTTTTTTTTTCCTTCTGAATTTTTGCTGTCGAATGCAGCAAAATTCAGTTCGGGTATACCCGAATTCGAACAGCCATATTCGGGTCGAATATAGGGACGACTGGAATTCGAACATCAACACTAGTCCCGGATCGCAGTGGATTCTCAGAGCTGCAATTATTATTGCAGCTCTGGGAATCCTGTTAGCGATCCCCGGCACTAGAGGTTAAGTGGGGACAAGTCTCTCTATTCAAAACCACTAGTGCTCCCTGATTGGCTAAGGAATGCTTTCCACGACCAATCAGAGAACACTAGAGGCTTTGAATGGGGAAACTTTTAACCCATTTAACTTAGAATTAGATTGAGGACAAGAAGGATGTGATTGGATTTGCTTGGGTCTGTGTGTATCAGCAGATGATGTTTCTTTATGTGTTGGATGAGGGGAGGTGTAAATAATCTGTGCCTGATCACCCATGGCTTACCCTCTGTTTACAAATATCATAAACACAGCAAAATATGCATCAGCAAAAACTGGTGTGAAAATGTGCATTCAGGGGGCATCCAATGAACTAATGTCCCAAGACTTTAAGATGTCAAGGCTGAGCCAGAGTCAAAGGTATCTGTAGCCTCAGTGAGCAGAAACATGCAACTTTTAGAGGTTTGATTTGGTTCACTGAAGTGGCTGGCCTTTTCTAAATGAATGAGCTGCAACATACCTTAATGCACACGTCACTTACTGCAGAACTCACATTGTTATGCATTGCAGTGCTTTGCAGTTTTGCAGGTGTGTTATGATGCCATTTCACCATGTGATACAAATTAAAATACATTTTGAAGGAAAAAAAACACTTTTAAGACCCTTTTTACAAGATTGTGACATTTTATTTTTTACAATACATCATCACTTAAGTGTCCTTAAGGCACAATTTTTGGTAACCCAATACTGTAGGATGAAAGTTCTGCAGTTTACTCACCAAAATAGCTACAGTTTACGGTTAGTCCACCAATTCTTGCTGCAGCACGGCTGTATGGCATTCATGGCTAATGACTAACGGCTGATTATCACTGGCACAAAAAAATGAACAAAATGAAAGAACATCATTGACAACAACAGTTTTGAAATGGCACTTAAGTGATGTACATGATTTTACTGACCATTTCCACATACAGTCTCAGTTTTTTAGATTACTGTATTTTTTGCCGTATAAGACGCACTTTTTCTTCCCCAAAACTGGGGGGGAAAAGTTGGTGCGTCCTATACGACAAATGTGTTATAAAATAATTAAAATAAGATACTCACCCGATCCTGCGTGTGTCTCTTCTCCTCGCTGGCTGCAGCGTGTGTCTCCTCTCCTCTCTGGCAGCAGCTTGTGTCTCCTCCTGGCTGCAGTGTAGAGCGAAAGAAGCCGACACAGCGCCCCCTGCTGTTCCCTGTCCTAACTGCCGTACAGTGGAAAAAAAGCACAGAGTGATCAGAAAGGGAATTTGAATGGCACATGAGTGATCAGAAGGGGAATACCGGTATGAATGGCACATGAGTGATCAGAAGGGGAATAATCTTTCAGAATGTTTTTTTTCTAGATTTTCCTCCTTTAAAATTGGGTGCGTCTTATATTCCGGAGCGTCTTATATGGCGAAAAATACGGTAGCTTGTTAGTTGTATGACTTGTGAATGTGATATTTGCCATCATTACCAGATTCTGCCACCTCTCCCGGTCTGTTATAGAGTTGTGGTACCTTTAAAATGGTACATTGTTTCTGAAAACCTTCATTGTTTCTGCATGGTAAATCTGTGTTGTGCCTCTAAGTTTGTATTTCCAGCATTTGCTATATAGATACTGCACAAAGTTCAACTTAATCTGAAAAATTGCCAGTGTTTTCTGCAGATTAAAACTTCTGTTGTGTCTTAAAGTTTGCGGGCTGCATTTCACTGCAGTGCCACTGTAAAAATTTTATCAAATATACAGCTTATTATTCTAGCACTGGGGGTCAGTATGGCAAATACCTCCACAGCCACCATGTATTTCCCTCTGGTGCTCAGATACCCCAGGATCATGGCAATCCACACACTGCAGAACACCAGCATGCTGAAGGTGATGTACTTCTTGGCCAGAACAGAAGAGACAGTGATGGAAAAGAAAATCTTAAATTATATTTGTATCAGCATCCAGGTTAATTGCACAGGAGGACAGAGGAACAAAACACAAAGGGAAGCTCAGCAAGATGGAGGTCAAGGAGATAAAGCTCACACTGTGGTGTGATACCAATGTAGGATTGGAGGTGGAAGGGATATATAGTTGCCCAAGATTCCCCTCCTATGTGAAGTAGCAGGTGGAAAACTCACCTGCGAGGTAATTAGAGAAGCAGCACTAAGGGTGGGGTTATAACCCAGAGAGCCAGGAGCTCAAGGGGAGAGACACAGACAGGGTCTGTGAGGGCAGCCTGGCCTAGAGAGACACAGCTAGGAGGACTGTGTGTGTGTGAGAGAGATAGAGAGAGAGACCTCAGTCAGGAGGCTCAGAAAGTCTGTCTTGCCTGGGGACACAGGAAGAAGGACTGTGAGAAGGTTGCTTACAAGGGGTGTTTGGAGCTGACAGGGAGAAGCCCTACAGCTAATAGACAGGGAAGTCTATGTTTAGTAAGTGCCAGACAGGCA
The DNA here is from genome assembly GCF_032062135.1 of Pyxicephalus adspersus. Taxonomy (NCBI): domain Eukaryota; kingdom Metazoa; phylum Chordata; class Amphibia; order Anura; family Pyxicephalidae; genus Pyxicephalus; species Pyxicephalus adspersus. Next base: position 152,520,683 of record NC_092860.1, on the reverse strand, counting down.
AGGTTTTTCTTTTTACTGTTTTGGTTTTGTTTGTTTGCAACCTTTAATAAACCCGGCCGTGGGCCGGCTTAACACGTAAACCTCGGTGTGGTCTGAGTTGGATGGAGCGGACAGGAGACCGGTGACCCCAGAAAGGTGATCCCTGAGAGAAACCCCTTACAGTGGTTAATGGCTTTTACTACTTGCCCTGGTACTATCCCAATAATAAGTTAATCTTCCAAATACAAAAAATGTTATAGCAGAGAAAAATTAAGATGTAGATAAAAAAACTGTAACCAGTACAACTGAAATTCAGTCCATTCAGGACATTTATGGTAAAATGTGTTGTCTGTAAAAAAAAAAACAAAACCCATTGAAATTTCATGAAAGGATAATTGGGGACTGTGCATCATTGGCACATCTACTGATCTGGATTTATGGTCCCAAAATTGGCACCAATTATATTTTCTTCAGAACAAAAGCCAAGTTTATCCTTAGGTAAATATTGGTGTCCTTTGTCTATTTTTTCCAGATCGGTACATAATGCAGCATGACATTTGCCTTCTTACAGAATCTTCCTGTACTAAAGACCAGTCATCACTGTTCTTTCTTCTTGTATCCACCCCTTCTGTAGGCAAACTGTGGTGGTTGAGCCCACTGGGTTGTTTCCTCTGCCCTGCTTAGGGATGAGCGAGCGAGTTTTTAAAATTTAATCTTGCGTGAATTCGGTCATTCTCGCTTACCGAAATGTTAAGCGAAAATGGCCGGGTAAATTCCCTGATCGAGGTCGAATTTTAAAATTAAAAAAAAAATCTTTGATTTTTAGAAGAGAATGCAATCCGCGGCACTAGATGTTAATTAACCTCTAGTGCCGGGGATCTTCTCAATGAATGCAGCTGCAATCATTGAGGACAGTGTGCGATCTCCGGCACTAGAGGTTAAGTGGGGACAAGTCTCCCCATTCAAAACCTTTAGTGCTATCTGATTGGCTGAGGAAAACTTTCCTCAGCCAATCGAGGAGCACTAGAGGTTTTGAATGGGGAGACTTGTCCCCATTTATTCTCTAGTGCCAGGTATTTTCTCAAAGAATGCGGATGTGGCCATGAGAACCGCGTGCAATCCCTGGCACTAGAGGTTAATTAACCTCTAGCGTCACAGGGATTGCAAACAGGAGGATTCCCAGGGAATCCTGTGAAAAATATTTTGTTGCCTGGATATGCTGTATTGAGGGTTATTGCAGGATAAAAAAAGATGGATGTATGGGGTGTCCACCAGTCTAAAAGCAATACATCGTAGAGCCAACAGCTGTAATACTTTTAATAATTTCCAAGGCCTAAGGTGGTTTGGTGGATATTTCTTTTTCAGCTTGAGATTCTATGGAATGGAAGGCTGGGTGCTGATTAGTGAAAAAGAAGAAGTGAGAGTGGATGGCAATGTGGTGGATGGTTTGAGTGATGGTAGCCCTAGTTCAAGTCTCTGCTTGCCGTCTCTGGCATGGTTTCCCAACTCTTATCCCTATCACTGTTGGAGATAGATAGTTGTAAATATCTGCTACATCCTCTAGACTTAAATTTAAAATCCGTTGTAATACTGGCAGAAGCGGGGACAACTTCGCCGGTAGGACTAACTGGAAAGAAAAAAGAGGAAGAAGCAGTTACTTTTTCCATCAGAACAATTAGTATTACACAATCCCTAGCACAATAGCTCAGCCAAAAACACAAGCACAATTAATCACCCAAAACCTCCTTACATTGCAAGGTTTGGCTAGGTAGGCATCTGATAGGATGTTTGCTGTCACTAAGATGACTCTGATTGGAGCACCAGGGCAGCATGGGAAATTATAGGAAAGCCTACTCAAGGGAATTGGCAATGTTCAAGGTAGCTTGAGTGACCATTGTTCAAGTTGATTTTCAGATCAACCCGAATCTAAACAGCCAGCCTAGTAATAGGCTATAAATTGTTACCCCAATATCCTTGAAATGGACACATTAGGTAAATCCTATTTTTGTGACATAGAAAGTTTCCCTCAAACAAATGAGAGCTCATGAGGGACAAACAGGAGAACACTTAATCCCCTGGAGTAGGTGGTTAGGTGTGTGTGGGGGTGAGGATTCAACTCTGAATAAGGAAAAAGCTTTTCTTTAGCCTTTTATCCCCACAAACTCCCCCCCTGGCATTATGAGAAACCAAGAAAAAAAGTTCCTTATTTTGACATATTGTGCCCTCTGTCACTAAACACCTCCTGTACACCATTATTTTTTTCTCTAATTTCTTCTTGCAGAACTTCATAGACATACCTGCTACTTCCAGACCTCTTGGTCATATGAATTCTGGTAACCAGTATATCTGTGCATGTTATCATGCTAATATTACCCCTGTATATTCTTTCCTAGTATGGTTTACCTGAATTATTTTTTAACATTATCAATTTTATGCATAAAACCACATGTGTTAAAACATAGTCCTTGAGGGCTTTGTCCATTTTATTTTGTCTTTTTACAATATCTTCAGTGTCGATATTCAATTCAGTAAAAAAAAACAAAAAAAATAACATTTTTATCCTTTATAAACCTGACACTGATTTACTCATCACATCATTTACCTGAGTCTTGAAATCAATGTCATGATTCTGTGGATCTGTCGGAAAGAAGAAAGAGAATGCAGCCAAGTCTATCAGAGACTCTGCCACGTTGTCTTCAGACATCTATAAGAATATTCTGGTTGTTGGCTTTCTGTGTGACACCCCAAACATCTGACACAGAGAACTCTGCTCACCAATGTGATATCACAATGAAGAATTATACATTTGAGTATAAGTATGATCAGGAAGGAGACTTCATTATAGGAGGAATATTCACTGTGCATTCTGTAGTGCAAATGTGGCGTTGGAAGGGAGACTTATTCCACAATCTTATGTGTTCAGCGTAAGTCAGCTATGAAATGCAAAGCTTCATGAACAGGAAAACATGTAAAGGAACGTGAAATACTTACAGTCACACACATTTATCTACATGTATGTTATGATTTCAGCACTACATACCTATCTTAATGTGACTTTGCCCTGATAGAAGTGTGCAGGTACAATTGCTGAGCTCTCCTTTAAGAATGTCAGTTACTGGTTTGTCATGCTGATACTTTTTCATTGATTTTTTGGGGGTCTTTGACCCAAGGGGTAGAGAGTTTTGGCACTTTTCTGCATCTGAAAAGTATTGCCAGGATATGCCAGACATGTTCAAGCAAAAGAAGTCCTTTTCATGACATGATGCCACTTTAAATACAGCCTGTGAGGGTAGAAATGTTATTGCTGGTCTATGTTGTTACATTTGTACATGTGGGTTCCAATATCTTACTGGGATAAAGGTAGTCAGAAACTTAATATGGAAAAGAGTGACAGAAAGATGAGTGTATCAGTCTGCTGATTGACCTCCCATTGTCCAGACACAAGCTGGTGGTAAGACAAGAACTGTAAATGTTACTGAATTCTGCCATCATTTCATGCTCCCTGATGACTGGAGAGCTCTGACGTTGTAGTCTTGTTGGGCAGACCCCTCCACAAGTTAGCAAGGACTCTTTTTCAGCAAACTAGTAATGAACAGGCATTTCTACTCAGGCTTTGGCTTTGGCTGAAAACAAAATGTAAAACTTTTGTTTTTGATGCCCCTTGAATGCATTTACTTGAGTTAAATTGAAAATGTGATTAGACTTTAGAATTTTCTATATATATGAGAACAAAATGTGGTACCTATTCATGTTTTTTTGCATTATGACATGCAGGTGAGGCAGTGAGGCATATAGAACTTAGGAAAATAAAGGTAATAAGGAAATTGGGGGCCTGTGTATATTATATGTGTTATGTATGCGTATGTATATGTGTTATATTTTGTAGGCCTAGGCAGGGCTTAAATTTTAAATTTAAAGAAAGTTCAGATCTGGTTAGCTGAGTCTTTATATTAATTAATTTAGTTTATGTAAAACTAAAAGTTATTTTTTTTCAGACCTCTATTTTACTTGGTGATAAGACAGTAACCAATTTTCTGTCCTAAGATGAAAACTCTCACGCACCCAACTACGGTTTTGGAGAGATAATGTTGTCACTCAAGGACAAGAATGTTAGAACTACAAAACATCTCTTTTTCTCTTTGAAATAGAAGAAATATGCTCTGTATACTGCAGCGAGAACTAGGTTGTTTGCACTCTTATGCAACATGAGCATGCGAGTAGTGGGTGTAGATAGGGCCATTTCAAATTAATGGTGAACTGGAGCATTTTGCCATGGGATCAAGCCCAATCCCAATCTCTTCCATTCAAGTACATGATAGATCACAACTACTGAGAATCTAGTTCCCTGGATGTCCTTCCATAACCTTTTGTTTTTACTCCCAATGGCCCATGCCACCCATCATATTTTACCATATTCAGCAAATTATGTGTGGTACTTATCATGGCAGTCACTTAGAATTAAACAAGCTCAAAGCTTGATAAAAAATTGCTTTTCTATTTTTGGGCTTTGTGTAGCTGACCAAGCTTTCCTGACACCAAATCACTTTTACAATGTAGGGAACATGCCTACACATCTGCTACCACAACTTTGTTTATATTGTAATTGAGACCAGCATCCTTCTTTAGCTGCTGACTGTCCCATCATGGGCTGGAAAACCAGTGCAGAGATGTCAGAATTTGTTTCATATGTTCTTCCATCTCTTAGCAATCCTGGGCACTTCTAGGTTCATACTCAATAATGGAACTTGATACTGGGGGACACGTACATTGGGAGGGGGGGGGGGGGGCTGCACAGTGTCTGACAGGTAAAACAGGTTCCATTTATGTAAAAAAAGATATAAAGAAGTGCAAAGTAACCCACAAAGAAGCTGGCTATTGGCAAATAAGGTAAAATCTAAAATTAAAAAGAAGCTAAACAATTTGCCAGTCAATTACAGGGAAAGCTTTTATTAGTTCCCACTGGCTGGATTGCCTGAACCACACACATACAGTTTACAGCTTAGAATTTAGCTGGCAGAAGCCTCCTTTACTAGGGGCCCCCTGATATCTACCCCCCATCCTAGGAAATGAGTACAGGGGTGCATAGTTCTCCTTAACCATTTCTTAGAAAGTGTTAAAAAAGGCTTTGAAATAACCACACCACAACAGAAAAAATATCTTTATTATTTATTTTTTTTACCTTTTTACCTAACTAATTTCAGGATCCAGTGATGTCCAAATAGAGGATCCTCCCTGCAATGATTGATCCCTGCTGCATATCCAGTGCCAGTTGCTATCCTTCATGCTGCACAGGTGTCAACATCTGCCAGCTGGATTGGCTCAGCCTATGCTATGCCTGTTGATAATAGATATATGTGCTGGTTTCCAAAGCTCTAAATTAACCTTGGATTGAAGCTATCCGACCACCTCTAATGTCAAACTGTTGTCAAGATATATGGCAATAGATGTTCTTTTTGGCTGGTATTCATCAGGGGGAAAGATCCTCACTGATAATCAACAACCGGTAAAAAAAAGCTCACAGCCATATACCTTGACAAAGGTTTCCATACTGTTTTTTCTAAGGGTTAAAAGTGTTGATGAAGGTATCTTATGGCTGGAGGTATCAAGGCAGGTCCTACCTCTTGTCAACCGCCAGTCAATGAAAGCACACACCATTGTTGTTGGTACATTTAAGTTTTTTTGTTTGGTTATTCCAAATCCGTACCGTACCGAACTTTACAATTTTGGTTACCCGGACTTTGCCGGGAATGTTTGGGTTCGAGTTCAGTGTTTGAGCATTTAATAAAGCTTGTTGAAAGGCTGAAGGGCAGCCAATCAAGAAGCTTTTAAGCTGTAGGCGCATAAAAGCCATTGCAGCCATGCCTAGTAATGGCATGGCTGTGATTGGCCGGTGCATCATGTGACCCAGCCATTATAAAAGCTGGATCACGTGTAGCACCGCCCATCAGCTCTGAGTAGTGCAGGGACAGGAAGCAGGCAGCTAAAGTGAGGGACAGTGTTAGGAATCTCATCTGGCTATTTGTTCTGTTGGTGACTTATAGTGAAATTTTTGTGGGTGCTATACACCAGCTTTGCACCCCTGACAAAGAAATATAATATTTAATCTGGCTGTTAATTCTGTGGGTGACCTATAGCGATCTTTTGTGGGTGCAATGCACCATCTTTGCACCCCTGACACAGAAATATAATATTTATTCTGGCCGTTAATTCTGTGGGTGACCTATAGCAATTTTTTGTGGGTGCAAAGCACCATCTTTACACCCCTTACACAGAAATATAGTAATTAATCTGGCTGTTAATTCTGTGGGTGACCTATAGTGATTTTTTGTGGGTGCAATCCACCATCTTTGTACCCCTGACACAAAAATATAATAGTTAATCTGTCTGTTAGTTCGGTGGGTGACATATTCAAATTTTTTGTGTGAGGTACACCTGTACTGCATACGTGACAGGGAAATTAATATAGTTAATCCGTCTGTTAGTTCGGTGGGTGACATATTCTCATTCTTGGTGTGAGGTACACTTGCACTGCATACATGATGGGAAATTATTATATGTAATCCATCTGTTAGATTGGTGGGGGACATTTTGCCATTCTTGTTGTGAAGTACACCTGCACTTCATACCTGACAGGGAAATAAATATAGTTAATCCATCTGTTAGTTCCGTGGGTGACATACACAATTTTTGTGTGAGGTACACCTGCACTCCATACGTGACAGGGAAATTAATATAGTTAATCCGTCTGTTAGTTCGGTGGGTGACCTCAAAGAATGAGGAGAGCATCAAATAAGGGATGTGGCCCTGGTCGTGGTGCTGCTGGTGTTGGTGGAGCTCCTGTTGCAGGGAGAGGAAGTGGTCGATCTGTGCCAGCTACACTCCCAAATGAAACACCTTCCTCAGGTGCACATAGGCAACAGGTGTACGAATGGTGAGGCCAGAACAAGTAGAGGCAGTAGTAGATTGGGTGGCTGACAGTGCCTCCAGTTCCTTCACATTATCTCCCACCCGGTCCCCTGCTGAAAGTGCAGAGTTGGCACCTGCTGCCCATGGGCATCTGTCTTTCACCTCACCCCCTTGCAAATGAGCCAAGCAGTCCGAGCCCCAAGTCATGAAGCAGTCTCTTATGCTTTTTGATGACTCTGCTGGCAGGGTTTCCGTGGGCCGTCCACATAGCCTTGCCTCAGAAGTGGAAGAGATTGAAAGCACCGATGCCCAACCACATATGTTTCAGGATGTGGACAAGGGAGGACCACCGCAGCACGTCTCTGATGATGACGAAACACAGGTGCCAACTGCTGCGGCTTTCTGCAGTGTGCAGACCGGCAAGGAGGGCAGGGGTAAAGAGTGGGTGGAAGATGATGTGGTGGATGATGAGGTCCTAGACTCCACATGGAATCAAGATCATGCGAGTGACGTGTGCAGTTCGGAGGAAGAGGTGGTGGTCACACAGCGCCAGCTGCACAGCAAAAGAGAGCAGAGTGGCCGTTCCTTAGCCAGTACGCCTGCTACTGCCCACCACACCCAGGGACTGAGCACACCAAAGCCAGCTCCAAGGAGTTCTCTGGTGTGGCAGTACTTCAGACAATGTGCCGAAGACAAGACGAGAGTGGTTTGCACGCTGTGCAATCAAAGCCTGAAGCGAGGCATAAATGTTCTAAACCTAAAACCACTTGCGTGACCAGGCATCTAAATGCAAAGCACAAGCTGCAGTGGACTAAACACCTCAAAACCACGAAAGATCTCAGGCTCCTCCTGCTCCCTTTTCTGCTGCAGTCTCGGCCTCTTCCTCCCCCTCTGGAGTGACAGTGGCACCTGCCACCCCGCAAACAGAGGATGTGGCTGCAACATCACCACCTCCGTCACCAAGCATCTCCACACTGTCCCATGGAAGCTTTCAGCTCTCCATCTCCCAAACACTGGAGAGAAAGAGGGAGTACCCCCCTACCCACCCGCGATTCCTGGCCCTGAATACCAGCATTTCAAAATTCCTGGCCTTTGAAATGCTATCATTCCGTCTGGTGGAGACGGAGACTTTTAAAAATCTTATGGCGGTGGCTGTCCCACAGTACGTGGTTCCCAGCCGCCACTACTTTTCCAGGCGAGCCATCCCTGCCCTGCACAACCAAGTGGCGGACAAAATTAGGTGTGCACTGCGCAACGCCATCTGTGGCAAGGTTCACATAACCACCGATACCTGGACCAGTAAGCACGGGCAGGGAAGTTATATCTCCCTAACTGCACACTGGGTAAATGCAGTGGTGGCTGGGCCTGAGGCGGATAGCAGTTTGGCGCATGTCCATCCGCCAACAAGGATTGCGGGACATTTTTCTTTGCCTCCTGTTGCCTCCTCCTCCTACTCTGCTTCCTCCTCTACCACCTCCTCATCCGGTCAGGGTAACACCTTCACCACCAACTTCAGCACAGCCAGAGGGAAACGACAGCAGGCTGTTTTGAATCTCATTTGTTTGGGGGAAAAACCCCACACCACGCAGGAGCTGTGGACAGGCTTGGAAGGACAGACCGATGAGTGGTTGGTGCCACTGAGCCTCAAGTCCGGCCTGGTGGTGTGCGATAACGGGCGAAATCTCCTAGCAGCTCTGGGCCTAGCCGGTTTGACGCACACCTCTTGCCTGGCACATGTGCTGAATTTGGTGGTGCAGAGGTTCCTGTCCTGATCGCAAGATGTTTTAGTACAAGCGCACGCTGGTAGACGCGCTGCTGATGGCATTCCAACCTGACAACGGCGGCTCAGTGGAAGCACAAGGCGAAGGCAGAGGAGGAGGAAGAAGTTGCCAACGTACCTGGGGCACCGCCAGCACCTAAGAAGGGAGGGTTAGCATGGCCAAAATGTGGAAAAGCTTTGTCAGCACACCACAACAACGTTCTAGCAGGAGGCAGCATTTCAGCAACATGGTGAACAGTACGTGTGCACATGCCTAGACGTACTGACTGATGGGTCTGCCCCATTCAACTTCTGGGTCTCCAAATTGGGCACATGGCCTGAGCTTGCCCTTTACGCCTTGGAGGTGCTGGCCTGCCCTGCGACCAGTGTATTGTCTGAACATGTGTTTAGCATGGCAGGGGGGGTAATCACAGACAAGCGTAGCCGCTTGTTCACAGCCAATGTGGACAGGCTCATGTTCATTAAAATGAACCAGGCATTGCATTCCACAGGACTTGTCTGTACCTTGTGCTGAATAGACAAGTATACGGGCCGCACCCAGCCATTGTTATACTCCAGTGCACTTTCTCTTTGCATTCTCTTTTCTATTTCCCAATGTTTTTGGGTCTTCCCAAATTTATAAAAATAAAAAAAATAAAAAATAAAGGAAAAAAATCAAACTAAAAAAACAACAAAAACAGTGTTAGCTACCTCCTCCACCACCGCTTCTACCTACACCGCCATGTCCACCGCCTACCTCCTACTCCACTTTGACCTCTGCCTCCTAGTTCAAGATTAATATTTTTAATTTTTTTCTATTCTATGTTATTTTATGTAATTTCCTATCCCCTATTTTGCTTCCTTTTGCAACCCTCTAGCACTGTGACTATTTTACAGGCATTTTAGTTCCCCAAAGTTCGGGTCCCCATAGACCCATAGGTCCCAAACCCGAAGTATGTTCGGCCAAACCCGGCGAACCCGAACCCAGGTGTTTGCTCATCCCTAATTAAGAGGAGGAAAAAGTATTAATACCTTTCCCTCCATTACGACATGTTTATACAGACACTTCTCCTGTTTAGTTATTCCATCTTAAAAAAAAAAAAAAAAACCTGTGACCTGTGAATCCTCATCCATACTTCATCTTTTAACAATTATTCATTCCCTATTGTCTCAATCTTCATTACTCCCCTAGTCTTAGGAATACAATAAGGGTTAGCCTTTCTTTTCCACTTTATCTTATGCTGGTAATACTACGTATTTTCCTATTATTTTCATTTTTTACTTTATCAAATTATAGCATTTTGTTTTTTGCCACTCAGTTAAACATGACATATATACATATATTCTTAACATATTATAACATATAACATCGACAACCACTAAAACACAAAGTCCAAAGAAGGAGGGGGGACAGGGGGTAGGCCAACTGCCAATCCCACATATGAAAAGGGAACATGTATTACAACCTACATAATCAACAATGTAACTATATGGTCAACATTGATCGATCCCAGACAGTATTCATATAGTGCTCAATCCATGGTGACCATATTTTTTTAAATTTAGGAACCAAAGCAGTTAATATAGCTCTCATCTTTTCGTTCACCAGGAATCAGGACATTTTATTTTTAACTTGTTGCACATTGGGGGTTTTAGACCGCCATGCTTTGGCCACAACCATTTTGGCTGAAGTGAACAGGTACGTTATAAATTTAAATTGAATATTAGTACAGGACAATGGTTTCAAACACAGAAGTGCCTCTGACGTTTTTTTAGGAAATGTGCAACTCATCAAAGTATAAGCTATTTGATACACTCTCGTCCAAAGTTTTCCTATTTTAGGACACTCCCATCATTTATGATGGAGAGTTACTGCTGTATTACATCCCCAGAAGCATTTACCCCCACAGGTCGTCTGGAACTTAGCAAGCCTAGATGGGACCATGTACCATCTTAACATCAATTTTAACTGGTTTCAACCGCTGAAGCGTTAAGTCCACTATGGGCCACTGTAGACCATATTTGATTCCAATCTTCCTCTTCCAATGACATGCCCATGTGTGCCTCCCATTTGGATATATAAGATGGTATTGCCATACTTGTTTGAACTAAAGTATTATACAGAGCCGATAAAACTCCTTTTCCTTTACATTTGGTACACACAGTCTCTCAAACCATGTCATTCATGTCTCAGTATTGGGTTGGCAATGTCACGCCGTTGTACCTCTGGAATCCAGAGTAGTGTTTCTACTGAAATTGGTGTCACCACTGTTTTCCCAATGGAAACCCATTTAGGAATATTTTTTGGGCATGAAATTGTAGTATATTATACTTTATAATGTGGTAATGATAGGCCGCCCAAATTCCTAGATCAATATAAAGTATGTTCAGAGACTTGTGGGCGTTTTGCCCCCCAAATATATTCTAATATTTTACTTTGTAGGATTTTTAATAAATGGTTAGGCATAGCTAATGGGAGAACTCTCATAGGATGTAGGAACTTTGGTAACCAGGACATCTTTATGGAAACTATACGGCCCAACCATGAGATTTGATAGCGTTTCCATGATAGCGTTTCCATGTTTCTAATAAACCATTGTGAAATCAAGTGTTTCACCAAATTGGGGATATTAACCCTATACAAAAGATCATATGATGGGGGAATAAATATACCCAGATACCTAGATCTTTTTAACTCCCATTAAAGAGAAAGGATTCTTTAAGCAATTTTATCACTTCTATTAATAGATTAATATTAGGAGCCTTACATTTTTAACTATTTAACTGAAGCTCCGAGAAGGCCTGAAAACCTTTCATTACTTTCATCAAATTGGGCAAGGTTACCATGGGATTCATCAGACTAAGGAGAATATCGTCCGCAAAAAGGCAGGGTTTATGTTGTTCCCCATTCATCTCTATACCCTGAATGTCAACATGATTTGGAATAGCTATAGCCAGAGGTTCTACTGCCAATGCAAAAAGCAGTGACCACAGTGGGCAACCCTGCCTGGTGCCCCTGCTTATAGAAAAACGTTCTGAACGATAGCACATATATTGTATAAATGCCTTAGGGTAATCATACATTGAGAATACCCATTTACAAAAATTCTCTCCAACGCCCCACTTGTTTATTAATTATATAAGATATGGCCATAACACTGAGTCAAACACTTTGCTTATATCCAAACTCAGCAAAAAAGCTGATGTCTTATTTTTTTTAGCTTGTTGGAATAAATGCAATATTCTCTGTGTGCTGTATCCCGCTTGCTATCTGGGCATAAAGCCCGTTTGGTCAGCCAACACTAAGTCGCCTAAACTATCTTCCAATCGAGCTGCCAAGATTGTTGCCAGAATTTTTGCATCCAGATTAAGAAAAGAAATCAGCCTATAATTAGACTAATTCATCGCATCAGTAGAAGGCTTTGGTAACATACAGATGGCTGCTTACAACATGCTCGAATCAAGGGCTTCCCCTTTTAAAATCCCATTAAGTGTCTCCACCAGGTAGGGTCCTAATATTTGCTGGTATTTTTTTAAATTATACTGCTGTAAACCCATTAAGATCCCCAATAGCTTTAGTCATTTCCAACAAAGTAATAGGGGCTTCCATAATTTCCAGTCTACTAGCAGTAATCTTTGGAAGATTTATGGACTGAAAGAATGTTTCCAAAGCTCTAAGCTCAAAGCTCTTCCAAGCTCTCTTATCAAAAGAACGAGGAGTTTGGTATAGTTTTTGCAGATGCTTATAAAATTCCTGCAATATATACATTGGATTACTAGTGGGTCCAATCCCATTTACCCTAAGTCTATATGTGTTTGGGCGTCTTTTTGAGTATCTCAGTCAATTTGCCAATAATGTATGCATTTTAATGATAAGTGATATTCTCAAAAAATCGATCCAGTCGGTTTGCCGAATTTTTCGAAAAGATTTGCTTCGATACGAATTTATTTACGGCAAATCGCGTTAAAAATGTCTATTTACAGCTTGCAGAGAGCCTTGGAGTGGTGTAGAACACTGTGCCTTGCAGTAACATGCATAGGGAGTCTGCTGTGGTAGTGAAATAATACTGTGAGTCAGTATGACATGTCACGGCAGTCACGGGGTCAAAACTGACCAAATACCTCAAGTATGAACTCAACTGCTTATACAAGTAGAACCCCCCCCCAACAGAGTGGAGCAGTAAGTTTGTGTTGACTTCACTGATTATTTTGCCCTTCCTCTGATCCGTCAGAACAATAACCCACAGAAAACGGATCCTCCCTGTGGAGCATATACCTTCACTCGGTCAGCATTTGCTCAAAAATCCATCAGTATTGCTAATGCCAAAAAAAAAACAGATGGAATGTGAATGGAATATTTGCATGTCTTCTGTGTTTTGTACCCACTCCTGCTCTTGGCTACCAAATCATAAGCCATTTCTGATTGGACCATACAGGCCTTGCAGCTGCTACACAGACAGGATCCGTTGTCCATCTCTTTTTTCCTTCCTTCTGATAGATCAGAAGAAGGGTCAAATAAATAGTGATGTCATCCAGGCCAAAAAGCTAAAATAGTGGCCCAGTCATGGAGTGGGGAGGCTGGGAGAACAGCCTGAGAAGTCCACAGGGTGGCACAATGACATAGTGGTAAGGTGGAAGCAGCATGAGGTGGCGGCAGCATCAGGAGGCCACAGAATGGCACAATGACATTTTAAAAGGTTAAATTTGGTCTATACGGGAAAGTAATTGGTGAGGAAGAGAAAAATATGTGTACTCCATTTCTTTAGGATGTAATTCCATCCACATATCTGACAACATTTCATATCTAACCAGATCTAACTAGATCCAGCAATTCAAATACAATGGAATCCATAGATGTTTTTTTCTTGTCCATACTTGTTATTAGTGGACATTGGTATCACCACACATCATCAATTAGCCTTGCGCATTTTTGCGCACCAAAATCATCAGTTGTTCAAAAAAAAAGGCAATTAATTATCGCTAGGAGCATAGTAGGACACCAATGTCCTTTTGGCGTCATTTAATGTTCCAACCAATATCAAGTATCGACCATCTTCATCCAGCACCTTTCTGTTCAATTGAAAAGACACTGTTTTCCTGAAGCCAATAAGCACCCCTCTATGTTTTACTGCTGCATTCGCTTTGAAAACAGTTGGATAGGCCGCATGAAAATATTTTGGAAATGAAGACGTAGAGAATTGTGTCTCTTGTAGACATATTACATCTGCTTTACCAGTATGAAAATAACGAAAGGCTTATGACCTTTTAACTGGGGAATTAAGGCATTGTACATTAGGAGGGAATATTGAAATTACCATTTCTCTATATTTTCCAAGCACTTATTCATATGTACCCCATTCCTGTCACAGACATTTGTACAGTATGCCACCTGCCTTACACCAGAAACAAAAGGGAAAAGATACAGACTAAGACAGGGGAGACACCAGACAAACAAAACACTAAACATTATGCATAATATATATGCCAGGGGTATGCAGAGTGGAGCCCTGCTCTCACCCTGCATCCACCCTTTCTGATAATACAAAAATGCAATGTAAACAAGAGAAGACAGAATGTGTTGTCAGGCGTATCCCCTAGTTAAATGTCGGAGGATATCGCTGGTGACAGACAAAGGAGCGCAGCGCTACAAAGGGACCAGGACACAATGATAAATAATAAGTAACATCAAGCAATTCTCTAAGTATTTGTCCAGCTGTTAAAAGAATAATATGCTCCTAACAAGTATATACTTAGTATCCCAAGTAAACTAATAAATTTGCATCCAGTATTATCAGAAAATTTTATCCATTTGAAAAGGGGCATTCATACATTATGGACCAACATTATTTCCCTAACCCCTGAGAAAAACATGAATGAAAAAAAAAAAAAAACAAGAAGAGAAAAAAAAATTAAATATTCAAATGTTGCTCTGAGAGAATCTCAGGTGTTTAAGTGAATCTCAAGTGAATCTGTGGCCTTATGCTCTTTAGTCCTCTTTTGCTGGTGTACTTCAGATATTTGTAATATTAGAGGATTAGGATTTTCCACATGGCCTGATTTCTCATATTGATCACACGCATAAAGTCCCATTTCCTGAAACTGATTTCTGGCCTCCTCTAGCAAAAAGATAGCTTGTAACTTGCCCCCATATGTAAATAACAATTTAAAGGGAAAACCCCATCTATAAGGGATCTGCTGGTTCTGTATGATCCGAAGGAATGGTTTCATCTCTCTGCGACGCAGTATCGTTGCTGGAGCCAAGTCCATAAAAAGCTGGTAATTATGACCTTGAAAAGTGAGGGGTTCCTTCTTTCTGGCTGCCTTCATTATCGCATCTTTAACATAAGGGTAATGCAATTTAACCCTGATATAACTTGGTGGACCATCAACTTTTGGTTTTACTAGTGTGCGATGTACCAAATCCAATTTTAACTTTTCCACTTCTATCTCAGGACATATTTCACAAAAAAGGGCAGTCACTGTTGTATTAAGATCAAAAATGCTTTCTGGTAAACCACGTATACGGAGATTAGAGCATCGGGCCCTATTCTCATGGTCCTCCATTTTATGCTGTAAAAGCTGTACCTCCTGTTTCAAATACTCAATATCCTCTTCACGCCCCTCTAGGACAGTGGAAACATCATCTACTTGCCCCTCAAGTTGTACTGTACGCTGGACCAACTCTCTTAGCTCCCTTGTAAAATTCTCTGTATTATAATTAGTAGTACTTTCCAATGCCGTATGTAACATTAATTGAAATTTTTCCAAAAGGCTTTCTGAATCTCAAAACTGTTGTTGTGCAACTTATGCTAGTGTTGAGGGCAGGCTCCCTGTATACATCTCTGGTGCACTAGAGCACTCACTCCTCTCCTGACACATGTGGGGGGAGTAATCCACCATCTTGGCTTTCCTGCATGCTGAAGCTGCCTGTGTTATCACTGGTGTTGATGTTCGAATTCAGGTTGTCCCTATATTCGACCCTATATAAAACTCCCTTAGTTGCTGAGGAAAGGGAAATCCTGATCAGGCTTTCCCTTTCCTCAGGGAGCAGAGCAATCAGGGGAGCTTTATGCTGACAGCTCTGCTCCCCTGATCCTGGAGGCAATACGAGGGCAATAGAGGTTGAATGGAAATACTATCTCCGTTCATACCTCTACTGCTCTGTGATTGGTCTATTTCTCAGCCAATCACAGAGCAGTAGAGGTATGAATGGACATAGTATCTCCATTCATTGCCCTCCTATTGCCTGCGCTTACAGCTAATTGAAGGCATCTGCTTTCAATTAACTGTGACCACACTGTTCCCACGGTCCAGGAATCCCACAATGACATTATGATTCATAATGTCATTGTGGGATAACCTGTAAAAAATAAAAAAAAAACAAGTTTAAAATAAAAAGCACATACGAAATAAATAATTTAAGAAAAAAAAAAATTTAAATTACACAAACACACACATTAATAAAATAATTTTAAATTAAAGCCTTGTCCTATGTTTTACTTATATTTTAACCCTTTCAGGGAATGAGTAAGCGGATTTATGTACCCCTGTACTCATTCCCCAGGGTGGGGCGGTGGAGATCTGGGAGTCTCCTTATTAAAGGGGGCTTCCAGATTCCAAAGACCTGCTAAAATTGTTTATAAAAGCCCCCTTTGTTTTCAATGGAAGCTTTCATAAAAGCTTAAAAACGCTTGAAAAAGCCTCCATTGAGTTCAATGGAAGCGTTTTCCAGCGTTTTTCCAGCGTTTTAATTTTTTAAATGTTGCAAGCAACGTTTAGGATAACGCTTAAAAACGTGCCTGAAGGAAATGTCCTGGTGTAGATTAGCCCATGGGAATGCAGTCCGTGTAGACTAAAGCTGCATACACACGTCCAATAGGTATCGTTAGAAACGACTGGTGAACAACCGATTGGCCAAAAAAAAAGGGACCAAGGACACCAACGAACGAGGATTGTCGGAAATGAACGACCGCCACGGTGGATCTGATTGGCCGACGATCTTTCACTATCTATCGTGTACGGTCGTTCAGTTATCGTGCATGTTTCTGCGGTACACTTTCTCCGTTACATGTCCCTCCCTGCATCGTTCAAACGATTGTATCTAGTGTGTGGACACTGTTGCTGGATTATATATGAACAATCATATTGTTACAGCATGTACAGAATTGTGCACAATATGATTGTTCAAGTATAATCGTGCATAATCGTTGATCGGTCGTAATCGTTCATTTTCTAACAATAATTATTGGAAGTGTGTACCTAGCTTTAGCCTAATATTGATTTGACAGGTGCACTTTGATATTCATGTGAAGCACAGGGGTATGGAATAGTGTTATGTATCTTTTTATGTATCCTTTTATAATGTTTCTTTTTACATCTGTTTGGAGGCTGTAGAAGCTCTACACAGTGCTGAAACAAACCCGAATTTTTCTCCTATTGACTTTAATGGGATTCGAATTCGATGTTCGACCACTCCAATTTTTGTGCTATATTCGGCCGAACAGCTGCCGAATCGAATAGTGAGCTATTCGACCAACACTAGTTATCACACGCTACTGATGGCTCTTACCGTGAGTTGGCATCTGTGTTCTCCTACTGCAATCCTCTCTCTGTAGTGTTCTTCACTCAGGAAGCCTCCCTGAGCCAGAACCGCCGACTGATGTGCACGCTACAGCCCTGTTTGTCCCGGTGTAGAGCGGAGCAGGCTCAAACCTCCAGCATCCGCCTGACTTTAATCTTAATCAAGTGCATTACAATGAGTATGGAGCTGATAGAATACTGAATTATGGCAGATAAAAAATGGGGCAAAGAGCAGCCAAAACAGCAATACATGGGCCACTGCAAAGAAACCAAGCCTACAACAATACACCTACAAAATAACTGAGGAGTTGTGTATAATAAAACAAAATTAATAAAGTACGTGAAAGAAAAGTGGTAGCACCCATTGGCCATAAATATTACAAAATTCCAAAAAAAAAAAACTTTGAGCTGTCAGTGTGAGCTGCCATTTATCAACATTAACAACTTAACCCTAATTATGACTATGTTCTCTGACTATGATTTGTGCTTGATTCCCTAGGACTTTTCTGTCCAGGATTTGATGACTTTGGCTTGTCTTTGACTTTCTGAACTGGTACCATATTGCCTGTCTTTTACCTACCCTGGCTCTTGTGACAATAACTTGGTGAGCCACATCTCTTCTAACCTCTAGCCAATTGTTGGCAGTGCTTTCTAGTTCAGGTGACTTCACTGACTGCCAGTAGTTTGAAATCCAGACCCTGCTCAAATTCTAAGCCTAGAAATTACATCGTTACATTGTTACATAGCACGTCAGGTTGAAAAAAGCCCATCAAGTTCAACCCCTAGAGTAATAAACATATCCAAGATATAAAACCCTATGGACATAGTTGATCCAGAAGGAAAAAAAAACCCTGGTACGTTTGGCTCCAACAGGGGTAAAAAAAATCTATCCTGATTCCATGAGGCAATTGGATGTCCCTTAGATCAACAAATATTTAATACTCACTTATATTCCGTGCTTCTATT
Organism: Pyxicephalus adspersus; assembly: GCF_032062135.1. NCBI lineage: Eukaryota > Metazoa > Chordata > Amphibia > Anura > Pyxicephalidae > Pyxicephalus > Pyxicephalus adspersus. The sequence goes on along the minus strand of NC_092860.1, from coordinate 152,502,493 downwards.
GTCCTTTGTAACAATCCTAAAGTGTATAGTTGGGAAGAGAGTTCTCTATATGGACCATTTATATATTTACACAGGGTGATCATATCCCCCCTTTAATGTCCCTTCTTAAGGGAGAATAGATTCAGTTCAGCTAATCTCTCCTCATAGCTGAGCTGCTCCCTTCCTTATTAATTTAGTTGTTCTTCTCTGCACTCTCTCCAGTTTCACAATATCCTTTTTGTCTAACCAGTGCTTTGTACAGGGGCAGGATTATCTCTGCAGTCTAATCCTTTTTTAATACAAGAAAGTACTTTACTAGCTTTACATATTGCAGCTTGGCATTGCTATTTATTATATCAAAATTTCTTTGTATTGGACTCAATACAGCTATTTTGTATTGAATCCAATACAAAATTATTTTATTTTCTGCTGCTCCTCCTGCCCGCACCCAAAATCCCGGAAATAATCTCTGCATTCGCGGGCTGGAGATTGGAAGAAACCGGACCGGACGGACCGGACCGGAAGACCTGCGGGGACCAGCAGGATGCCGGGGGACGACAATGGAACAAGATAAGTGTTTTTTTTTATCTTTTTAGCAACCCCCAGTGTGACTCAGGATTACCGCTTTACTTTTTGCATGGAAAATCCATCCCGAGTCACACTCGGGATTACCGCAGGGGAGGGTAATGCACAGGAAAGGGGGCAGCAGGAGTGTGGGCTCTTATACATAAAAAGTCATCTGGAATTTTGATTAGACAAAGAAGAAAATGGAAAAAGGTACCTAAATATAAAATTTGTCAAAGATATATGCAGTTTCTGTGGTAGAGTCCTGCATTGTTTCTTGTGTTCAGCCAATCCTGCCAGCAGATATTGCCAGCTGTCAACATTTACTGGCTGAGCTGGCTAAAAAGAATGACCGGAGTTCTTCCCAGTTGGGCTGAGCTTCTTCATTGTTTACTTATGTTCAAACAACATCTGTTGGCTGGATTGATTAAACATTCATAAACATTGCAGGGCTTCCCCCAGCTACATGGAGAGCACCTGTCATTGTGCATATGTTTTATTTTTTGTGTTGATATATATATATGTGCTATTTCTGGGAATAAATAGGGATTTCAGGGATAACATTGTACCCCTTTACTTATTCTTCAGGGTAAAGGAGTGAATATCTAGGTACCCCATTTTTAAAGAGGTGTTTGAGATTCCAATAAGCTCCCCACCCACTGAATCAAACAACATTGGGGTCATGTTGTGGGGATAAGGCCCTTTCCCCAAACATTGGTCCTCACTAGTGTTGGTGTTCTGGTTGTCCTTATATTTGACCTGAAAATGGCTGTTCCAATTTGGGTAGACCCGACCCGAAAAAAACAAGGATCGATGGTAAAAATTGGGATTAAAAAAATAAAAAAAAAATGTGGTAAAAAAATAAAAATGATTGTTAAATTAATTTATTGAGTGTTTGTGTTTATTAACAATTTTTTTACAGGTTATCCTAGAATGACATGATATCTCCTAATCTTTAACACACTTTCCCGCACAGAAATATTATGATACTTTTGTTACATTTTTCTTTTATCCACTGTGAGAAAAATGTAACAAATGTACTATAATACTGTGCGTGTTAAAGAGTAAGAGATACTTACCAGCCGGCATCTTCTCAGAGTCTGCAATCATTAGGAATAGTGTGCAATCCCCGGGGCACTACAGGTTAATAAACCTGTAGTGCCTCGGGTATCGTAGTGGAACTGCAGAGTTTATCTGCAGTTCAGTTCCTACGGTCACATGATCGTGGGAACTTTGCAGTCACAGCTGTGACTGCAGGCGATCCCTGGGGCACTAGAGGTTGAATGGGGACATGTTTCCACATTCATCACATCTAGTGCCCTGTGTTCTTGGATAGATAAACTCTATCCAACTGTCAACCCTATAAGTCCCTAAAAATAACTGTAATTTTCCCACCATTTACTTAAATTGGGGTTTGAATTCGGCATTTGATCACCCGAAGAATATCTCACTATTCGATCGAATACTACTCACTACTGTTGTGGGGCAGACAGGGGTCAAGTTTCCCAAAGGAAAGGGAAAAGAAAGATAGAGGATTTACAGATAAATTACTGTAGCACAAAATTTCTGCCATGACTACTGACCCCAACAAGTAACAATAGTAGCAACAGAAACACCAGGAGTAATTTGATTTTTTTTACACTTCTGAGAACAGGATTAAGGATGAGAAGGATGTGACCTAATTTATATACCTTTCTTTCAAGAAAAACCCCACCTTCCCCCACTAATGGCTCTTTCCATTTTCCCACTATGGAAATGCCTAGTTGGTATACTGAACTACATTTTATTTGCTATACAGTATTATAAGATTTTGTTGACACTTCTGCTCCTACAATCTGTGTTTAGTTGTTTGAACAACAGGAATAGCTGGAGTGTGATATCTTCAGGTCATATTCCTAACATGTATCATTTTTTGAAAGACCACAGTGGCTAAACGCCATGCTGGTCACTTAATAAACTACAAACACTTTGAACAACTTAACAATGGCATGCCAATTGCTGTTTTGATGCTGTAACACAACCCTTTAGCTACAAAAACGTGTACCAAACATCATTGCTGCTCCTCTTCTAGATTGATAGTGATAAATATTTTGACTCTTTCTGTCCATTCATTTGGTACCCATTGGACTAAAATAAACTTTAAAAAATGAAATAAAAAATAAAGTTGTAGACTTAAGTGGATCAAAAAAACAAAAAATAAAGAGAAGTAAACTTTTTTAGAAAGGTAAAACAATCACCAAATGTTTATGTAAATCAAGTAATATAGTAAAGTATACGAAAGATGGCCAACAGTGAAAAAGCTAAAGTTAAATATTCTGATAATTCTCTATTAACCCTTTTTTGAGAGCACTGTACATAGTACACTTCATCGAAAAGCACGAATAAAAGAGAAAATATCAGATTAGCTGTGATTTAAAGGAGCGGCAGTGCCTGGCAGCGAATTTTGTCAGTATTTTTTTTATTTTTATCTGTACTGTAGAGAGTGACAAATCCCATTTCCACCTATTTTTTACAGTGTCCATGAAAGAGAATATGCCCATCTCCTGGCTTTTATATTCGCTATTAATGAGGTAAACCGCAATCCCGATATTCTTCCTAATGTGACTCTTGGATTCCATGTGTATGATTCTTGTGGAGATGTGAAAAAAGTTACAAAAGATGTTCTACAAATCTTGTCTGGGCATACAAGGACAGTTCCAAATTATTCCTGTATGGAGCGGGATAACGTGGCTGGTTTCATTGGAGACCTCAGATCAGATACCACTCTCCAAATGGCTCAGCTGTTAAATCTGTATGGCTATACCCAGGTAAGAGTCCTGAAAATACCAATATCAATGTGACAATAATGGATTATGTTCTAAAAGAATAGAAGAAGAAAAGAATAGTAGAAAAGAAAAGTTGTTTTGTGAGACAATATTGTTAAAGCAGAAATAGCTGTTTTTAAATTTAGAATATTGCTGTCTTTTAATTTTTTATGTGATTTGCAAAAGCTCTGTTCATAATATCAGCTCTAAGATTTTCTGGCGGGAATGGGGAGGGAGTTCATGGGATCTTTAGTGTCCCAATGCTTGAACATACAATAGGCTTTTTTCAGTAAAATTTCAGTAAATGTGATACTTTCACACATTCATTAATTCCACTGCATGAATACATCCTGTAATGCAGTGATCTAGGAGACAGTTGTAGTAGAAAAACTAATGTAAAAAATTTTACAGTCATAACATGGCTGTAGGATATGTTATACTTGTGTGGCTTATTATTATTTAATAAAAAAACTAAAAATAATGATGAAATAAGACCCTTTAATAGTCTATGGGCATTCATGGATAGAAAATAGATGTAGTGGGCAAGTGTGCCCCCTCTCCTTGCCAATAAAACTCCTCAGAAAAAAGCGGGCAATAAGTGTGTATCCTAAAAGACACACCTCTCCTTGCTCTCAATTTCACCATTTGGCTTCTTCAGTCTTTCTACTGCTAATTAATGAAATTGGCTTAATGGACACTAATGGATCCTTAACTCAAACTAAACCTCTTGGGTCTCAATCTATGATTCACCAAACTATGGGCAGTAGCAGAAAGAGGAGTAGCAGCAATTCTACTACTAGTCCCACCACCACTAGTGGTAGCACACAAAAAAATCATACAAGTTGTTACAAGGTAGCAACCAAGCAAGCTTTGACCCTTGAGGACTGGCTGAGGACTTAACATCTCAGTCACAGCAGGGAGATAACAATAGTGAACGTGATACATTTGTCAAAGAGCTTTGGCAACATAAACAGGCCTGCAATGTATATATATATATATTTATTTACATTAGGGATGGTATTAAACATGCCATTGTTGGTAAACCTGTTTGTAGTGAAGTTATGTCACTTGCTCACTGTTTGTCAGTTGGAAGAGATTGCATCTTTTGTTTAGAGGCAAACATAGCAACAAACAGATTTTGAGGTTTTGCCATCTAGAGTTTTCAGACAGGATTGCTTCCTTGATAGACTGAAATGGTAAATTTGAGTGGGAAGTTTGCGGACCAACTGGAAGCGGCCACAAATTTTTTTACCAGCTATGACCTTGTACAAGAACTTCTCAGGAGGAAACTTACCATGGTAGGCACAATGGGAAAAAATAAACCTAAGCTGCCAACCAACATTTTGAAGGTGAAGGGCAGGGCTCCACGGTCTTCAAAATTTGTATTTACAGACACCGCGATTGTTGTTTCATATTGTCCAAAAACAAACCAGAGTGTGATACTTATGTCTACTTTTCACAAAGATGCAGCTGTGTCATCAAGAACTGACAAATAGGTACGAGCAAGCGAAAATGAAAATATTAGGTTCAATTTCACGGCAAATCAGGCCTTTCCCGCTTACTAAAAATGTAGGTGAGCTCTCGCTGAACTGGAAGATTTCCAGGGCTGTTTCATGCAGTCCTGGAAATCCTCTTTGATCCTCACTAGGGCACTAGAGTTTAATTAACCTCTAGTTCCCCCGGGGATCACATCCTCTTCTCAATGAATGCAGCCACAGCTGTGAATCCTCTGTGAATCCTCCTGTTATAATTCCCTCGATCATCCGCAAAATTGGTTCAAGAAATGCCAGAGGCATTCTCGCTCATCCCTACGAACAAAAAGCCCATACTTATCCTGAATTACAAAGGAGGAATAGACAATCTGGACAAGCTGAATTCCAACTACACTTGTCAGCAAATGACGAGGAGTTGCCCAATGATTGTGTTTTATAACATCTTAGATGTGTCTGTGCACAATGAGGTTGTGTTGTAAACCACCATCCCCCTGGGGTGGAAGTCAACCAAAAATAACAAGCGGAGAATGTTACTTAAGGAGCTAGGAAATTCCCTTGTCAAGATGCACATTGAGCAGAAGAAACGGGTTCCCTGAGACCCAGTCACTGCAGCCCTTGTCAGACAGCTGCAAAGCTAGCCAAGCACTCCGTCCACATCATCAACAACACAAAGAGCATCAGCGCCAACATCCTCAGCCAGCCCTGCCTCAGCATCAACCAGCACAGCAACAACTCCATTGAATCCACCTGATTCTAAATGAAAGAGGTGTCAGGTCTGCCCTAGCAATAAGGACAGGAAGACAAACATTGTGCTTCCACTGCAAAAAATATTTATGCAAAGAACACACTAAAAGTTTCACTTTTTGCCACACATGCATCTAAACACACACATGCATGCATGTTCTTTCACAAATAGTTTATATTGGTTTGATTTGCTTGATTGGTCGTTGTTTGTTTAATCTTGCAAATCTACATTTTGTATTATAATTTTTTTCTGCTTTTCTATTTTTGAAAGAAAATAAAAACTTTTTTTGCCTTTTGTTGAAGTAAATATATATTGGTCAAATTGACCCATAACACCATAGATGTTGCTATAGATATTAATATTACCATATAAAGAAATAAAAAACAAATATTTAAGAGATGTTTTAATACCCCTCAGTAACAGTCTGGTAAAATAACAACCTTTTATTTAATTGAGGTATAATTCTCTTAAGGTTCATTTTACCATTTTTTTATTTAAAACAAGTGGTATGCTATCAAAGAAAGGCGTTATCAAGGGCGTCAATGCAAAAATTGTAAAACCAATCTTTTCATGGATAATGAAGCCTAACAAGGTAACCAAGAGGTAAGAAAGAAATTGGATGAAAAATAACTGTATTGAAGGTATTTTATGGCTGATTTAAGACATGGGTCAAAATCCGACCAGTTAACATCATGGATAGTAACAGTAAGCTTAGTATATAGGAAGGTTAAAGGAAATAGAAGGGCCAAAAGCCTGTTAGTAAAGCCACCATACATGTTGTAGTCACATGTGACAATTGCGATTGTAAGGATGTGTTCTCCTCAAGTGATAGTGAGGATAAGGAGATATTTGGTATTACTGATGCTGATCACTCAGTGAGAGAGAAAAAGAAAGAGGATATGGCAGATGGGGTTGTGCAAATTTATTTATGGGGTCGTGCAAATAGAAATTTAGAATTTAAGGAGTTAAGGGAATATACACAAACTGAACTCCAAGAGCTTGCTAAACAATGCAGACAAAAGTTCAGGAAACCCCTGTTAAATTTGGGAAGGCAGACCACATTGTCAGTTAGAGCACAGGTGATGTTGGCTATTGACAAGGTACCAGGATTTACCTAAAAATATTTTGGGAGGGATGTTCCTCATGGTCAGCATCCTTAATTTTAAAGTCAGTGTGTTTAACTACATCAGTGACATAAAGCACTGCACATTTTATTACACCTATAAAACAAAGGATGAGCTGTAAATCAAGGGAAAGATCAGGGACCAGCCAAATTCCTTGGTATGATGTGAGTTCTGGGATTCTGGAGATCATTCATACAGTATCTTGAAATGATCTTAAGGCCCATATGCACTGTAACAAGAAAAAATATTGAGTTTACATGGGGTTCAGAACAGCAGACTGCATTCCTTGCTGCTAAAGAAGTCATTTTACAGCACCAAGGACTGGGAATCTTGAGACCGGATGTACCATTCCAGCTCGATGAAGTGGAGCAGGCCAGTACCTTATCCTGGCATTTGTGGCAGTCAAATGAAAAGAAAGGACAGCGGGCAATTCCCATTGGATTTTGGTCTAAGTAGCTGACAGGGGCTCAGAAAAGATACACACTTCTAGAGAAATTACATTTTCATTGGAGGATGAGAGAGAGTCATATGGTTCACTAGTGGTTCAGCCACATTCACATTATCTGGGTGTCAGTGGGCAGCTGCATCTTGCAATCCAAGAACTGACACAATCCTGCAGGACACTGGAATCGGAGAATCTAGTCAGTATGCAGAATTAAAAGCTGTAATAATGATTTACACATTCACCTCTATTTCTATTCATCAACTTTTAAATATGTAACCTTACTCAAAGGGATGTTCAAGATACCTAAATAAACTTTAGCATACATTTTTTTTTACATTCAATTCAATTTCTTGAAAAAAGAAAAGAAAAACAATAAATAACTGAAAAACAAAGTACAATATACAGCCACTTATTTGGTTTTCACAACCATTGAGGGTGATAATAATGTCTCTCTTTTAATAACATTTGCCTGTTTTTTTTTTTTTTTGTTCTTTACACTTTTTGCCAACAGGCTTCATCAGAAGAACTTCAAACAGAGAATTTATATTCAATTCTAAAACAATAGCAAAAAGCAACTACAAAAACAGAAAAAACACGCAACCAGCAGTTTAGTGTCCCATTTTTATGGTATATTAGTTCCCCTACCCTATGACTCTACAAGCCATTTGCACTTACATGTTTTCAATTACCATATTTTCAAAAAACAACAAAGACAGAGATTTAAGCAGGGTTTTTCGGCACAAATGATGTATTCAACATACATTAACAAAATTTGTAATAGGGTTTGTATGTTAAAAAATACCACTGTACACAACTAGTGGTCAGGTATAATCATTGAAGGCATATGATTACTTAATACAGTACACAGTAATCAAAGGTTGGTTTGAACCACCTTATTACCCTTGGGGTTCAACCACAGACAAAGTGATTTTTTCACTAGACATATAACAGCTATCAACTTATATATTGTTGACTATATACAATGTTTGATCATCGAAGCATGTTGTTGGATATAGTCAACGCGTTTCGCCAGATACGGCTTCTTCAGGAGTATTGACAGCATGCGTAGATTGTTTGTGTCAATTGCATCTAGACCAGTAAATAATGTTTAAATTAGAATTTATAATGAGCCATATGAATATTGTGTTGTAGATATACACATTCCCAATTAATGTGCTCTCTATAACATGATGACCTAAATTGTTTAGAGCGCACATTGATGTCCCACTATATATATTGGTTATTAATTGATTCATAACAAGCAGGTTTTAGGCCAATATACATGGATGTCAGACAATAATTAATCCAGAAATATTCACACTTACATGGATAAAAAAAATCAATTATGATTTTATGTCAAGAGACCAATATACATATATATATATATATATATATACACACACACATATACACATATACATACACAGACCATAAAGTATAATATAATGTGAGTATGTCAGTATGGCAGACTGATATTGTTACCTTATATAGTTGATCCTAGGTGTATTCTGTATACCAGATAGAGAATTTGTAAGTATAAGAGTAGGCACGGTTTTGTTCTATTTACAGTCACTGTGATATACCACCACCATTACCATATCTCTACCATATTTTCAAATTTAACTTTCAATTTCAAACTGTTAGCTTATATGTCACACAGGGTGAGATGGAAGCTCTAGGAAGCACTATGGCTTGCACAGAAGTGGTGTGAGCTCTAAAAAGGGCCAAGGTACCGAATCTAAGCAGCATTCAGGTCTCCTCCAGAGCCTATAGTGGTGAGGTTTTCAAATGCTGGCTGGTAGGTTGGAATCCTTGGGCACACCAAGCTGGGCAGGATAACTCACGGTAGCAAATCAGAAGGCAATAGAAGGGTCAAGGAAGGCCAGGGTCGAGGTGGTTTGCAAGCAAGAAAAGTCAGGAACGAAGTCAGGGGTCAAGAACCAGGGATTCAGGAAAAAGACACCAGTGACACAGGTTCACTGCAAACACAGGGAAACACAGGAGACAGAGGAAGCAACCGATGAACACTGGAATGGCACAAGGAAACAACAGACTGGGCAATACGGGGGTTAAAAAAGGAACTGGACAGGGAAAGCACTGACTTAATCAACAGGTGTAGAAGAAATGCTCAGCAGTTTAGTTCATCTAAATTGAAATGATGAAAATAGGAAAAAATGCTAATCCTGTCTCACATGTATATATAATAGGTCTGCCCCCATGTATCCCAAATACATTGTTAAAGAAAGAACACAAGAAAGCTAGAGTTTTATGTGGCAAATCAAAGATTTTATTGTAATTAAATCGCCACATCAAATAACATTTCCATATGTAATAGTGACATATAGAACTTGCGTGGTCATTCCCGTTCAAAGTCATGGGATATTCGAGCAATTAGCTAGACATAGTGAACCCTGATCACATAATAGAGCAAAACGTCTCAAAACCCGACGCATTTTGCTGGTAGGCTTACTTAGGCGACGTACTGAGAACTTTATATCCAACTGTATATTAAAGATAAAATATATTGTACTCGCTGGGGGGCGGGACATAATTTGAATTCCCAGTCGGCCGCAGGGGATTCAGTTACCCTCAAATGAAATGGCCCCACGTGGTGCAAGGTCATTGGGCACTCTGGCCATTTAAGGAGAACCTGTCCTGAACACCTTTGCCTGCTATAAGCCTCTGTGAGTACAGTGTGCTTGGGTGCGTTCTCTGTGTTGGCTCATAATAACCTGTTGTGTCATTACTAATAGCAACCTGGTCTGATACCTGATTCTGCCTGAACTCTGCCTGTCCTGACCTTGGATTGTTTGTGACCACTCTTGTCCGCTGCCTGTCCTCACCTCGGATTGTTCCTGACTTGCCTTACCCTCCTGTACCACACCTATCGGACTTATCATCTGTCAATAACCCTTGTCTTGTTTTATGCCAACAATGAAGCTTGATAAAAGGATTCTTGGAGTTGGCTGTGGTTTTTGTGCTTAGGCGCATTACAACTGTATTAGGTTAGAAAAATGTGTTCATGACTTCTGGGAGCGGAGTTTACGGAAAGAGTTGGCTTCTACTTTAGGACCATCTCACTAATTACTGGCTTTCTCCTTACTAAACCGCATAGAAGAGCTTTTGTGCAGCAGGGATTGCTCCTGCACACATCCCGGTCCATCCGTCCTCTTCCAGCCTGCTACAGCCCAGGAACCGGGAGAGCTGCCTGCCAACTTGCACATGTGGTGGCTGGCTCTCTAAGAATCCCTCTGGCACTCCTGCCCATCGATTAGATGGAGACCAGGTCAGAGATCCCTCAGGAGTTGGTGAGTTCCCGATCTCACTGCTTTACTTGTTGTCCCCCAGCACGTGCTAGCTCGGGGAGGCGTTGGCTATCTTAGCCATGTGACAGACTGAGACACCTTAGGTCTTCCATCCCTGTACAAAGCATACCCAGCCATATTGAAGTTGAGGCCATTAAATCCACACTGGATCCTGTCCTGAGACCCTTTTGTTGGAGATTTCAAGTTTTTATTTGAGCCGCATCAGAAATTCTGTACCTACATCTGTGGATAGAGAAAAGGGGTGACAGTTACTAACCCCAAGGATTTAAGGCCAAATCAAGGACCCTGTCCTTGCTATGGCCTTAACACAGTGCACACTTTCTTTTTGGGGACTTTATAGAGCACATATAAATTGCTTTGGCTCTACATTTATAGAGCACAGACATCCACATTGGAACCATACAGTGTTACTGAATACATTTCCTTGGAATATCCATCTTCCATCCCTGCTGGTGCCAAGATTTTTACTTTAAAACTATCTAATTAGCAGATAAGGCAGGCACTGAAACCACTACTCGTCCTGCTGCCGGACGACAATATTAAGTACCAATGGGGCTTCATATTCCAGTTGTATGCACACAGAGGGAGAAGATCTGTAACTTTCAGTCATTTGGGTGTCCTGACTACATTCTTGGGCACCTTTAAGCTCCCACAAGTAAACCTTCCAGAACAGTCTGTGCTATCCATGCTCTTAACTCCACCAGCAGCATCTTAATGGCAACAGAAGAGGATAAGATCTCCTCACGGCCCTTTTTGCAGTGCTCCTCACCAGACCCACTGTGAATCAGTTCTGTGACTTTGAGGAACAAGATCCACTCCTGTCTCTCTGGGACTGGTATTTGTTTTGTTGCCCTTTCATTAATATAATTGATGCTTTTTCTTTTAGGTCTATACCTAAAAAGTTTATTCTGTGGTAACACAACTACCAAAACTATCATTTCTAAGATTTTGTAAGAAATTGGTTGAATGATTAGTACTCCCCCTGTACAGATATCATTAGCATAATCACCAAATATTTCAATTGATATATAGGCATCTACACCTACACAGGAGGTTTAGAGACCCATTTTCGCATGGATCAGATCCCGCTGCTTGGAAATAGAAAATTCACCACAGTATATTGTAGTTGTACGGATGCTTCCAAGTCCAAAAGAGTTACTATGTTAGTGGACTCTTCTGTCAATTCAGGCAACAGTTCTGCTGTTCGTCTTTCTTAAGCTAAACTTTAGAGAGTTTGGAAACTTTTCGAGAAGGCATTTTGATCCTGGGTGGAGAGTTTAACTTTTCTCCAGATTTAGCACTAGACACCTCCTGCACCTTCCTAAACCCCCCTCCCCTGCGAAAATATACCCAGATCCTAAAGATTTTTATCAAACTGTAGGCTCATGGATGTGTGGTGGATCCTTCACTTAGAAATGCTCATACTTGAGTATAGACCACTTCTGGCTTCCACATTTCAAATTATATAGAGTAAATTCCTTCTTCATTGGATCGATAACATTATCAGATCATGTTCCAATTTTCATATACATTTGAACTAGCCCACCTTAGTCTTGGAACTGGAGCCTGAACAAATCCCTCCTCCAGGATGTGGCGGTGGTTGCAGACATGTATGCTGTACTAGCCCACTACTTTTCGATTAATAAAACCACAGACAGTGACCTGTTATGAATTTGGGAGGCCCATAAGGCAGTAACACGAGGCATATTTATTACGTATAGTGCCAGTGCGAACCTCAAAAAGAAATAGAGGATACCTTGCAACAAATACCAACTTTAGAACTTTCCCACAAAGCCTTATTAGATGACACTGTTGATAGAGAACTCCACACTCTCCATGAGAAACATTCCATGCTCTGCCTTACTAATGGCAAGGCCACTCTGTGCAAGAGAATGTTCTTTGAATATGGCAATAGGAGAGCACTTCCATTTCTCATGGACAGCGGGGGGACAGAAACCGTTTCATACTAAGGATATAGCAGAGACTGTCTGCCTGTTTTATGAGAAACTTTACAATATCTCTGGCCCTCACCCAATACGATAAGAAAAAGGGTTAGGGCTATCAAGAATTACCAAGAATTACCTTTCCAATTCGCAATTGCTCTCCCTTCCTGCGTCCAAGAGAGATGTATAGGTTCTCTCTGGATTTTCTCGGGGCTACTATCCCAACAATCCTCAAAGAAGGCAAGGACCCTTCTTTGTGTACGAGCTATTGACCCATTTCTTTCCTAAATCAGGACCTAAAATTTTTACCAAGATCCTGGCCTCTAGATTACTGAACATGCACGGCCTTATCCATTTTGACCAAGTGGAGTTTATGCCTGGTAGAGAGGCCAGGGACAGCTACAGCCAAACATGTTACTGTCCAAGAGCGCTAGAAAGGCCTTTGACAGGGACAATTGGCTTTTCGTGGATGAAACTCAGCCTCGGACCACACATGTTATCCTGGTTCCTGTCTATCTACTTCCAATAAACTGGCACAGTAAGAGTAAATGGATTACATTCGGCCCCTCTACACATATGTAATGGCACAAGACAGGGGTGTCCCTTATCCCCCTTAATTTTTATCCTGAAGTTGGGACCCCTTCCCAGCACCATCTGCACCTCCAGAACTATTGAAGGCTTAGAATTTGGACACATGAATCAGAAAGTCGCTGCTTAGGTGGATGACTGTTCGCTATAACTAACTAACTCCACTGTTTCTTTGCCAAATATTATGAAAGCCTCATGTTCACTGTCAGATTTTAAGAACAACTATGCCAAATCAACAACATTAGATGTCTTTCTGCCGGCCACCACTTGCTCTTACCTGAAACACTTCTTTATGTTTCATTGGAAACCCCAATCAATCACTAACCTGGACATGGCAATACCCAGAGTATTCTCTGAGGTGTATACAAGAATTTTCTTTTGTTACTGGGAGTGGGATAAAGCTGCGTTCTCCTATCAGCATTTATAAATTGAATATACTACCCTTGTTTTGGTATATCTTTCAGACCCTTCCAATTAAAGTCCCAGGCTCTTTTTTCAGAACTTTCAGCTCTGATTTATCTGGCACAACAAATTCCTTCAAATTTGTAGAACTCTGCTCATGTGATCCAAAGCTTCGGGGCCTAGGCCTAGGAGTACCAAATTTACAATTTTCCATTAGTACACCCATTCATCTTTTCCCCTGGCTGCCAACCACGTCTATTCTAGAACTTAAACCCAATCCCTACGATTGGTTTTGAACAAGAAAAAGGGGTATGGAATTTTCATAGATTTCACCACTCACCCTTCCCATCACCCCCCATCCAGCAATGGCCTACTGCAAACCACTAATGCCTTTGGAACAAATATCTGTGGGTGAGGGAGAACCACCACACTTTGTCAGATACGTATGGGCTTTTAAAGGCCTCACCCCGGGACTACACACACACATATCTCCTGTCTTGGGAGGCCAAAATTGGGCCGACTTCCACAGAACAAAAAGAACATATTTTATATTGGACACATAAAGCGTCCATCAGTAGCAGATTCCAGGAAACCTGCTACAAAGTGGTATTAGGATGATATCCCACCCCTGGGAAACTACACTGCATTCTCCTGAATGTGTCAGACAGATTCTGGAGGTGTCAGACGGAGGTCAGATCCCTAGTGCACATTTTTTGGGAATGCTCACATTTTTGGTCAACAATAAGATCCATTACTCAACAGATGTCAGATCAAAATATTCCAGATGACTGACGAGTTCTGTAATTAGACACCTTATTATAGTGGCCTACCACGGTGGGCATTGGGCTGCAATGGGTTAACTAAATAATTTGCATGGAGGATCTTACATCCGGAGTACCGGTAGGAAGGTTGCTAATACATGGTTTTATTGCTATCAATTTACTACATCTGCAAGTATCATAGTTATTTCCCCTATACTGTGCTCCCGCTTAACTTGTAATGCGCATGCACTTACTCACCATGACTCTGGAGTAAGGAATTTGCACCCTGGTAATCTTCCCCCTACCATTATGATTGCCCTGTAGCTGTCAAATATACAATAAAGTCCCAGCTGACTCCCTGAATGAGCTGTTTTTACACTCATCAGTTCACACATGAAGATAAGTCAGCTTCCCTCTCACTATCTATTCTTGGTTGAAATGGCCACCATGGTTTGGTCTGTCATTGCTCCCCATTACTACCTCACCTTTTTCATTTTCCTTGTTATTGTTTGTTTCCCCCCTTATGTGCATTTTTTTGCTTTTTCATATTCGTATATGTTTGTTATATTTTGTAATTTTTTTTAATTTGTATATTTCTTGTTGGATATGCAATTGCTTACTGTTGTTTGTAAATTTTCTTCATTCCCCTCCCCCTTTCTAAAAATCCTTTATAAAAAGTATGTTTCTTTAAAAAAAGAAAAAAAATGGTCATATCTTTCTTTAACAAATTGAAGTTGTCTTTTAATCCCATGTTATTGTCACACTTACCTCTTCCTTGCTAAAGCGCAGACACATCTCTCCTCTGCATGCTGACAGTTCTGTCCCTAGTCTTGCCTATTCTAGCAAGCTTTTTCAGCTTCACCGGCCAATCAGGAAATCATCCCTGGCTATTTAGCTAGCTCACCTACTGCACTCAGTGTTCGTGCAATGTGTCTCCATTGTACTGAGCCCTGAGTTCTGTTGCGCTAATTCCTGTTCATCTGATGCTTAATTCAGTGTTTCCTCTGTCCAAGTCCTGTGTTAAGCCCTTGTGGTCTAGTCCTATGTTTCCAAGCCAACTTCCCTGTGCTATTTCAGTGTCCCTTGTAGTCTGTGGATATCCTCTAATCACCTGTGGCTCCTATTGCTTCCAGTGTCTCCTGTTTTCCCTGTGCCCACAGTGGCCCCTGTGTCACTAGTGCCTGTCTCCTGGATCCCTCGAAAATGAGCCCTGGCCTGTGACCTGACTTCTCTTGCTTGCTGCCTGCCTCGACCCCCGCCTTCCTCAACTATCCTCCTGCTTTGTGATTTGGTATCTGGTTTTTACAACCTTGGTATGCCCAAGGACCACAACCTGGCAGTAACCAGTAACTCTTACTCTGTTACTCTGCACCTTGGCCCTTCTCAGGGCTCACACCACCTCCGTGCAAGCTATAGCGCCTGTCTCTCGGTGCGTGACAGTTATAGCTAAGGAATTAAGTAATTTTCCCATTTCTTATCAGATATACATGTTCATATTTCCACTTCCTTAACTTTCTCTTCACCTTCCTATGTAGTATTCATCACAGTTACATACACACATACACAATTGACAGTTGTAGTCTTATACATCACATACTTACATCCATCAAATCTAACCCCCTTGGGTAAAATGAAAACTTGATTTCTCTGGTTTATAAATCCAATGACATTCTTTACATTTGCTCTTATCACATAGGTTTGTCTTACAAAATGGCTTTTTACTAACTTATTTTTACAATATCGTACAATATTTATCGTACAATATATGATGGATGATAGATGGATGCACATCAATGAATTTCCTAATACCTCAATCAATAAACAGTATTGACCAGTATTTTTGAAAAACAAAAAATTCTAATAACCTCATGATGTCCACTAATTTTCATTCTAGTGAAGTTCATTCTTTGGGTTTTTTTGACTAGGGAACTTTAACATATTCACTTTAACTCTTTGGTTTAAACTTTTTAGTAGACTTTTGCTATATCCTCTATCAAATAATATTTGTTTTAATTATTTAGCCTATTGTCTATAATCTTTGTTATCAGTACAATTTCTCTTAACCCCAATGTATTGAGAATAGGGTATGCTCTTTTTCAATGCTACCCGACGGGCCCTTCTTGCAGCTATTATGATATTCCCTTGAATTTCTATCCTAAAAACGTTTGCCGCCAATAGAACCTGTTTAGTGATAAGAATTTCCAAATCTAGAAATGAAATGTGTTCTTAACTGTAATTCATAGTGAATTTTAAGTTGAATACATTTTTGTGTAACTCCCAAAAAAACGTCATTCTGTCCAGATGATTAGCGCATCATCAATGTACCTACACCACAAATAAATATGGTGGAGGTTCATTTCGAAGGTATCATAATCAAGCAAGGTTCCTTCCCACCCTTTCTGGTACAGGTTCGCATTAGTGGGTAAGTGGGGGCACACTTAGTCCCCATTGCCAGTCCCTGTACCTGGAGGTAAATTTGATCATCAAACATACAAAACACTCCTAGTTAATATGTATCTCAGTAGTTTAATTACAAATCTATTTTGTGTCCAAATATCTACCCCTTGTTCATCCAAAAATGTTAAAAGGCTTTTTAACCTCTTTCATGTGGGATACTCAGATATAAGGTTTTAATGTCTATTACTACAAAAAGTGCCTTTTTAAAAAAACTTAAATCTTCAATAATTTTAACAAATCCACTGTATCAAAATATTTCTTAATACTTTTATTTTTAAAATAAAAGGAGACTGTAAACATTTTTACGAAGATAATTTTCTAATAACTCTTGGCCTTCTCCCAGATGCAGCCCATTCCTGACATGATAGGCCTTCCACGAGGATCTTTGAATTTTTATGAATCTTTGTTAAACCATGGATGTGAATTTGTGATATAAGCTAATGGTTTGAAATGGAAAGCTCAATTTTGAAAATATTGTGATGGAAAACACGTAAGTGCAAATGGTTTGTGGCGTCATAGGATGAGGAAACTCACTTACCATAAAAATGGAATATTGAAATGCTGCTTCTGTTTTTTTATTTATTATTATTTGCTATTGTTTTAGAAATAAATGGAAATAGCTGTAAAAAGTTCTTCTGATGAAGCCTATTGGCGAAACATATAAAGAACTATAGAAACAGACAATTGTTATTAACAGAGAAACATAATTATCATCCTCAATCATTGCAAAAACAAAATAAGTAGCTGTACAATGTACTTTGTTTTAAATATTTTATTTTTTTTCCTTTTTTTAAGTACATATTTGTGCTTTAATATATGAATTTATGCTAAAGTTTATCTAGGTACCTTGAAAATCCCTTTGACTAAGGTTAACGTTTTAAAAGCTGCAGTACTGACCTTCCAGGTGGATTCTTCTTTCTAGGTGTCTACACTGA
The DNA here is from genome assembly GCF_032062135.1 of Pyxicephalus adspersus. NCBI lineage: Eukaryota > Metazoa > Chordata > Amphibia > Anura > Pyxicephalidae > Pyxicephalus > Pyxicephalus adspersus. Next base: position 152,484,927 of record NC_092860.1, on the reverse strand, counting down.
CAGCTGGGCAGTTTCTAAGAAACTGACGTCCTGGATGTCCAACGTTGAGGGCCAATGACCAAAAAATACATGGAAAGGTGGCGTGGGGAGGAAATTAAGTCTGGGACTACATATGGAAAGAAGCCCACTTCCTTACCATAAAAGTGAGGCATGTTGATGCACATGTGCCCCTAGTCCCTAGGGTCTTAGTATTCTACTAGGACAATCAAAAGGAGTGAGACGCCTGCAAAGATTTGGCAGACTAACTTCATAGGTCCCCTGCCTGGGGAAAAAGTGAACGGAGATAATGTTGCACTACTGTGGACACATATTCAGAACTTTTCTTGTCCATCCATGCAAATGAGCAGAACAAGCAACAACACTTCAAATGCTCCAGAAACGAATTGTTGCTTATGAATGTTCCGTAATACTCCAAAGCAAAAAGGATCACACTTCATCAGAGCAATTGTACAACAGTGGCTGTACCATACCCCATACAATACACAGGCAGCTGGCTTGATTGAAAGGACCAGATACGCAATGTTGCACTTACCTGTTCCTCACTAAAGCACAGGCATCACTCCCCTGCACATGCTTGCAGTTCTGTTGCTGGGCGTGCCTATGTTTCAAAGCTTTACCAACTCCGTCCAATCCACTGGCCAATCAGGAAATAGCCTCTTGATCAGCCCTGGCCTTTTAGCTGGCTCACAGTTCGTGCAACGTGTCTTGAGCCCCTGGTTCTGTGAGCGAGTCCCTGTTAACTTGTGGCTAAATTCGGGGTTTCCTCTGTCCAGCTCTTGCTTTAACCCCTCTTTGTCTAGTCTATTGGTTCCCAGTCAACTTCCCAGTGCTGTTCCAGTGTTCCTGTCAGTCTGTGGATATCCCTGAGTCTCCTGTGCCTCCTGTTGCTTCCAGTGTCACCTGTGTACCCTGTGCCCGAAGTGACCTCTGTGTCACTAGTGTCTGTCTCCTGGATCCCTGGAAATTGGCCCCTGGTGTGTGACCTGACCTCTCTTGTTTGCTGCCTGTCTTGACCCCGGATTTCCTCGACTATCCGTCTGCCTTGAGATTTTGTACCATGCTTGCCCACCTTGGTGTGCCCAAGGACCACAACCTGGCCGTAACCTGCAGCGCAACACCCTCACCATCAGAGGCTCTGGAGAAAACCTGGTTACGGCTTAGACTCTGTGCCTTTGCCCTTCTCAGGGCTCACACCACCTCCATACAAGCCGCAGTGCCCCCTAGTGGTCCTGTCTCTTAAACCCACACTCGCAGTAAAGTTCTGTTGGTAAATTTTAGTCCAATAGCTAAAAATACACCCTTTGAGAGGATGGTGAGGGTTTGAGTCCAGATTCCACAGCCGGAGTGCAGAAACCAGTATTTACAAGAGATTACTCAAAGGTACCAGGCCCTGGTTCCCATGCCTTATAGATAATGATTAATACAACTGAAAAAGAAGACAAAGGCTTTTTAGGAAAAAGGGGACTCCAGCGGGAAGGTTTGATGTTATATTTATGTTAGCAGATAACCCACTTTGTTTTCCACACACAGGCTCACTCTGATTTGAACCACAAGAAAACCGAAGAAAGTGGTCTAATGATGATGAGGAATATTATAAAATACCAGAAAAGCTGTGAAGGGGTTAAGAAAAAGGAGAAAAGTCCTTTGAATATGCTACAAAACTGGTCTTGTTTCTAATAAACTTTGCCAAAAGACTCAAACCCTTTCTTCAAGACAGATATATAGGAAAGGATGTATCCACAGTGAGTGAATGTTCATTGTGAGTGTCATTAGTAGTTAGGATAGTAATCCCAATGTTTTGATGGGATCCCAGTGTTGTGTTGTTGTAAACACGCAAAAGTAAAATTTTTTTTAGGGGGCAGCATTTGGCATGTTATTGTTAGGTAAACCTGTTTGTAATGTAAATACAACTGTTGTACACTGTTTGTTATTTTGAAGGGATAACATCACCTAGTCCTATTGCAGGGTTTGGCCAACAGATTGACCTTTCAGCATGGCTGACCAACTGCCATTAAAGTGAAAGGCTGCCATCTAGAGCTGGCAGAGAGAACTGTTTCCCTTATATACTGTACTGTCAAGTTTGAATTGAGGGTTTGTGGACCAACTGGGAGTGGCCCAAAACTTTCCTGATAACATGTTTTCATCTGAAATGAAGAAGCTCAAGAGGGACTGAAGAGGACAAAAACTCTACAGCCAGGAAAAGCAATGGGAAGCTGGAAAGGACCATGCTTGGCTGACTTGAGACCACCGTGAAGCTCCAGAAGACTCCAAAGTCTCAAAATCATGTGCCCGGTTTCCTCAGTGATTGCTTAACACCTGAATCCTGCTCGCCAAGGAAATTGGGAAAAACTCCAACTGAAGCTAAGTAATTTTTAGTGTGTCCTAACATTGCCAGTGTTCACTCGCTAGGAAAGGGTTAGATAGTGTGTGCATGTGTGTGTATGTATTCATAGATTTCGATTTCTGTAGGTTTTGTTGTGTCTTCCTGTTACCCTGAATATTTTGTTTATGCACCATTTACTGTTAAGTAAAAGCAAAAAACTACAAAACCAGCCTTGTTCCTTGGACTTTATTGAGAGAAATAGACCAACAGTTAGCTATACAAGTAAATAGCAAAATATTGTGCTACCAAGAAAGACAAGGCCTAACCTCAGAAATAAGTGGAGCAGGTTTATTAGGAACTAGGAAATACGAACTAGAAACAGAACATTAACTACAGGCAAGAAACAAGTCAAAACTGATAGTGTGCTGTTTCCCAATACGGCTTTATCCATTAACATACCTCCTACACCCAGTCTAAGCAAATGATTTGCTCACATGCTGATTTGATATAATCACCAGGCAGTTAACTTTAATGGCTGACTAAAAATGGACTAACATGGAGAGACATAGAGTGTCAAACTGGGACTGTAATAACTAAACAAAAATGAGGGGCAATAGATAGGAACATACCAAATATATATAATCAATAAAAAACAGGCTGCTGTGGTGGCACAGATAGAACTAAGTGGAGTCGAGCAAGCACTGAATTTCCAGGAGCAAGTGAGCAGAACACCGGCATTGTTACAAGTCCATATGAGACACATGAAGCGAGGATATACAGACCTTCTGATAATGAGTAACATATATTGCTTAGGCAGAAGATAAATCTGCAGCCAGCCTACCTCTGGTTACCAGTGGAATGCAAGACGTGCCACCAGAAGGCAACATAGGGAGCCACAGATTTTCTGACAACATTACCCCATAGCGAGGGTGCCTCGGTTACCTCCACAACACTTATCATAAACACTCTCTCTGAGGAAATAAGCACTAAATACCATCTTCTGTTTTCAGAGAGTATTCCTGTTGAGTAAAAAAGTTTGAATGAGTTACAGGAAGCAAAAGCTGATTAGGGAGATTAGCTTCATGATGACACACAACATTTATTCAATCTGCAAGAGCTATAAGAGAGACTTACGAAGGATGAAAGCTTTGATAATGGTATTGTTATTATTCACTGTCTTTGTTCACTAGGTACTTCTGTTGGTGAAAGTAGTGGTGGGGCTGCTGGTGATGGCAGTAGTAATACTGATGGTAGTTTTTTTTCCCCAAAAAAACAGGGATCATAGAACAGCAGGTAGATAAAAAACACATGATGGCAAATATTTGGAATAGTTCAGGATTCTGGACAAGACATGGAAACCCATTGAGAGTGACGAGGAGGACAATGGTAAGGATAAAAAGGAAGATATTGTGCTGAAACCTACATCTAAAAGGCAAGACTGCCTTTTAGGTCTCTGCCCACTGAAGCTGCAGATACTTCTGACTCTGACACATCTTTAGGAGCTTCATGTTGGGCGGCATTAGTTCATCTGGGTGTCCCCTGTATGAACAAGGTCCTCTAGAGAAACACCCATAAAAAACACCGTTCAAGGTTTTCAGCATGCTTCTGATGATGTATCTTTTGCTGTGTGAAACATGTAAACAGATTATACTTCATGGGGGACCATTCACCCATTTTTCAACATTCATCCCCCCCCATCGAGCACATAATTATGACCCGCTCATCTAAGTAAAACACTATCCCCAACAAATCCTTCCACATCTTTCACATCCTCCATCCAGTTCTCAAATGTTTAAAAAAAATGTTGCTACTCTCGTCATGCTGTTGCTGTTGCCTGTGAGGTTCAGTCATCATCATGGCAGGAATTTCTTGCTACAGATGTATACAATCCCTCATAATGCCCCCTCCTATATCAAGCCACCATTATTATTTTCTACCTTGCTGTCAGGGTCTCCTCAGGAAAGTAGTAGGGGATCACAGGAAGCACAGTCTAAGTACCACCTGTTCTTCAGCAGGGCATCCTGCAAGTGGTGATGGGCCGGTAACCTAAAGATCATTGGATATTTTTTTTCAATCCTGGGTGAATGAGTATTGATATCAACTTCTTGCAGACTCTCTACAAAAGAGCACAGACAGGAAATGAAGCTGGATATGGAGCCTTTTATTATTAACATTGAGCTTTACTTTTGTTTTCTTTCCTTGTAGATCAGTTATGGAGCTAGAGATAATTTACTAAGTGATAGAAAGATGTATCCCAATGTTTTCCGGACAATTCATGATAATGAAATGCAATATGTGGCCATAGTGAAGTTACTTCAAAGGTTGAAGTGGAACTGGGTTGGGATAATTACATCTGATGATGAATATGGAGAAAGGGAGCTCCGACAGCTCAGCAAACAATTAACTAATCATGGAATTTGTATTGAATTCAAGGTTCTGGTGTCTATGAACAACCATAATAAAATTCCCCCAGATTTGCAGAAATCAACAACTGAAGTTGTAATTATCTGTGGTACTGCTAGCAGAACCTTTTTGAATTTTTTGTCCAGAACTGCCCCTTATCATGTAAAAAAAACATTTATTCTCCCGGAATCCTGGACACAGGATGACGACCATTTTCATTTTGGTAACTGCAGTTTGGTGTTCACATCTCCCCGTTCATTTATACCAGGAATTCAGAAATATTTCAATAATAATACCTATAGCAACAACCCAGAGGACCCAATAATGGAGGATATTATTTTAACTTTCTGTGCATGCTTCTCAGGAAACCCAATGAAGAACCGTCTCATATCAGCCATCCTACCGTTTCCTATTAAAGTTTGCAGTTCAGAAGCCCTCAGAATATTCATATTTTACCCTGGCGATAGTACACCTTACAGAGTATATAATGCAGTTTACTTCCTGGCTTGGGCACTGCATGATATATATGACTATCTAATATTTAAGGAACCAGAATCTAAAAAAAATGTGCACAGACTAAAGTATATGGTGAGTGCGCTAAAATCTATAAAAACACAATAGACTTAGATAAGGTTTTTAGTCCAGAATCAGAAGACTTCAAGATAAGTAAAGGAAGATGGTACACGTAAATACAGATCATATTGCCATTTTCAGCAAGTTATTATTTTAAGGAATGTACTATTTAAAAATATACCAGAGTATTATATACCAGTAAATTATTATATATAGTAACAGAACTACCAATAGAATTGACCCTAGATCTGTACTTCAAAAATCTAAAAAATAAAGTAATAATAATTTTTGAGTTATGAGATGAGTTTTTCGCAGTAGGGCTCTGTTGTATTAAAGGTTTTTTCCACTTCAAGTTAACATAAAGACAATTTTCACTATTTTTAGGTAATGAGGTGAAACAAAGAAAAAATCCACTATGGAAACATAAGAACCAGATTTTTGATTGCACAATGAAGCCAGTAGGGATAAGCAAAATTACCACTTTTCTCCCCGCAGAAATGTATATAGAAATATAATTTTCAACAAAATTTTCACAAACTTGGCAGAATACAGTACATTGTAAATTTTAGGCAATTCGGACAATTTTTTGTATAAAACTACTAGGAAACCAACAAAAAAAAATGTGTAATCTATTTAGTGGAACAGAGACTTTCATGTGGCTAAATGGCCAGCATTAATTTTACACAAATCTGCTAAATAATTTTCCTGGGAAGTCCCTTAAAGCTGTACAATTCTACTATTCCAATTTATTTTAAGAGATATAAACTATTGTCAAAGGCCATGTTCTCTACTACTGCTAATCACGAATATTGGGGAATTGAAAAAAAATCTACAAAATAATAAAAAATAAAAAAGGAGTGTACATTATTATATTATCCCACATGATAAGGGATTATGTATTATAAAGATCTGTTCACCTGTAAATTCTGCAGTAAAATGACAATGTTGTTTTACACTACAATAGGACACACAACACTGCAATGTCACTTTGTGATCAGTTACAAAGAGTTTTTCCTTAGTTGCTAGAAACATTTGCCAGTTTTCTCACAGTCGTTGGTATTTTAATTCAATAAAATCAACACTAGGAATCCTGAATAGTCTGTATTTTTATGAAAGGTTCACCTTGTGATCTAAAAAGAAATGTAAATAATCTTTGCTGCTCACCTTCATATAGCTGAAGGACCTACATATAAACAAAGTTTTCAACTAAATTCCCATCACTTACTCATTTACCTCAGGTAACTCCTATGATGGCATCTATTTATGCATCTACCTGGTCAGTAACTTTGCCTTCTGTCTCTGCCCTGTTCCGACTCCTTATGAAGTCGAATGGCTAGACACAGCATCCGACATGGATACATCACCCTGCCCCATTCCCATGGGGTGACGTGGGGATATAGGGGCATGGCCACACCCCGGTAGTCTACGCACATCACAGCACTAAGCTCATATTGCCTGATGATGCGGATGGTTTCATCCAACCAGCCACAAATCAACATCTGTTGCACACCAGAAATAGAAGTTAAATTGCCGCCATGAGATGTCGGGGGACAAGAGAAACACCAAATGTCTTGGCAGACCAGACCACTAAATTGTCCGCCTTTAGACCAATAACACATAAGGCTGCCACCCTATAAAAATGAGGGAAAAATCATGGGGTTTTGTACTCCCCATGCCCCAGAAGTAATTTTTTTACGAACAAAAAAATCATATAGGATCACATGCATTCAATATCAATTCATTTAATAAAACATAACATAATACATTGCGCAAATGTCACAAAAATTACAAAAAAAAGAAAAAAAAGAAAAAAAGGGGAAGGGAGTGGGAGAAGTGTGTCTAGAGAAGAGAGGTAGGAACCATCAACTGTCTAATTTCTTCTGGGTTACAGTTATAACAAGAACCCAAATGGAAACTTAGTGGCCAGAATTTTTCCAAAATTTCCCTGAGAGCAACATGATTTGAGGAATACTGTGTAATCACATTCACTTTTTGTGTTGGTTTAAGATCTTTTTGTTTAAAATGTTTGAGTGTGAGTTTGTGATATAGCTCTTTGATATCATTTTTAAGGATATATTTTGACTACATCCCCTCAGTGACAGTCTAGTACATAAATCTTTTGCAGCGGTCTAAAAATCATCTTAATGTGGGCATATTAATTTCATTAATAATATTATTAATATTATTAATAAACAGGATTAAAATAGTGCCAGCATATTAAGCAGCGCTGTACATTACATAGTTGCAAATGACAGACAGATACAGACAGTGACACAGGAAGAGGAGAGGATCCCTCCCTAAATCTAGGAGGTAGGGGAAGTCTCACACAATAGGAGGGGGGATGTGGAGTGATGGAAAGTAGTGAGAGTTTTAAGTAACAGAAGAAGATGGGTGGACAAGTTTGAAGACATGGGTTTTGAGTTCTCTTTTAAATGAGCAGAAAGTAGGAGCAAGCCGAATAGGACGAGGAGGACTATTCCAGAGAGTCAAGGCGGCATATTCTACATAATCTCAAGTATTGTGAGTATGGAATGCCATTTCCTTAACTTACTGGATATGCACTTTTGGAGAACAAGGTCGTATTTCCTGCTGTTGCCTTACAGTGAAGTTTAGATGTCAATGTGTTTTTATTGTTGATTTCAATAGATATGTCTAAAAATGAAGTAGAGGAGGTACTTGCCTCCATTGTAAATTTCAAACTCTAATAATATAGTTGAATCTCCTCAAAGAACTCATTTAACAATAATCTTGATTCTGTCAAAATCAGAAATACATCATTGATATACCTCCTCCACAATAGTATATGGGAGAGGTATATCGACAAGGACTCACTGGCAAACATGACCCTCTCCCAACCCTTCAGGTGCACGTTGGTATAGTTGGGGGTACACCGTGTCCCCATTGCCACTTCCTGCACCTGGAGGTATGTATGACTATCAAATACAAAATACTCCTATATAGGATATATCTTAATAATGGAAGTAACAATTGGTTTTGTAGCTCAATTTTGTGCCTGGGTTCTCACAACTTTTTATCATATCTAAGCCCTTATCATGTAGTATACTCGAATGAAGAGCTTAAATATCAATTGCTATCAATATTCCTTCTTCTAGAATACTTGGGTCATCTATGATTTATATTAATTCTGAAGTATCCTTTAAGAATGAAGGAAGACAAATAACACAGGGATATAAACAGACTTCCACTAGTTGACTTGCATTCGATGAAGAGACTACCAATCCCTGAAACTATAGGCCGACCTGGAGTATTAGTAAGGTTCTTGTGTATTTTTGGTAGGAAGTAAAATGTAGGTAGTAGTGTTGATGTTCGAATTCGGGTTGTCCCTATATTCGACCCAAATATGGCTGTTCGAATTCGGGTAGATGACATCGGCCCTTTGTAGAAGCCTAAGGAAGGCAGGCTGATGTGGGCACATGTTATTGGCACTGGGCATCGAAGACTTGAATAGGAAATTGGATCCAGGGCTGACATTGTCTGGCCAAAATGCTAGGTAACCCCCCCCCCATGTCCAAAAGCATTTCAAATGTCAAGACGAGGGTATGGACTAACCATCGATGGAGCCGGCTGGTCTGTTTCTGTCTAGTCTGGACCTCCCTTGCACCTGGAAGGCTGATAGGGAACTCGGGTGAAGGTGGTCAAGGGAATCAGGTTGTATAGCAATCAGTTTGAAAATTCCAGTTGAAATTCCAGTCCAAACTTGGTAAGGAAGAAATCCAGTTTGGAGTCAAAGTGGATTTCTTTGAATATCTATTGGGTATTTGACAATTTACATTTGTAGTTATCTTCATTCACCTTTGTCCTTAACTGTGTATAATCAGCAAGAGATCCACAGGTAGTATTGTCTTCTTGTCCTCTGACTCATTTCTATATGAGTTGAGATCATATACTATGTTATGTGTTACATCTGTGACATAAGGTGTTCCTGGCCTCAGTCCAGACCTAGGCATGGCTGCAATTGCAATCCATTGTATGGACTTAGAACATGTCGGAAAAATGTATCTTATTTTCAGAAAAATTTCTACATGCTTGATGCTTATATTAATCTTTGTTAATTTTAAGGTAACGCGCTATGTTAAAACTGTACACTTCAAGGATACAAGTGACAAGATAATATATTTTAAAGAAAAGGGAGACCTGCCCAGCCCACTCACCATTTTAAATTGGATAACACAAGTTGATGACATGAATTTTACACGTTTTAAATGTGTGGGACACTTTGATGAGTTGCTTCCAGGAAATCAGCAGCTTACTCTCAACCCACAGCGGATAACATGGAAATATGACCAAGTGAGTTAAAATGAGTTAAAGTTAAACTCTAAATCAGGGCTAATCATCAAACAGTAGTAATATTTGAAAAATCTGAACTGCTTAGTGAGTGTCCACGTTATTTTTAGAGATTTATATGACAGGTATGCGAGGGGTACCTGCCAGGTACATCTCTAGACATCTTATACTATTGATAAACTACTTGAATGTTTAATGTATTACACAAATATGGATTAATAATTACTTTGTTACATTTTACCAGGACTGCAAATCGGAACTATATGCACTAAGCACTATTTCTAATATGGTTTTCCTCTAAATTGCAAGTACCACAATATTACTAAATTAATCTCTCTGTTGACTATGCTCAACTTTAGCAATTATTTCTATACATACCAGTATTACATGCAAATTATTACTATTTTCTATGTCTGAACACATACATCTGTTCATGTACAATATATAGGCTTGTAAATGTATCTTTGTTAATATGACATTGTATATCTTATAGTTTGTTATATTTGCAAATTTGTAACCCCTTTATATGTAACATTTATACATTCAGACCAAAAATTGTATACAATTACGTACCCCTGAAGTAGCCCAATCCAGGGGAACTCTTCGGGAACGCAAACGGAAAATGATCATGTAAAATCATTTGTGCTAGCATTTACCTTGTCTAGTCTTTGTATCCCACTTCTGTGAACTTCAACAGAATAAGGGGATACATATTGAATATTGTTTATTGTATATATGTACTAATTGTGTATGAAACAATACGTGTAAATACATAACCAATTTACCTTCCAACCTCCGAGCCTCAAACCTCTCTCTTTGCTCTTTTCTTGCAATTCCCTTAGTTTATTTTTACCAGGAAGGGTGGCTAACCTAACACCCCCCCCCCCCCCCCTTTTTGTATAAGTTTTTGAAATTCAGGAAGTTTATACGTTGTGGAAAATTTGTGATGGGGATGAATGGAAAATGGTTGTCACATTTTGGAAATTTCAAGTTCCTCATGCCATTCGGTTTATGGAAATCCCCAGCAACATTTTAACTTGTTGTCAATTGTATCTTTCATGATCTTTGGTCTCCTTAGACAATACCCATATCTTTTCATCATCTATGACTTGGGGAGCACAGAGAATACATCGAGAGGATTTTCACTGTTTACCACTGCTTCTGTACTAAACCTCCCCCAATCCAGCTCTGCCTTTTGAACTGAAAGTGAATAATTTGGAAAGTGTTTTACTGAAGATGTCCCCCAAAGGCCCAAAAGCAATAATACATCCTTGTTGTGTGGGTTAAGTTCAGTTGAAAGGACTGATACTGGGGACAGAAAACTACTGGCCAACAAATCTACCTTGGAGGAGTTTTGGTACCTGGAAGTGGCCAGCAATTAGATTATGTCTTCACGGTCCACATTTCTATTGCCTGCCATGACCTTGAAAAGGTCAATTACTGTTTTTTTTTTTTTTTTGCTGTCAACTTTTTATTTTTCCAACTCTTGACCTGGTGTACTGCCAGCTGTCTGAAACCAGACTTTTGTCTTACTCATCTATAAGCCTTTAAACCACTTTTGTGCTTTCTCAACTGCTCTATGTCTACATGCATACTCACTCACCTGCTCTACATTGGTATTACAATTACTATTTGTGGTGGGGGGATTCTGGGAACCGTGTTCTGTGCAGGGTCCTCTTATGATAATGGGTTGTCTGCTTAGACTTCCCTCCCTGGTTGGGTTTGTGTTACATACCAGTGATGCGTACCCTTGCTAACATTGCTGGGTATAGAGGTTCAGGAGTCAAATAGTTTCTATTATTTACTAAGCTTTTATTTTTAAAGCTCTTCTCCAGGCAAAATTCTAAAGGTATCCACCCATTTCTCCCACCAACCTCAAACCCATACAATAGGATCAAACCATGTCTCACCTTGTTTTACTCATGTAAATCTGCCATCCAGGTTCCTTGACTTCCCAGTTTCATGTTAGGGGACCACTGATCTACTACTGTAATACCTATCTTTGCCAGTCTCAGAATGATGTAATCATCTTCTGGCACATTTTAAAGAAAGGCTCTGACCACATAGAGTAAAAAAGAAAGGCATTTAGTGACACCAAATTAAAATTCAAAAACCAGAGGAAGATAAAAGATTAGAAGCATTGCATTAACTTTAGTTAGAAGTTTTAGAGAGTTTTATGCATTCTTTTTATTTTTTATTTTATCCTAACCATTTGTAAAGGGGATTAAGGATTTAAAAGGAGGGAGAATGCATGTCTATATGCTCAGAAATAAGCTTTAAAATATATTTAAAACCACAACTTTTAACCCCATCTGTAAATTGTGGATTTATTATATCTTTTTATTCACATTGACATTGGTAATCAAGACATTTAAATAGAATGATATTTGCTAATAGACACAAACAACAATAAATTGTTAACACTATCTTGCCCATATTATCAAAGATGAGTACCTGGCACAGTGGAAACCTCTGGACATCATGGGCACACATTCCCAATCCTCCAAAAAGAAGCAGACAAGACAAGATCGCCGCAGAGCCTCCACCAGGCTCCACTCCAAAATGGCGCCCGCGAGTCCTGCAAGTACCTCTAGTGTGCCAGAAGCTCCGCCACTCATGTAAGATGAAGACGTCTCCATTCTGTCTAAATCATCAGGTCCAGGTATGGCTGGTGTCCAGGAGAACTGTTCCCCCAAAGGTCTACATCAGAAGAGCGCAAAGCAGGTCCAGGTATGGCTGGTGTCCAGGAGAACTGTTCCCCCAAAGGTCTACATCAGAAGAGCGCAAAGCAGCCCTGTACAGGGCTAAAGCACCTGACCATGCTGACCTAAGTGATGAGCCTTCTCCCTCTCCAGAGGGGCCAGATCACTCTTTACACCTATCAATGACAGTAAACACTTCAGCACTCAATACTGAGGTACTTCATTTTTCTTCCTCGTTTACTTTAAAAAAAACTTCCAATCAATATAACATACTTCATTTGGAGCTCAGTTTAAAAGATTGGCTGCACATCTTACTAAAGAAATGAGAAAGGTAAATCACCATGCTGCACAATTAGAAGGCCGTATGTCTGATATAACCAAGGTTTTAGAAGGTCACGAAGAGGACATTGATTCCATTAAGCTTAAAATTCAAATTTACTAATCCATCCAGTAATCCATCTAATTTACATATAAGGGGTCTCCCTGAACACATTGTAGAACTACCGTCTACTATCTTAGCTCTCCTGCAAGAATTAGCCCCAGATGTACCATGTAAACGCCTAGAGAATTGAAAATTTGCAGACCAAAAGGTCTACCTTGTGATGTTATTATCAATAGTCACCACCCCCGAGAAGTGTTATCTTTTTTTCCTTATGATTTCTGTTGACAGGTTATTTTCCTTTTTTTGTTCTTTTTTGTGGTGGTAGCCACTGCATGTCCCACCGTTGTTTTCCACTATTACAGTGTGTTGTTTACATACATTAATGTCACTTTAAAAGTATTGTAATTTTATGGTTTGTTTTATGCTTTGTCTTCTCTCTATTTTCTATCTTGCTTTTCTTCATCTCTTTCCCATCCCAACCCTTTCCCAGTTTCTTCTCCCCCCAGTCCCATGAGGACCGAACTTGTACTTGTCAGCGGGTTTTGGGGTGAAATGCAATTATGATCTTCTCTGTATTGGTTGTTATGCCAATAAATCTAAATGTACAAAGCTTGAACTCCCCACATAAGTGTACTAAAGTTTTTGGTTATTTTCAATCTAAACATATTGACTTAATTTGTCCCAAGTATTTTGCCCAAAGTATTTCAGCAGCACATATCCACAAATTTTTGTCGCGAATCGGCCTGTAAAAATAAAGAGGGTGCTAACTGGTTTCCAGAAATCATTACCTTTCACATGCTATTTGGATAATAAAGACCCAGATGGGAGGTACCTTAATCTAGTAGTCCAATTGGGTGATACTTGAGTTACAATTGTAAATTTTATGCTCCTAGCACAAAACAGATAAAATTCTTCACTCACCTGATTATGCTAAACAAGCAACACCAGAAAGGTACTTTGATCATGTCTGGGGACTCTAATATGATTGTTTATTCATCTCTGGATAGGCACCATCAAGCAGGCCCCATTTGACCAAAGTATAGTACAGGTACTCACCCCTTTGCAAAACTTCTACAGAGGTATAATTTGGTGGATAGTTGGAGAGAACTACATCCTCACAAGCGCTACTATACATTTTATTTCCATCCTCATCATGCCTGGCGTAGAAAATACCACATATTAATGTCCACCAATTTTCTTTCCTCAACTATATCATGTGATATCCTTTTCATCCCTTGGTCAGACCACGATGCTGTCTGTGTCCTCTTTATACGAGCAGCCAAGGGAATTTCGGTGGGTTCCTAATGAGTCTATACTTAATGGGCCTGATACAACCCTGGAAATTGGCAATGTACTAAAAGATTTTTTTTTGCTGAATGACACTGGTGATGTCTCTATGGGTACAATACGTAACACACATAGGGCAGTCTTGCGGGGCAACTTTATACAACTGGCTACCAGTAAAAAAAGGAAAAGGCAAGCCCAGATTACACTGTTGGAAAATACAGTTTAGAAATTGTCTGCTCAATTTAAATCTTCACCTACTACTTCTCAAAGGAAACAATTAGATAAAGCTAGACAGGAGTTGGATATTTGTCTTTTGGGCGGACAAGCAGATCAGAATAAATACTACACCAAGGGCAATAAACCAGATTCTATTTTAGCTAAATCATTGTGCTCTAACTAGTGTTTGTTCGAATATCTCACTATTCGTTTCGACAGCTATTCGATCGAATAGGGGGATATTGTTCGGGTGATCGAACATCAAATTCGAACACCATTAAAGTCAATGGGGGAAATTCGGGGTTTTTTTTGGGAATGTGTAGAACTGCAAGAGCAATCAGGGGAGTGGAGCTGACAACTCCGCTCCCCTAATTGCTCTTGCAGCCCTAGCGTAACTATAGTAGGTGTTCTTGGATAGAGATTCTCTATCCAAGAAAACAGGAGTCCCACGGGATCCTCGGGCACTAGAGGCTAAATGGGAACAAGTCTCCCTATTCATTCACCTCTAGTGCTCTGTGATTGGCTGGGGAAAGGAAAGGATTTTTTTTTCTTCTCTTTTTTAAAGGAAAGGATTTTTTTTTCTTCTCTTTGTTTTTTTACTTTGATTTTTGTTTTTTGAAAAATTGTAAAAGCTTTTGTTCTTAATAAAATATTGAAAACAAAAGTATTATTATTATTTGTGTGAATTAAGAACAAGATCATCTTCTTCTGTAATATAAAAAACTTGTTTCTTTATTCAAAAATCTTCATAGAAAGTTACAGCAGCAATTAACCAAGAATACATGGGTGTGAATACTTGTATGTGTGTGTATGACGTGACACCACAGAGATGGCAAAAGTTTAAATTTTCATTTTCTCCATGTCCCAGTTGACTAAAATTAGATATGTTTCAAGTCTTTTAACTACCCATGTTCCTCTGATAAAATTTTTGGTAACTCGGGAAAAAAAAAACATGTTTTGGGATAAGGTCATCATCAAGTCATCATGAAGATCAAAAAAGATGATTCTCTTTCTTGATTGAAGTCTTCTTGCCCTATCTTTATAAAGTAAAATTAGTTTTCCCATATTATGTTAATCACAGTGTACCATATCATATAAGCTTTCATATGATACCCTTATTCATCAAACTTAAAAATGAATATTTAAATGAATTTATCTTCATATTATAAAGTAATATTTTCATTTACATTCTTTATTAGGTTTTGTTTGAAATGAAAACCTTGATAATCAGCATAGATTTTATTGCTAATTGAATTATTGCTGATCATAGACCCATAATGCTTATTGGTGGTATAATGATCTGTATTGTATATTTATATGTATACATGAAACCATTTTACCCTCAATGTCATAATATGTAACTTTTTATATAGCTCAACTTTACCTTAATATTTTATACTTATTACTCAAATATACCTCTGCCCCCACCCCATTTCCCAAGACTATGAGACGATCCTAATTATCATTTTATTGACATGATAGAAGTCAATTTTTTCCTTGGACAATTCTAGATTTTTCTTTTTTTCTTTTTAATCTTAAAGCTTTTATAATGTGCTTTACCTGGTAAATTACCTACTCTATGTTAGCTATTTTTGTTAGTTGTATATAAATATCCTATTTCTTTAAAATAAGTCTATGTTATTATTGCATTGTTGGAAACTTATGTTGATATTTAATAATGCTTATTTTTTATATAAAACACACACAAAAAAAATGTGTCAACGTAATATAAAATAATCACAACTAAAATATTATTAGACTTACTTTCCATCACTGGTTTCAGTATTTCACTATAAAAACAAATATCAAATAGATGTTCTGCAGAATGCCTTCCAGGATTCAGAAAAACTCAAAGAGAAGGCTATCACATATGTTGTTATGATTGTGTTCTGTGTTCAGAGGGAGAAATATCAAACCAGTCTGGTAAGCTTTATTTTCTCATATACATAAAAACCCAGAAGAGTTCAGATTTAACCTTCCTACCTATAACCCTGAGTGTGACTCGCGGTAGAAAAAAGTTGCTGAAAGGGGTAACCTCGAGTCACACTCCCATAGGAAACCTATGGGAAGGTTAGTAAATACAGCGTTTTCCTGATCCGCCGGCATCCCATGTCGTCCATCACTGTGATCTCTGTCCTCTTCCTTCCTCCTCTGGTCGGCTTCTGCACCTGATGAGTCACTAGGAGAGTTCCCGGTGACATTGGTGCGTGTGTACGTTGCCGGTCAGGCAGGAAATTCAAAATCCATTTGGCTTGCATTCAATACAAAATAAATGTATTGAATGCAATACATTGGATTTATATGTGTAAAAGCAAATTTATTTTACAGTATTTATAATAGTATAATATATGTTTAAAAAAATTATTTTTTTTTAAATATATAGATGTTTTAAATTATTAAATTTATTGTTTTGACATGATTTTGTGTTCAAAACTTTATTATACTCATACTAATATATTATACTGTAAAATAAATTTTCACAAAAAACAATGTACTGCTTATAGACATATAAAACCTGAAAGAAATGAACCTCCCCTGCTAGGGAGGTTAAAGTAATGTTTAAAACCTACCTAGACCTATGAATGAAAATGTCAGATATTGCAGTTTTTTCAACAGGGTAGAATTGTAATATTCAATTTTAAAGGTTGAAAGATTTACTGATCTTCTCAAACATGAACCATCGATAATCATCACTTCAACTGACAAATGTTAAAGATTTTTAGTATCTGCAATGTAAATCTGGCCAATATCTAAGAACAATCTACCAAACATTCCACGAGCAAGAGACATTTGGAAAGATTGGAGAGATTTTAAATAATAGGATTGGTTTTCTGGCATTACCAAATGGTGAATTAGTGAATTTTAGCCATTTTGGTCTGTGAATAAAAAAACATTTCACACACCAAAAAAAAAGTATGTACAGGCTGATTGATTCAAGCAGACCCCTCAGTGTTCACTTGGTTGGAAACCATGCTAATTTGTTCCCAATCATCAGTGGAGACCTGAGTTATCAGTGACAGACATGACTTTAAGAGAGGATCTTAAAGAAAAAAATGATACCTTTACAGGTGGAAAGCCGCAGATCTGTCCCATCTTCCTTCTTCACCGCAGCACAGGCTGGACACCAGGCACGGCTATCTTTTTCCTGGTTCTTTTTCCTACGTCACCTGATCTAGTAGTGCACTGGCACAAGATCTGGTGTAGTATTTCCAAAAAATGTAAAAATAATGTTATCTATCCTTTATATAAAGTAAAAAATGTGTTGATAGGTCTGTTTTAATTTTTTAAGTTATAAAAGTTGAAGTTTGATTTGCCAATGATTTTTGCCTTTACAGGGTCTTCCTTTTCCCCCTATCAACATGCCAATGTACTTCTCAGTACATATGCTCATGTCTTTGTAACACCTTCCTTGTAAAATACTTCACAGTACATTCACTCCTTCCAGTACATACATCATCTCAGTTTGCACAGAATGAATAAGCAAGTACATTTGTTGCACAAATCTACAATTCCATGTAAATTGTTTATAAATAGAGTTCTAAATGTCAGCAAATGTTGAATATGTTAAAAATATAATGCTTAATATTTTGTGACTTTATTCTACAGACAGTGAAAACTGCCAGATGTGTCCTGAAGATGAATGGCCGAATGATGCAAAAAATATTTGTGTTCCCAAGATTACTGAGTATTTGTCATATGAGAATGATGTTCTTGTCTTTATTTTTTCAGTGTCTTCAAACCTATTTGCTGCCACATCTGTCTTTATCCTTGGAATATTTTTCTGGTTTCGGAGCACTCCCATAGTCAGGGCCAATAACCGGAACCTCAGCTTCATTCTGCTCTGCTCTCTCACTCTGAGTTTCCTTTCTGTGTTCCTGTTCCTTGGCCGTCCTGTGGATATCACGTGTATGCTTCAACAAATCTTCTTTGGAATTGTCTTCACTATCTCGGTGTCTTCTATCCTAGCTAAAACCATCATGGTCGTCATTGCTTTCAAAGCCACCAGACCTGGAAGCTCCTGTAGGAAATGGGTGGGAGTCAAACTTCCCAATACAGTTATGTTGTTCTGTTCATCCATTCAGGGTATAAATGGGATTCTTTGGTTGTCCATCTCTCCCCCATTTCAGGAGTATGACATGTACTCCTATCCTGGGAAGATCATCATTCAATGCAATGAAGGATCATCATTGCCCTTTTATATCACATTGGGTTATATGGGGTTCCTGGCAGCTGTAAGTTTTGTTCTGGCTTTCATGGTGAGGACATTACCGGACAGTTTTAATGAGGGCAAGTACATCACCTTCAGCATGCTGGTGTTCTGCAGTGTGTGGATTGCCATGATCCCGGCCTATCTGAGCACCATGGGAAAATACGTGGTGGCTGTGGAGGTATTTGCAATACTGACCTCTAGTGCTGGGGTTTTACTCTGTATATTTTTTCCCAAACTGTACATTTTGTTTCTTAAACCCGAGCTGAACACACAAAAAAACATGTTGGAGAAAAGAATTTTATAAAATATTGTATACAGACCCAGTGTATTCTGCATGTCCTAAATTCTTATTTGTAGAGTATGTGTAACACACTGGTCTGTTGTCATTAAAATTTAGTATAAAAACTTTCTAAACATATAGTATATATTTTACAAATCGTCCATATCTGACAGAATTGTTTCACTTAAATTTGTAAAGATACACAACTAGACTTATCTATCTATTAAAGTAAAAAAAAATGAAAATTTTATGCCTTTGGGCATAAAAAAATTTGGAAAAGTAAATTTTAGAAAGTAAACTCATTCTACTGGTGTAATGCAGATATTGATTGATTATTATGATGCAGAGATTACCAACATAGATAAACAGCTTCAAAGTCTAATGTCTGAACATATTGAGTGGATGACATCTGATGTATTTATTAGGTATATTAGTAACTTTATGATGCAACTTTAGTAACTTTATATTTCTTTAATAAAGGATATTCAAATACAGGATCTTTGTGAGATCTGGGGAACTTTGGGGTTAAAGTTGATTGGAGGAGGCACCAAAGTGCCTGAAGTCAGCTGTGACTGCAGGCAAACTCTCAATGGAGTTTCTCCATTAGGAGTTCAACTGCAATTCAGATTCTACGGTACGTATCGACCTGGTGACCGTGGGAACTGAACTGAAGATTAACTCTGCAGATTAAGTTCCACTGCAATCCCTGGGCACTAGAGGTTAATTAACCTCTAGTTAATCACAAGCAGGAGGATTCCCAGGGCTCCAAGAATTATTGCAGCCCTTAGAGTCCACTGCGATCATGGGGCACCAGAGGTTAATTAACTCTAGTGCCGGGGATCGTAATGATTTCCTCCGAACTTACGATGGTTTTATCATCATTCGCTGAAATTTGGTGGACCCATTGGAAGTTCGAGGACATTTTCGCAAGAACGTAATTCTCGCTCATCCCTATACACGATCAATATATTGAAAATGTAGGGAATCTTTGATGGCTATCATAACTTCTTGTTGATGCTTGCAAAATATTTTTGAGAAAAAAATTTCAGACTCTATGTAGGCGTTTTTTTTTGGTGGAAATGGGTTTCCTGAATAAACAGAATTCTCCTTTCAGTCGTTGAACCTTCTGTTGTAGTAGGGCTCTCTTACATCCCTCACTTTAAATGGGTTTCCTGAATAAACAGAGTTCCCCTTTCAGTCATTTAAACACCTGTTGTAGTAGGGCTCTCTTACACCCCTCCCTTTAATATAATTGCGTTGAGAGCGATCTTCCAAATCAGCAAGTTTAGATTTAATCCATGCAATTTCATTTCTGTTATCTTGATATGCCTCCACCAAGTCATTGTGAGTCTGTAAAAAATTCCTCCATCCTATTTAAAATACGGTGAATACGTTTTTTCATATGTTTATTTTAAATTTGTCCAGCATCACATGTAAATCCTGATGTAAGGATTGTTTCAGGTAAATGTAGACAAATTACCTTTTGTCAGTTAATAATTTTCTAAATCCACTCTGGCTGTGGGGCCTACATGTAAATCTACCTAACCGTCCTCGCTTACAGGAGAGCTAGGGTCTTGAGATACCTCATTCCGCATAGAGCAGAACTATATGGAAAGGGATAGGACAGGACGAGAAGTTACCTCCGGATTTTCCTCTGAGTGTCCGTTGCTTACTGGGCTCAGTGGTGGAAGCGATCGCTTAGGTGTCAGTGCTGAAGGTGACTCTGCAAAAGAGGAAGCGGCGCCATCTTGGGAGTCACAGGATTCCTAAAGCCTGAAGTAGTAGGACATCTTCTGAGGTTTGTTTTTCACCTTCTTGTGTTTCGTCATGATCTCCGAGGTGAGTAACGATTCAATGGTCCTTCAATGTAGGTTAATATTGTCCGCTGATTTGAATATCGTTGCTTTATGCCTAAACTCAGACGGAGCTCAAATCTTACACCGCCATCTTGAAGGCTGGCCAGCCATGTCTCATATTTAAGTAATTTTGAAACACATCTTGATAAATTTAATAAGAACATTATAATTAAAAAATACAAAAAATTGGAGCGGGATTGACAGACTTTCATTAGTGAGGTAGCCTATAGATGACACATCAGAAATCAATTCCAAGAAAACATGGTATATCTTTCGATGCTGATAACAAACCCAACATGCTCCCATGAGATGTCAAGTATCTGGGCAATGTTTTTTGCAGATATTCGCAATATGCAGATATCGGTTCTCAATAATCAGCTCATGGACAGCATCGCAGGTTGGCTGGGTCAGTTGAGGTTGGGGGGCGCCCACTGTGGGGCTCATCTTCAACGGTGAAATTCTTGAAACAAGATATCCAGGTTTTTACAGTGCTGTAGGAAGGACACTTCTCCCCCAGTGTTTGTGACATCTCAGTGTGAATGTCCTTTGCTGACTTTCCCTGGAGAAACAAAAACTTCATGAAACAGTTTACCTAAATAAATATATTAATATTATCACAACCCAATACATAGGAGAAGTCATGAAGCTTAGAAATCTTGCTAGGTCAAATGCCAGTGAATCTGAGTTATAGAAATGTTGTCCTCTTTGTGGTTTAATCTGTAAATCAATGTAGCCAATCTCTAATCTCCAAATCATGAATCTCTGAATAAAAAAATATTGAAATGTTTTTCTGTAAATCACAGATAAAGTAGAGTTGGAAACAACCATTTCACTTTCCATCAACATTTGGAGTTATTGCAAAGACCCTGAACATAGCATTGCCACCTAAATTACTGGGAACAACAGAATAGAAAGAGTCATCTTCAGTCTTAAAATCAGTGTGAGATTATTCTTTTTAAACAAAAGTCAAAGGTTAAACAATCCTAAAACTAGCAGAAGGCTAGATCCAGTCTAGCAGAAGGCTTTTCAAATTGAATGTTAACATATCCAAACACTGAAAATAAAAAAGCTGAAAATTCTTAGTTGCAAACTTCACCTTTTGTGCTATGCGGTCTACCACAAAGATTTTAGTGCATCTATGTGTGGTGTGTAAAAGTTCCTGATTTCTTTTCTGGTTTTAAGGAAACTCTCTCTCCTTGGTGTGGTTATCACTTACAGGTCCATATCCCTTTCTGTAGTAGACAAAGTTCTGTTCCCAGCTTCTACTTATTTAATCAATACATCCTAAATAATGCTGTTACTAACCTAAATAAGACTGCATCTAAAATAACCAAAACCTCATATAAATTGGTAATAACATAGGGAAGACACATGCCCAGTGTTGAGTTCCATCAAGTGTCCAAAACATATACAGTAAAATACATAGAGATAGGCTTACCTAAAAAATACTGTACCCAGACAGAAGGTAAGAGTGGCCACATGGCATGTCAGTGGCCATTGTCAACTGCTATTGTATATATCTTGAGTCCAAAATAGTGGTAATCGAAACTGTAAAATTCAACCAAGTTCATTAGGAACAGTAATATAGTTCAGAAGAGTCAGAATTCAGATTTTTTTTTCCATGTGGGCCAGCATAAATACTGTCTAAATCAATTTGTATGATCTGTTAACCTCTGATCCAAAAAATTGATTTGTTATGTCACTGTGGGAACAATTGCCTGTGTATAACTGCAACTAACTAGAGTCAGGATCAGGTGGCTTAAACAAATCACCAATCCAGGATTAGTTCATTTTAATGAATGTCTACTGATGGTAGACAGCAGAGTCGATATGAAAGCAACAATTCCACCTGACAAACTGATAACTCCATGCAACATGATCCTCTGTGTCAGCAGCACGGTTATCAGGGATGTGTACTGGCTTCACCACTGCACCCTGCAAGGAGTGATGGACTTTAGGAGTGGCAGGTTGTAAACGTGGGGGCTGGTAACGGCTGACTGGGTAGTACCAATGTGCAGTACAAGTGCGAAAGACAGAAGTGTAGCCATCTGAGTACACACGTCCAATGGTTCTCACCCAATGATCATCTCAGGGCCGATATCAGATGAGAATCTGGTTTGTGTACAGCACCCGGCATCCATCATTTGAACAACCGTCCTGGCAGATTCACGGACAATGGACGAGAAACAATCTTAATGCAAGAGAAGGGGGGAGCGCACAGCAGGGTGCCGCGCAGTTGTTCTCGCCCTCCCCTCTCCATAGAGCGGAACGGTGTGTTACATGTGTGTATGTAACTTCAGACAGGCAAAGGTCAAGGCAGGCAGCAAATGAAAACAGTCAGGTTAGAGCCAGGGTCGGCACACCAAAGTGTCATGAACACTTTAAAAGTTCCAAAAGCTGCAAAGAGCCCCACATTAGCCTGGAGTCCAGGAGTTGTTCTATCTTGTACTTTTTCGGAGGCAGCCATCAGTGTGATCGCATGGCAGCCAGTTTGTATCTCACAATCAGAGACAATCTGAATGGGATTGTTGTTGGCAAGTTTAGCACAAAGACACTAATTATTAAAGACACACATTATTAGCACTGTGATTTATTAATTCTCCCAGTTTGCCTATTAGACTGAGAATGATAGGCTGAATAAAAGTCAAATTTGATCTTCTATAGTCGACAGAGGCCTTTCCAGAAGCAAGATATGAATTAAACTTCATGGTTGGAAACAATGTAAAACATTGCATTCATGCAAACAAAGGATTTCTCTGAAAATATTTTCTCCAAAGTGGGGGCAGAAGGAAGACCAGATAGACGGATGAAATAGGCCATTTTCAAGAAGCAAGTAACCATGACCCAAATTATGGAAAAAACGAAAATCAGGAATAAAGTAAATGAAAATAGGAGTCCAAGATATTTCAGTAAAAAGAAGAGAAAGTAGAGAACCAGAGGCGGCTTTCATTCATCTTTCTACATCTTGTTTTAAATGTGGCCTCCAAAATATGTGAGTGATCAGGTTAAAGTTTTTCCATTGCTCATGATTTCCAGCCAACTTGGAGGCATGCCTCCTTTGAAACAAATGCTTCCTCGGATAAATTTGATCTAGCCGTATTGGGCCATAGGCCCAATTTGAGCAGCATTTGTAAGAAAGTTTAATATTTGGGATCCTCCTTTTCAAAAGAATGAGACAGGGCTGTAGCTTTACCATTCTTGGAGACTGGGTGATAACTAATAATTAAATTTAAATCTGGGGAAAAAACGTGCCTATCAGGCCTGTCGTGGATTCAGCAATAGCACAGTTTGTAAGTATTGCAGTTTCTCGTGATCAGTGTATATGGACACTGGATGATGGCTCCCTCTGGCACTATTCCTTAAAGGCAAGATTAACTGCAAGTCTCCTTTACAATAGTTCCTCTCAGCAGGAGATATTTTTTAGAGAAAAATCCTTAGGATCTGAGCGTGCCCAAAGCATTTCTCTGTGAGAGGACTGTGCCATCTAAAGAAGCAAAGCACCAGCTAAAACAAAGATTTCCTTCAGTAACTGAAAGGCTTGAAGAGACTCTGATGACCAAATTTTACAGGTATTACCATTTTTCTGATCATGGATATAATTACAACAATTAACAATGAATAGTCTTTAATGAATTGCCAATAGTACTTGGCAATACCAATGAACCTCTGTATTGGTTTTAGCCTGAGTAGTAGTAGCCATTCAAGCAAAGCTGAAAGTTAAACAGGGTCCATATGCAACTCTCCAGCCAAAACAATATAATCTCAAAATGGGACTTCAGAAAGTCTTAGAAGAAATTTCTCCAACTTTGCATAATGCCCAAAAGTCACTGCAGGACTGTCTTGACATAGTCGTGTGTAGGCAGATCCCTGCTATAGACCAGAATGTCATGCAAGTAAACAACCACACAGACAGAGATGATCATTGAAAATGTAACCCCCAAAATTCTGTATCACAGCTGGAGCATTACAGAGCCTGAACGGCATTACTATATATTCATATTGGCTGTCCTGGGTATTGAAGGCAGTCTTCCACTTGGTAGAAGTTCCACATGGAATAAATTGTACGCTCAACTTGCAAAATACGGATGCCCCTTGGAGTCAGTCAAAAAGCTCAGAGATGAGAGGTAGCAGATACTTGGCTTTAATTGTAATTTCATTTAGGC
The DNA here is from genome assembly GCF_032062135.1 of Pyxicephalus adspersus. NCBI lineage: Eukaryota > Metazoa > Chordata > Amphibia > Anura > Pyxicephalidae > Pyxicephalus > Pyxicephalus adspersus. The sequence goes on along the minus strand of NC_092860.1, from coordinate 152,460,227 downwards.
CTGTGTAATCTATACAGAAACACAGGAACTATCCTTCTTATGCAGAAAAAAGTACCCAACTCATGCTGGAGTTAATGATTTGCAGATGAAGCCAGTCCCAAAATTCTCCTGAATAAACGTGTTTTTTGGGATAGAGAAAGGATAAAGGGTAAAGGGAAGTGGTAATAAGAAGGTGTGATGACACTGGGTGGGTGGGAAAGAGAACTTGAAATCACTCCAATCAGAGAGGTTCACTCTGGATTGTTACTGATCTGTAGTAGTTGGGTCACTGTCCTGAGAAAGTTACTGAACAATTCTTCTATTGCTGTGTATTACACCTGTGTTAGGCACCTGCTTAGGCCATGTTTGAGGAGTTGCTCTAGAGCAATTTTTATGTAACCTTGGAATGAAGCCTTTTATATTCCGAAGTGACAGCCAACAACAAAAAACTGTCACAGACCACGTGATTGAATGCAGTATATGCACATGAGACACTATGTAGAGCTTGTGTTTTTTTTTCATGAGTGACTACAAATCCAGAATACCTGTGATTTTTTTACTCACTTAGATTAAGCAGAACAAACTATCAGTCATGAACAGGCAGTCATCAGTGGCATTATCTCAATTGTTCACTTAATAAAAAAGATGTACAAAGGTGTTCTAGAGGTTTGGGGAGCTGGGGGTCACCGTAGGATGAAGAGAAGAGAATGAGACGAAGAATTGCCTGTTCGTCTTTCGGAGTCAACAAAACTGAGCAGTGCCCAACATTGCAGACTGGGTGGCCTTGACTGAGAAAGGTAGGCTTTCTCCCTATTTTGAACCTCAATAACTATTTATAAATGGGGAAAGCAGGTAGAGGACACCATTGTACTGACTGACCCACATGAACCGCAGTCCTCGGGAGCAGACAGTCACACTTGCCTTTATGTTGCTTTGCCGACAAGATGATCCTCACATAAGTTGAATCAATTTCCTATTCCCCTTTCCACTTGCCTCTGCCTTTTATGAGATAAGGCAAAAACCATG